>NC_040105.1:52116212-52416212 GCF_003369695.1 Bos indicus x Bos taurus
ATAGCCAGGACATGGAAGGAACCTAGATGTCCATTAACAGATGAATGGATAAAGAAATATGGTATATATATACAGCAGAATATAACTCAGCCATAAAAAAGAATGAATTTATATCAGTTCTAGTGAAATATATGAACCTAGAGCCTCTTATACAGAGTTAAGTAAGTTAGAAAGAGAAAAAAAAAGTATTGTATATTAATAACATATGTGGAAAATGGCACTGATATACAGAAAAATGGTACTAATGAACCTAGTAGAGAACGAACTAGTGGACACAGTGGGGGAAGGTGAGGGTGGGACAAATTGAGAAAGTAGCATTGACATCTATACACTATCAAGTGTAAAACAGTGAGTAGGAAGTTGCTATATAACACAGGGAGCCTGTCCTGGCACTCTGTGATGACTTAGAGGGGTGGGATTGGGGGAGGGGAGGGAGGATCAACAGGGAGGGTATTTATATATAATTATGACTGATTTGTGTTGTTGTATAGCAGAATCCAACACAACATTGTAAAGCAATTTTCCACCAATTAAAAAATTTTAAAAACAAAAAACAGAACTATGAACAATTTATGCAAATAAATTTCACAATTTAGATGAAAATATGCAAATTCCTTGAGAAACAAAGCTCTCCAAATGAACATGAGAAGATATAGACAGTCAAGTTTTGATCATGGTAAGCTGAAATAAAATGAGATAAGAAATATCCCCTCATTCTCTATTTTCTGTAAATAGGCATGTAGAATTGATATTTCCTCCTTAGAGGTTAGATAGCATTCACTGGTGAAGTCATCTGGGCCTGGAGTTTTTTGTAGGGGAATGTTGTTGAATCCAATTTCTTAACAGTTATGGAACAATTAAGAGTATCTATTTCTTCTAATGTCATTCTTAGTCATTTTATTTTCAGAGAACTTGCCCATTTTATGTAAGATATCAAATTGCTCAACTTGTTTATTATATTTACTTATTATCCTTCATATATCTGTAGGATATGTAGTGATGTCCTAATTTTTATTCCTGGTGTTAGTAATTTTAATTTTCACTTTTTTTCTCTTGATCAGTCCTGCTAGAAAATTTTCAATTCTACTGACCTTTGAAATGATTAGTAAAACTTTATGAAAAAAATGCACCTACATACTGTTATGTACTGCAGGTAGGAATGCAAAGTAATATAAAACCTATGGAGAACAACTTGGCAGTATTCATTGAAATTACAAATGCACATATACCTTTTGACCCAGTAATTACATTTCTGAAAATATGCAAAATGTACATATGATTATTCATTACAGCATTTTCATAATTAGAAACTGAAGACAAACCAAGAATAAATACATTATGGTACATACACACAAACGAATGCTCAGGAAGTATAAAAAAATGAAGAAGTTCTCTATGTATTGATTTGTAAAGATTTCCAGGATATATGGTTAATAAAGCAAGATGCAAAACAGTGTATCTAGTGAGTACGCCACATTTTGTGTAAGAAAGGGGGGGTTATATCTAGTCATAATTGCTTGTACATGCATAAAGATATTCTGGACAGATACACAGTAAACTAACAAAGATGGTTACTGAAGAAAACCCAAGTTCTTTGTCCTGCAATACAAGTCCTTCTAGGAAACGCTCTGAAGACAGATTGCCTGACACTTTGGTATAAGACTTTGGTGATACTATTGTTTCTTCACCTCAACACAAGATAACAGTACCTATCCTCATAGGGTTATGAGGATTAAATGGATTAATGGAGTCTCTGGCACATAGTTAACATTCAATAAATCCTAGCTCAGTTATCATCATAATTTGCCTGACTCTAGCCTACCTTCTGATCCACCTCCCCAACAACTTCCTTACAGCTGTGGCTTTCAAGTCTAGCCGCAAATTAGGATCACCTGGGAGACTTTTTCCCCAATACTGAGGCCTGGCCCCACTCCCGAGACCATATATATCAGAGTCTCTACGGAAGGGGGTTAGTGGAGCCCAGGCACTGACATTTTTAAACAGCACTCCAGATAATTTTGATCATGCCTACCAGATGCTGGAGAAGGAAATGGCAATCCACTCCAGTACTATTGCCTGGAAAATCCCATGGACAGAGGAGCCTGGTAGGCTACAGTCCATGGGGTCACAAAGAGTTAGACACGACTGAGCGACTTCACTTACTTACTTACTTACCAGATTATTGATTCCCTCAATGCACATGATACATGTCAGGCTCATTCCTGCCTCTGCACTTTTGCCCACATTATTCCCCCTCCCACTCCCACTCTGATTTGGGAAGCCTTTCCATCCCACATCCATTACTACTCATCTTCCAGGACCTAGTTTAGATACCCTGTCCTCCATAAGGACTTTGCTGTTTTCCACACACTCCTTTGATGATTCCCTGCTGCCTACAGGGTAAGGTTCTTCTCCAACAGATATTTAGTCCCTGTGCTTGTATCATTCCAAACTACATGTTCTTCTGAAGCCACACTTATGCCTGAGCCTCTGCACATGCTCTTCCAAACCCCCAGCCTCAACCATACCCTTAACCAACTACTACTCATCCTTCAAGACCCAGCTCATACAGCACTCCTATGAAGCCTACTCTGAGCCCCTCTGCTAGTCCCCCTGAGGTAGAGTTAGGTATTTTCTGCCCTCTATTCCCTCGCACTTTGGACTTATCTCTAACACTTAGCACATGGTGTTGTCATATATTTGTCTGGGTTGCCAGTTAGTCTGAGCTTCTGGAGGGCAAGGATTGTGATTTTTCCATCTCTCTAACTTCCCTATAGCACAGAACCTGCACAAAGGAAGTACTTAGAGAATATTTGACAAATTCTATTGCTCTGTCGGGGTTTACTGGTATTCATTCTGAAAATTGCTAGTCTCCCCTTCAAGTTAAAGCCCTGATAACTGAACAAAATAGTTTAAGGTTAGTATGAACAGCACTGAGGAAACTGGATTATCACCTTTCATTTTAGCCCATTTTTGTCCATAGCCCTTAGATCTAGGGCTAAGATCTCAATACCTTATTTACAAGCCAGGCTTTGAAGTCTAAGATCTTATTAAGGTTAACAAGCCAGCCTTTGAGTACCGCCCCCTCAACCAATTCACTGCCTGACAAATAGCTCTGCTTAGTCAATGGTCCTCACCTAGGCTATACATTCAAAAATCAGCTGGGGAGCTTTTCAACATTCTGCTGCTCAGGAGGCCTGGCAGGTCGGTTACTTTAGAATCTCTGGGGGTGGGCCTCAGACATCAGTGCTTCTTGAAGTTACCCAGGTGATCCCAAAGAGCTGTCAAGCTTGACAGTCACTGGTAGATTTAAATCCATACAGATCCCGCCCCTGGCTCTGCTTTTATTTTTTCCTCCCAACCCTACCCTTTCTTCATACCCTGTCTCCATGCTCCTCCTCTCTCACTCGCACTGGCTTGTTCTCCAGTTGTTCACATTTATTGCCTTGATATGACCTGAATGGAAACTGAGTAGTGGAAACAGCCCTGAGCTGGGAAAGCCTACATTGAGCCTGGGTCTCTGCCCCTTTGTGGTCTTAGCCCTTCATTCTGGATGTTTGTTTCCTCTTGAGTTGAATGGGGGATCATGCCACTTGTTCTGCCTTCTTAAGAGGCTTGTGTGAGGAGCACAGGAAATAACAGACCCTTCTTTGGAAGGAATGATGCTAAAGCTGAAACTCCAGTACTTTGGCCACCTCATGCGAAGAGTTGACTCATTGGAAAAGACTCTGATGCTGGGAGGGATTGGGGGCAGGAGGAGAAGGGGACGACAGAGGATGTGATGGCTGGATGGCATCACCGACTCGATGGACGTTGAGTTTGAGTGAACTCCGGGAGTTGGTGATGGACAGGGAGGCCTGGCGTGCTACGATTCATGGGGTTGCAAAGAGTCGGACACAACTGAGCGACTGAACTGAACTGAAAGTTCTTTGGGTGCTGGAGAGCACTGTGGAGATGCAGGGAGTATCTAGAGCTGCACAACCAGCATAAGGGCCATGCAGTGTTAATACCACTCATGCAATACAAGACCATATCAGGAATTCCCTGGCAATCCAGTGGTTAGGACTCTGTGCTTTCACTGAAGCGGGGCATGGGTTCAGTCCCTGGTCGGGGAACTAAGATCCCACATGCCACAAGGTAACTAAGCCCACGCACCACAACTAGAGAAAGCCCTCCTACCACAAGGAAGAGCCGGAGCACTGCAATGAAGACCTAGTGCAGCCAAATACACACACACACACAACCTGGGGAGATTTCTGGTGGTTCAGGGTTTAGGATTCGTGCTTTCACTACCATGGTCTGGATTCAATTCCTGGTTGAGAAACTGAGATCGCACAAGCTGCACAGTGTGGCCAAAATAATAAAATAAAATAAAAACCAAATTTGAAGGTTTGACAAAATGTGAAGCATTTTGTCAGCACTATGACAAAATGTGAAGGTTTGATAAAAGTAGCAGTGTTTTATATTATTCTCTACTTTTCTGTACACTTGAAAAGAAGATGATAAAATAACTATACAAGAGAAAGACATAAACTTTTTTTGGCTGCACTAAGTCCTCCTTGCAGTGCACGGGCTGTTTGTTGCTGTGCATGGGCTTTCTCTAGTTACAGCAAGCGGGGGCTACTCTCTAGTCGCGGGCTTCTCATTGCAATAGCTTCTCTTGCTGCAGAGTATAGGCTCTAGGTGCACGGGCTTCAGTAGTAGCAGCTCTTAGGCTGTAGAGTGCAGGCTCAGTACTTGTGGCATATGGGCTTAGTTGTCCCACACCATGTGCGATCTTGGTTCTCGAACCAGGGATAGAATCTGTGTTAACCACGGGACCACCAGGAAAGTTCCAAGATACAAACACTTTTAAAGCAAAATAAATCAAAGGGATTTTTATCATCATCTTGTCCTAGCTTAATTTTATTGTCCGCCCTGGTATAGTGTCAGGAAATGATATATCTTGGAATTGACAGCTGCTTCAAATCCTTTTTGTAAGATAGAGATGTATAAATCAATAACAATAAATTTTTTTAAAACTTGTCTGTTTCCTCTACCTGATTTTGGACATGTTGCTGAGGACATTTTTGCCTGCACTCCACCAAGTAATGAATGCTCAGTATGTTCCCTTGAAGAAAACAAAAGGAATGGGAGAGACCCAGGAAGAGCCTGAAGGGGAAGAGGGAATAAGGGTTCCTTCACTTGGATGAAGTCACCCTCAGGTGTCAGTGGCTACCCAACTATCATCCTCTCCCTTGTTGAGTTGCCGCTGCAGTTTCTTGTAGAGGGGTTGAACAATTCCACTGTGCAGCCACTAGGGGCTCTGTAATAAGGTAACAAAATCACAGTTCATGGTGCTCTTTTTTTTTTAATTATGTATTTATTTATTTGGCTGTGCCAGGTCACATAGGTCTTTGATCCTCGTTACTTTTTTTACTGCAGGATCTATAGTTGTGGCATGTGAGCTCTTAGTTGTGGCATGTGGGATCTAGTTCCCTGACCAGGGATGGAATCCAGGCCCCTTGCAATGGGAGTGCCACTGGACCACCAAGGAAGTCCCTATAATGCTTTTTAAGACAGTTGCTCCGCTTTTTCAACAACCTCAGAACTGATCTGCTACTTGGAAAACACGGGCCTGGCAAACAAGCTACAGTTCACCCGTGTAGCACTTTCATTTGATTCAGACACGGGTGCCCTCCTGGGCAGAGGCAGCTCCTCTGGGTTCAGTGTGGCTAGGCTGTGGATTTTAGAAAAAG
The DNA here is from genome assembly GCF_003369695.1 of Bos indicus x Bos taurus. Classification (NCBI taxonomy): domain Eukaryota; kingdom Metazoa; phylum Chordata; class Mammalia; order Artiodactyla; family Bovidae; genus Bos; species Bos indicus x Bos taurus. The sequence goes on from NC_040105.1 coordinate 52,121,951, forward strand.
GCCCCTGGAACTTCCCTGGTGGTCCCTGGTGGTTAAGACTCCATGCTTCCAGTGCAGGGGGCTAGGGTTCAATCCCTGGTGGGGGAACTAAGATCCCACATTCTGCAAGGCAAAAAAGCAAAGAAAAGGCCCCCCTCTCTCCTGGCTGGCACAGCCTTGCACCAAGATCCACAGCACAGCTAGGTGAACATAGAAACGATTGACTTTAGGATCCCTCATCCTGAGAAGACCGTCTCTTCAGCAAGTGGTGTTGGGAAGTTGGGTAGCTACATGTAAATCAATGAAGCTATAATACACCTTCACATTATATACTAAAATAAACTCAAAATGGCTTAAAGACTTTATAAGACAAGACACCACAGAACTCCTAGAAGAGAATATAGGCAAAACAGTCTCTGACATAAATTATACCAAGGTTTCCTTAGGTCAGTCTCCCAAGGCAATAGAAATAAAAGCAAAAACAAACAAATGAGACCTAATCAAATTTATAAGCTTTGGCACAGCAAAGAAAGTCATAAACAAAACAAAAATACATTCTATGAACTTGGAGAAAATATTTGCAAATGATGCAACTGACAAAGGCTTAATTTCCAAAATACACAAACAGCCCCTACAATTCAATAACACACACAAAAAACAAATAACCCAGTTGAAAAATGGGCAGAAGACCTAAATAGACATTTCTGCAAAGAAGACACACGTATGGCCAATTCAGTTCAGTTAAGCCACTCACTCGTGTCCGACTCTTTGCAACCCCATGGACTGCAGCACACCAGGCTTCACTGTCTATCACCAACTCCTGGGGCCTGCTCAAACTCATGTCCATTGAACCAACCATCTCATCCTCAATCATCCTCTTCTCCTCCTGCCTTCAATTTTCCCAGCATCAGGGTCTTTTTCAATAAGTCAGTTCTTCACGTCAGGTGGCCAAAGTATTGGAGCTTCAGCTTCAGCATCAGTCCTTCCAATGAATATTCAGGACTGATTTCCTTTAGGATTGACTGGTTTGATCTCCTTACTGTCCAAGGGGCTCTCAAGAGTCTTCTCCAACACTCAGTTCAAAAGCATCAATTCTTTGGTTGCTCAGCTACTACTGGAAAAACCATAGCTTTGACTATATGGACTTTTGTCGGTAATGTCTCTGCTTTTTAGGCACATGAAAAGATGTTCAATATCACTAATTATTAGAGAAATGCAAATCAAAACTATAATGAGGTACCATCTCATACCAGCTAGAATGGCCATTATTAAAAAGTCTACAAATAACAAATGCTGGAGAGGGTGTAGTGAGAAGGCAGCCCTCTTACACTGTTGGTAGGAACGTAAATTGGTGCAGCCACTATGGAATACAGTACACACACACACACACACACAGGAATATTACTCAGCCATAAAAAAGAATGAAATCATGCCATTTGCAGCAACATGGATGGACCTAGAGATTATCATACAAAGCAAAGTAAGTCAGAAAGAGAAAGACAAATACTATATGATATCATTTATATGTGGAATCTAAAATATGATATAAATCAATATATTTATGAAACAAAAACAGACTCACAGATATAGAGAGCAGATTTGTGGTTGCCAAGGGGAAGGTGGGTAGGAGAGGGAAGGAATGGGAGTTTGGGATTAGCAGATGCCAACTATTATACATAGGACGGATAAAAAACAAGGTCCTACTATATAGGATGGTATTTAATATCCTGTGATAAACCATAATGGAAAAGAATATGATATATATATATATATATATATATATATACACACACACACATATATATATGGAGAAGGCAATGGCACGCCACTCCAGTACTCTTGCCTGGAAAATCCCATAAATGGAGGAGCCTGGTAGGCTGCAGTCCATGCGGTCGCTAAGGGTCGGACACGACTGAGCGACTTCACTTTCACTTCTCACTTTCATGCATTGGAAAAGGAAATGGCAACCCACTCCAGTGTTCTTGCCTGGAGAATCCCGGGGACAGGGGAGCCTGGTGGGCTACCATCTATGGGGTCGCACAGAGTCGGACACGACTGAAGTGACTTAGCAACAGCAGCAGCAGCATATATATATAACTGAGTCACTTTGCTGTACAGCAGGAACTAAATACAATATTGTAAATCAACTGCTGCTGCTAAGTCGCTCAGTCGTGCCCAACTCTTAGCGACCCCATGGACTGGAGCCTACCAGGCTCCTCCGTCCATGGGATTTTCCAGACAAGAGTACTGGAGTGGGGTGCCATTGCCTTCTCCAACTACATTTCAATAAAATTTTAAAATAAATAAAATGAGACAGTTAAAAAAATGATCCTCCATCCTCACCCTCTCAGCACAAGATGTCTTCTGTACAGGGAAAACTTTCATGACTTTATAGGGCAGTACTGCTAACACATAAAATAAGTACTTGTGATTTGGCTTGTGACTATCCCCAAGATCTCAGACTTCAATTGTCCCACCCTCCCCTGCTTTCCTGCACTGCTTTCACTGCATGTTATCTGCATTCGCAAGCCACTGGCCTTTACTCTGGCCCTGGCTGAGAGAAGCCTGGTCCTGCCTCAGGGCTTTTCACTTGCTCTTCCTGCCTTGCCGCTCCCACTTCTTTCTTTACTTCCCAAACCTTTGCACATCAGGGTTTTCAGTTCACCAATACAGCCAATCCTTTCTCCAAGTCTCCCAGGCCTTCAGTACCCTCACTAACCCCTGAAAGTCTTATTTACAAGTTTATTGTTGATTCCACCTCCCTAGAGAACTGTGAAATCTCTTTGCAGGGAACACTCCATTCAAGTATCACCACCCCTCCCACCCAAACCCTGTACTAAGGGACTTGCCCAAATTTTAGCCTGACTTCTAACAGCCTTCCCTGGTGGCTCAGATGGTAAAGTGTCTGCCTACAATGCAGGAGACCTGGGTTCAATCCCTGGGGAGGGAAGATCTCCTGGAGAAGGAAATGGCAGCCCACTCCGGTATTCTTGCCTGGAAAATCCCATGGATGGTGGAACCTGGTAGGCTACAGTCCATGGGGTCACAAACAGTTGGACACGACTGAGCAACTTCACTTTCACTTCACTTTCTAACAGCCTAAGGCTGGGTGCCTGGATGACATAGCCTCCTTTTAAGTTCCTGTCTGAAAAAGTTCAGGGTTTGTCAAAACAAGCTACCATTTGTTCTAGCCAACACCTGATGACAGGCCGCTGATCTCTCTTACAGCATTTACTAAAAAGGGCTTACAATTGTGAATTCCTCTGTCTCTTTCATTGTGAATTCCTCTGTCTCTTTGAGATGTACTCTTTGGGACCCTATGGACTGTAGCCTGCCAAGTTCCTCTGTCCATGGGATTCTCCAGACAAGAATACTGGAGTGGGTTACCATGCCCGCCTCCAGGGGAATCTTCCTGACCCAGGGATCGAACCTGAGTCTCTTATGTCTCCTGCATTGACAGGCAGGTTCTTTACCACTGAAGCCCATATATATACATATACGTTTATGTATATACATATATCTCCTAGGACTCAGAAACATCTTTCTCAAGGTCCTGAGAGCCAGTCCTTTGAAATATAATCAAGGAAGGATAGGGCCTCCGTTTCCTTCCCAGTAACTATGAGAGGATAGAATAATCCTAACTTCAATAATTGCCAGCTAACAGACACAGCTGGCCTAATTGTAAGCCAATAGGGTAGGGGCCTCCCCAGAAGAAAAGAACCAGATACAGCTTTTTGACATAAGAGAAGCCATTTTATCACACCAGTCAGAATGGCCACCATTAAAAAGTCTACAAATAACAAATGCTGGAAAGGGTGTGGAGAAAAGGGAACTCTCCTGCACTGTTGGTGGGAATGTAAATTTGTGCAGCCACTATGGAAAATAGTATGGAGTTTTCTTAAAAAACTAAAAAGGTCTCTTACCTTCTCAAATGGCCTACTCTGTCAATAGAGTATGTATCTCCCTGAATAAACCTGCTTTCAGTCTAAAAACTAAAAAGAGTTGTCCTATGATCCAGTAATTCCACTCCCAGACATATATTCAGAGAAAGTAGCACTATTTACAATAGCCAAGACATGGAAGCAACCTAAATGTCCATCGATATATGAATGGACAAAGATGTAGTAAATGTATACAATGTAATATTATTCAGTCATAAAAAAGAATGAAATAATGCCACTTGCAGAAACATGGATGGACCTAGAGATTATCATATTAAGTGAAGTATATCAAGAAAGAGAAAGAAGGGAATTATCTGCTGGACCAGTGGTTAGGACTCAGCACTTTCACCGCTGGAGCCCGGTTCCTTGGTCTGAGAACGAAGATCCCAAAAGCCGCAAGGCATGCCAAAAAAAGAGAGAGAGAGAGAGAGAAAGAGAAAGACAAATACCATATGATATCACTTATATGTGGAATCTAAAATATGACACAAATGAGCTTATCTACGAAACAGAAACAGACTCACAGACTTAGAAAACAGACTTATAGTTGCCAAGCGGGAGGAGAGGTAGGGAAAAGAAGGACTAGGAGTTCGGGATTAGTGAAAGCAACCTATTATACATAGGATGGATAAACAACAAGGTCCTACTGTATGGCACAGAGAGCTATAGCCAATATTCTGTAGTAAACCATAATAGAAAAGAATATGCCATATATATATATATATATATATATATATATAACTGAATAACTATGCTGTACACCAGAAACTAACACAACGTTGTAAATCAACTATACTTCAATTTTAAAAAGAGAGAGAGAAGCCATTTTAGGCCTAAGCCATTTCGTGATCTAAGCCTGGACACAATGATTGCCCTTGAAGATGTGCCCTTGAACACATCTTAAGGAAACAAAAGAACAAACAACTGTTGTCAGGAAAGAGAAGTAATAATAGCAAAGATAATGAATCAGCTGTAAAGACTCTCAGTTCTGTTTCAAAGGTAAAGATTAGCCTGAAGCACTTTCTTGAGCTGTTTTGCAGAATTTAAACCTACCTCCAGCACTCAATCACCAGATCAACTGGAACCTAAGGGATGATGATGTTGACCTTTGCTGACCATCATGGCTTCAACTATAGCTTGGACTCTGACAACTTTTGCCCCAGTTCTATGCTGAATTTTCCACTGCTCAAGCTCCCCCCACCCCAACCCTGCCATGGATATACACACACCACGCAATCTCCTAATAGAATATTTATTTACCCTCGGCTTAAAACTTCCCCAATTTTGCTGTTCAGGGAGACACTGCTTTGGGGAAAATCCCCACTGTTTTCCTTACTTGCTTCAAGTAATAATAAATCCTTCTTTCTCCCGCTCTTTGCCTCGGTTGTATCTTTTGGCTCGACACCCACCAGGAAGCAAACCCAGTTTTTGAGTAACATAATCGCTCTTACACTGACCAACTGTATTTCTAAAATTTTTCACTTCCCTCACTCTACTTGAGCCCCTGCTTGTTCCTCCTCTCCCTCTCTCATTCTCCCTTTAAAACACCCTGCACAAATCGGAATGGAGTCCAGCTTTTTCCCCTACTGTCAGTACTTACTAAACAAAATCTGTTTTCACTGCTTTAGAGTCTCAGTTCAGTTCAGTCACTCAGTCATGTCCGACTGCAGCACGCCAAGCTTCCCTGTCCATCACCAACTTCCGGAGCTTGCTCAAAACTCATATCTATGGAGTTGGTGATGCCATCCAACCATCTCATCCTCTGTCTAGCTTTGCTGTCTAGCTTTAAAGTCTAGCTTTGTTGATATTTTACACTCTCTACCTTCACCCTCCCTCAGAGGGAAGGGACCATGTTTATTTTGTTCACTGCTGAATCCTAAGTGCCTCCAAGAATGACTGGCACAACAAACATTTGCTGAATGAACAAATAAATGTTTGTTAAAATGCATAGAGTAGGGGACTTCCCTGGTGGTCCTGTAGTTAAGAATCTGCCAATGCAGGGCACACAGGTTCAATCCCTGTTCTGAGAAGATTCCACATGCCATGGGGCAAATAATCCCGCGCACCACAACTACTGAGCCTGTGCATTCTAGAGCCCACACGCCACAAAAGAGGAGCCACCGCAATGAGAAGTCCACACATGGCAACTAGAGAGTAGCCCCCGCTTGATACAACTAGAGAAAGTGCATAGCAACAAAGACCCAGCACGGCCACAAATAGATAAAATAAAAAATGTTTTTTTAAAATGCATGTAGTAAAACGACCCTGTTGGGCTGCTACCCCGCAGGCCTACAAGGCCTGTGCGTGCCCAGCTTCAAGACCGAGGAAAAAGCCCAGAGCCCAAGACAGAGACATCAGTGGTTTAATGGATGTGGGATCTTACATGTCTGAAGCAAGGTCCTGGAGCGACACCTCACTGTGTGTTGTGGATGACGGGCAGTACATGGCTGCAGTCTTCGCCCTGGGGAAGGGGAGACTGCCAGTTATAGGGGGAATTGACGTCAGGTTGGCTCATTGGTTACCAGAAACTAGCAGAGGAGCACGCCCCTCACTGCCCCACTGATAAGAACATTCGTCAGTAGCTGGGGCCTGGGGCAAGTATGTGGGAAAGTCAGTCATGTGAGTAGGGTATAGGTGAAGCAGGCACTGGTCCAGCAGGGGATGTACACAGAGCAAGAGAACAGCCATCTTGAGTGATCCTTGACCATACAGACCCCAAGATGGGTAGATAAGAGGCCTAGATTTTAGTCTCGTCATTTGTCTTGGTTAACTTGTTATGTGAGTCAAGTTGCTTCATCAACTTGGTTCAACTACTATCTGTGTAATCTGGGGCAGCATATGGAACATCTCTTTGTCTCCATATCCAAGCAATTCCTTCTGCACAAGATTATTGAGAATACTGAAATGGTGTATGAGAAACACAGCAGTGTGAGAGTAGGTGCTCAGGGAATAAGTTCCAAGTTTGACCTTTTAGTGGGTATCCCTTATCTGGTCTCTTACCCAGATTGTAGATTGTGTACATCTGTAGGTTGTCCTCTTAGAGGAGTGCAGACTCTGGAGCCAGACTGCCTTGAATGTGAAGTCCTGCTTTACTCCTTATTAGAGAAGCACTCACATGCTTATCTGTAAACTGAGGGTGATTGTAATCCCTACCTCATAGGGTTGTCCTGAGGCCTAACAAAGTAAATATACTCAAAACAGCACCTCATATATACATGTTACTTAATATGACTGGGCCGTCTTCATTCAGAAGAAGCATCAAGCTTCAAGAGCCCCAGTGCCTCTGTGACTTCACACCTGTAGCTGGAGTAGTCAAAGGCTCCCTTCGCTGTCCTTACAGGGGCCTGGGGGTCAGAAGTCAGTTATTAACCCAGTCTCAGATTGGGCCAATTAGCACCTAATTCCGTCTTCACTGGGCCAATTCGTACCTCATTCAGTCTACACTACCTGTTCTGTGGTCTGAAGTCACTCTTCTGTGCCCCGCGAATGCTCCCCTCGGCTTATCTGTGGAAGCAGCGGTTTTCCCAGGCCAGAGACGGCTCCAGAGCAATTTTTTCAATTGCTGTAATCCCACCCTGTTCCACGGACCCCCTTTTCGACTCAGAGTCCCCCGGAGTGTGGGTGAGCCCTTTGGAACTGACTGAAAGACTGAGGGTGGGGGTCTGGCGCGGTTACTGTGCAAATTTAGTTTTTCTTCAGGGGGACGATATGGGGTACAATGGACCTAAGATTGAGTCCTCTCTAGGCCTCGGAGATGTGAGGACGGGATGGAGAGGGGTTTCCTCTGGGTCTAACACACCCACCCCGTTCCGTTCTCTGGTTTTTTGCCTCCCGCGGGCACCACAAACTGCAACCCGGAAGAAAGGAGGACCCACAAGCGCTACCGTCGAGGACTCTGCGCCTGCCTAAACTGCCCCGGGCGGCCGCACCCCTCCTCTTCTCTCTGTGACCTGTTGTTGTCGCACGCCGCTTTGTCCACATCTCCTAACAGTCACTTCCTATGGGTCTGGCCGCAGTTGTCCCCTCAATCGCACTGGCCAGTTCCACAACTGACTCTCCCGCCCCTCCGGCAGAACGGGGCGAGCAGGACGCGCATGCGCAGACCCCACCTCCACAGAGCACAGCGCGACCCCTCGGAGGGCCTGACATGGGCGGAAGGAGCATGCGCAGATGCCGCGAACCGCTCCGGAAGGGAAGATGTGCTGAGTGGGTGGGTATTGGCAAAGCCAGACCTGTTCATCTCCGCGCCCCTGCTGCCCTCCTTCTCGCTGAGTCTTATCTTCCCATACTCGATCAGAACTATAGGACAGCCGCGTATCGGAATCTTAGTGTGAATCCTTCCGTTTAGCTAGCAACCCCTCTAAAAAAAGAAGACTGAGTTAATAAAAATCATATTTAATCCGTTGACTTGCTTAGAATGGGTGACGCCTGTAGATCACCGTCCAGTCCTTGGTTCCAGAGCAGGCGACTCTTCTTCCTCACTTGGCAGTGGCAGAAATAAAAGGGGAACTTGCCCCCTGCCAAGCCCCTTTGCTAGACTCTGGGTTCCTACCTTCTGAGCCCCTTTGCCAGTCTCTTCGAGGGCCTGAGCCATCTTTGGGCTCCCTGTGATGACGGATCAAGGTCTCCTCACCGTGTCCCACATCCCCGCCAATGGGACAGTTTCACATGGTGCAAGTGGCTTAGGGTGGAGGGCACAAGCACTACGCATGACAGTTACTACTGACAGACCACCTTTTATACTAGATATGATGCACTAGGATAGAGTGAGTATTCGACCCACTTCACGGAGGAGGAAACTGAGGCCAGAAGAGGAAGACAATTCGACCCAGATCACACAGCCATCCCTTCAGTAGGTGCATGATCAAGACTTACCACAGACAGACAGTGCCTCTAAATCCTCACACTTGGAATAGGAACCCCCGCCCTGTGTGCCCCCCACTTCTGGGTGTTACCCAGTCACACTGGCAGGATTTTCACTGGCACCTCTGCCTCGCCTGGGCTGACTCATCTCCTGCACCCATTTGTTCTGTTCAGAGTCTTTCCTAACTCAACCCAGGCGGGCACGGAGGGGATTTGAGGGCCAGTGCTCCCCTCATAGTTCAGTAGGTAAAGAATCTGCCTGCAATGCAGGAGACCTAGGATCGATTCCTGGGTTAGGAAAATCCCCTGGAGAAGGAAATGGCAACCCACTCCAGTATTCTTGCCTGGAAAATCCCATGGACAGAGGAGCCTGGCAGGCTACAGTCCATGGGGTTCCAAGAGTCAGACAAGAGTTGGTGACTAAACCACCAGAATTGTTGGAGAATTCTCCGCCAGAATTGTTGGAGAATTCTCCACCAAAATCGTCGGAGAAACTAGTCTAGGTCCAGGGCTGGAAAGCTGGGAGGCCCTGAGAGGGCCAGCCCTGGGTTGGCCTCTGGCCAGGCGCAGGGCAGGGGTGCTTTGCACCTCCTGGAGGAGGGGTGATGAGGAGCCCCAAGGGAGAAGCATGCTTCCACCCGCATTACCTCCCTCCTCCCAGGCTCCTGCTCCCTGAGGGCGGTGGCTGTCACTCCCAGCTTCTTCAGCGCCAGCTGGCTCCATCTTCTCAGCCTTCGCGCCTGCCTTTCCTGCTTTCCTACCAGCTTGGCTGCTAGGTCGATATGTCAATCATGTGAAGACAAGGTGGATACAAGTGGAACTGAGGCAGTGTACTGATCACAAGACTTTGATTCCACCAAATGATGCAGGTTTATTGGGATGTCACACATATGCATTCATTCACTCAACAAACTGTGTTCTTTGCCAGGCCCTGAATGGCAAATGAAGGATTCAGAGATCAGAATACAACCATGAACTCTCAGGGATCAGGGTAGGTACTGGTGCAGAGGTGGGCATAGAGAGCCATGGGAGCCTGAGGAGGAATATCTCAACATCAGGGTGGTTATCCGTGCAGTAGGGTTGCCATATTTAGAAAATAAAAAATAGAGAGCCCCACTCTGATATGAATTTCAGTTAAATAACAAATAATTTTCATTAGTGATATTGGGGGAGTATGTAATTTCCTCAGTTCTGTCTCACCGCAGCAAAAATTTGAATCAATGGATGGATCAGTGTTACAGCTCAGTTTTATTTGGAAAGCAAAGGAAAATACATCCTCCAGGCGTGAGGGTGGGCCGACCCAAAAGACTTGAAGAGAAGAGAAGCCAGAAGTTCAATTTTGGCTCCTCTTTTTATATGTTTTTTCTCCTCCCTGAGCCTGTCCTATGTAAATTGGGCTAGCCAGGAGGGCTGTTTGTTTCACCTAAGGTTCTCACTCCAGTCCTCTGAACTTCCTTTGTTCTATTTTCACGGGCTTTTTCCTTTCTTTGTCTTTTAGCCACAGCCATTATGGACTCCTTTTTCCTATTCTAACTACCTAACAGGAATAAATGAGTTAACAACTACATAAGGAAAAGAAAAATATACTTAAAACTGTACCTGGCCTTTAGGAAGAGCTATGTAAATATTAACTACTGTTACTCTTCAGAGTAGTGTCTCAGCCTTTTTTTATGCTAAGGACACTTCTGGCAATCTGGTGAAATCTAAAGAAACCCTTCCCAGAATAATGCATGCATAAGATAAATAAAGATTACAAAAGAAATACAAATACTAAAATAAGAAAGATATCTATAACATAGTTATATAAGTACTTCTTTATTAATATATTAAATATCAAACTCTATCAACAGGTTTAGTGACTAACATAATTTCAAAATAGTGATGTAATTTGAGAGACCTGAAACAACTATGATGTGCTATGAAAATCTGATTTCTATTGGTGACAAAGCCACAGGTACTGCTAATACTACTGTAATTTGTTAACCACATTTCCTATAATGACATGCTACATATCTGTTAGTGATAGTGAAAATAAAGATGCAACCTTCCCCCCCAAATCCATGGGCTCCTTAAATTCTCTCTAGAGACTCTGAAAGGACCCTGGACCCTGGGTTAAGAACTATTGCGTTTAAAGTAAATGGAGCCGTTAGCTGAACACTTCCTCTCTTGTCACCTCCAACCTTGTCTCTGCCCCTACTTTCTTTCCTAGGGTCTCAGAGAAGAGAAGTCCTATCTTGGGCTTGCCCTTCCCACTGGGCTCTTGGTCTCAACCTCTCCCACTTCCCTTGGGGAATTGTGCCATTGAGCATCTCCTCTCTTTATTGTTTGAACCTCTGTCTCAAGATAATTAGAAAATAGGGAACAGAGTGAACTCAACTTTTGCACACAATAGATACTCATCAGTAAGGGTGCATGAGGGCCAGAGGTGAGCCGAGAGGCATGTCAGCGACAACAGAACCAGCAACATCCGGCATTACCCAGAGTTAAGGTTAGGGTTATCTCTACCGGAGGTGAGAGAAGAGCAAAGGTTTTTCTTTACTCCTGGGAGATAAAAACCACAGGATAATCCATTTAACCCTTGTGGGTGCCTGCAGTTATCCTGGCAAAGGCACTAGCTCCGACTCTGAGATGACGCTGACAAATATAAAGGACCCCAGCAGATGAGTGTGGAGAGCAACTGAACATGTGCCTATAATTTGAGTGAGTTGGGGCACAATTCAAATGAATGGTTTAAATTCTGAAGGAGTGTGTGGGTTGTGAGAATGACTGCAGTGAACATCTGAGAGCATGCTGAGGACGCATGCTAACCAAGTGTTTATCATTTGTATAAATGGAACTGATGTCTAAATGAGCCTGTGTGATGCCAGCCTAAGGTCATGATGACTTTACCTTTGCCCAAATCAATGGCCATTTTTCAGCCTTTGTGTAATCAGAACTTTCTGACTGCACTTGACACGGTTGACCAACTCTCCCTCCTAGAAACTACCCCTTAGCTTTCATGACACCTCTTTTTCCTGGTTCCCTCTGCTTAGCTGTTTCTTCTTGGCCTTCTCCCTGAGTTCCTTTTCTGGGGAGTCCATTCTATCTCCTGGTTTCAGTAGTGCCTGTATGCTGAGGACTTTCCACTCTCTAGGCTCATTTTTTCCACTGAATTTCAGAATGAGACAGCCAATCATTTTCTGTCCCCATACACCAGATGTTCCTTAGGCACCTCCAACACATATCCTAAACTTAATCATTGCCTCCAACATCTGTTCTATCTCAGTTCAGTTCAGTTCAGTTGCTCAGTTGTGTCTGACTCTTTGCGACCCCATGAATTGCAGCATGCCAGGCCTCCCTATCCATCACCAACTCCCAGAGTTCACTCAAACTCACGTCCATCGAGTCGGTGATATCATCCAGCCATCTCATCCTCTGTCATCCCCTTCTCCTCCTGCCCCCAATCCCTCCCAGCATTAGAGTCTTTTCCAATGAGCCAACTCCTCACATGAGGTGTCCAAAGTTCTGGAGTTTCAGCTTCAGCATCATTCCTTCCAAAGAACACCCAGGACTGGTGTTGGATCTCCTTGCAGTCCAAGGGACTCTCAAGAATCTTCTCCACCACAGTTCAAAAGCATCAATTCTTAGGCACTCAGCTTTCTTCACAGTCCAACTCTCACATCCATACACGACCACTGGTAAAACCATAGCCTCGACTAGACAGACCTTTGTTGGCAAAGTAATGTCTCTGCTTTTCAATATGTTATCTAGGTTGGTCATAACTTTCCTTCCAAGGAGTAAGCGTCTTTTAATTTCATGGCTGCAATCACCATCTGCAGTGATTTTGGAACCCCCCAAAATAAAATCTGACACTGTTTCCACTGTTTCCCCATCTATTTCCCATGAAGTGATGGCACCAGATGCCATGATCTTAGTTTTCTGAATGTTGAGCTTTAAGCCAACTTTTTCACTCTCCTCTTTCACTTTCATCAAGAGGCTTTTGAGTTCCTCTTCACTTTCTGCCATAAGGGTGGTGTCATCTGCATATCTGAGGTTATTGATATTTCTCCCAGCAATCTTGATTCCAGCTTGTGCTTCTTCCAGCCCAGTGTTTCTCATGATGTACTCTGCATAGAAGTTAAATAAGCAGGGTGACAATATGCAGCCTTGACGTACTCCTTTTCCTATTTGGAACCAGTCTGTTGTTCCATGTCCAATTCTAACTGTTGCTTCCTGACCTGCATATAGATTTCTCAAGAGGCAGGTCAGGTTCTATCTCAGTTGGTAGCAATACCATCTTCACAGACACCCAAACTGGACCCTGGGAATGATGCCCTCTTCACTCCATCTAACCAGCTGCCAAATTATGATGATCTAATGCCTACATCCTCCTTAAATTTGGCACCTCCTCTCTATCTTCCTCCTATCACAACCCAAAATCTCTTGTCTGTACTATTATAACTAGTGAGATCTCCCTGTTGTCTCTCTTAAAAGAAGCCTCCAAGAAGCCAGAAGGAACCTCTTCCTAAAGCTAAAATTTTAATGTTACCCCCTCCTTGCTTTAAACCCTTTGACTGGTTCTCTCTCACTTCTAGGCCTCTCAATAAGTTGCTGCATTATGATTGTCTGACTTCAGCCTGTACAACACTACTTTTCAGCAACAATATATGGCTTTAAACTCCCCACAATAGTGCTACCAGGTGAGATAAAAGATGCTAAGTAATGAAATTTGAATTTCAGATAAACAACAAATAAATTTTAGTATAAATATCTCCCAGGCAGTATTGGGGACATACTGATACTAATATTGTGGTTTCCCTGATGCCTCAGATGGTAAAGAATCTGCCTGCGGTGCAGGAGACCCAGGTTTGACCCCTGGGCTGTGAACCTCCCCTGGAGAAGGGAACGGCTACCCACTCCAGCATTCTTGCCTGGAGAATCCCATAGACAGGGGAGCCTGATGGGTTACAGTCCATGGAGTCGCAGAGTCAGAAACGACTGAGCAAGTAACACTTTCACTTCTTTTCACACTAAAATTATTTGTTACTGTCAGGGGAGTGTGCAATTTCCTCAGTTCTGTCTTGCTACAGCAAAATTTGAAGTGACAGACAGATCAGTGTTACAGCTCAGTTTTATTTGGCAAGTAAACGAAAATACATCCTTGAGGCATGAGGGTGGGCTGACCCAAAAGACACAAAGAGAAGAGAAGCCAGCTCAATTTTGGCTCCTCTTTTTATATGTTTTTTCTCCTCCCCCTGAGTTTGCCCTATGTAAATTGGGCTAGCCAGGAGGGCTGTTTGTTTCACCTGAGGTTCTCACTCCAGTCCTCCGAACTTCCTTTGTTCTATTTTCACGGGCTTTTTCCTTTCTTTGTCTTTTAGCCACAGCCATTATGGACTCCTTTTTCCTATTCTAACTACCTAACATTCCCCCCTCAAGAGATGGGAGGCCCAATTCTTTGGGAATGGGGCATCAAGGTCTCTCTGGCTACTTCCTGCTGAACTGGGACAGCAAGGGGCATTGGGCCTCCCCCTCTTGCTAGTCTCAAGCCTCAGAGTCCTTATAGCGGTGTCCATATAAGGGTGAGTGATATTTTCCATGGTCAGCTGTAGTTTTATATATCCTTGTTGAACTGGCACCACATGTTGTGCTTGTTGACCTGGGCAGAGACAAAACGGGTTAGACAATCAATAATACATGGAGCAATCATAAGCAGCATCGATATGGTGATAATGATTAGTAGGGGCATTAGCCAATTCCAAATTCCCTCCCGTCAGGAGAAGGATCCCCCAAAGAGATATTGTAGCCACCCTGAGAACTCTCCAGCTCATTCTTTGAGATCCTGTAGGATCTGAATGTTTTTCTTGAGGACTCTGAAACTTTCTGTAACTTAGCTGGTGGTATTTACCCAGAAACAACATGTCTCATTCAAGGTGGCTTGAGTTCCTCTTTGTTCAGGGATCAGGAGATCTATCTCCTGTCTATTTTGGAGTACAACCCCTGCCAAGCTGTGTTGGCTTTTTAGAGCTATCCTGAGAAATCTTATCCTCAGAAACTTAATTTTGGGGGTGTTCATTAGAATGGCACTCATTTGTAGTCCTGAATAGGTATCTGAGATCTCCCAGGGGCTCACAGGTGTATTGAGTGTCCTCTTCTGTTTTCTTCCACAGCTTGACTCATGAGTAGTGAATCCAGGAATTATGTCCTAGTACCTTGACTGCTGTGGTGGTAGAAAGTACTATAGGGTAGGGGCCCTTCCATGTGGGCTGGAGTTGAGCCTTTTGGGGACCCAACTTTCCAGACTTCAATTAGGACTTGAGTCTCTGGAGCATATAGTGGTGGCTCTTTAGAATCTTTTGGGTCCTGTTTGACACACCACAAGCATATATTTTGTTGAAATTGCCCAATGGCCATGGTATAAGACTGGAGGGTCTGAGTCTCTGGATCTAGGAAGAGGTTATTGACATAAACAAAAAGTCTCCCGTATAGCATCTCATAAGAACTAAGACCAACCTGTTCCTTAGGGGCAACATGGGTGCAGAGGAGAGCTATTGGTAAAGCCTCCTTCCATCCCAGGGAGGTCTCCTGGTTTATCTTTTTTATTGCTGATTTTAAGAATTGGTTGGCTCTTTCTACTTTTCCTGAAGACTGAAGCCTCCAGGCACAATGTAGATAATAAGCAATGCTCAATGCTTTAGAGACCCCTTGGGTGACCTTAGAAGTAAATGATGTCCCATTGTCACTTTGTAATGACCTGAGCAGACCAAATCTCGGAATGGTTTCAGGGAGCAGTTTTTTTACCACCTCCTCAGCCTTCTCAGTTCGGGTAGGAAAGCCTTTAATCCATCCTATGAATGTATCTATCATGAATAATAGGTATTTATACCCTTGAGAAACTGGCATCTGGATGAAGTTCATCTGCCAGCCCTCTCCTGGGTAGGTCCCATGCCATTGGACAGGCTGGGCCAGCTCGCGTCTGCAAGCTCCTTGGGGGTTGTTTAATTGGCAAGTGGGACAAGAGGAGACCACTTACCTTATAGTCATCTGGAGGCCTGTTCCTCTGAAGGACCTTTCTAGTAATCCTTGGAGGGCCTTCTCCCCTAAATGAGTGGTGGCATGTAAGGAGTTAACCAACTTCCATTGGAGGTTCCCAGGCAGAAAAAGGAGTCCTTCCTTGTGGAACCACTCCACATGATCTTCTTGAAAGCCCTCACTCTTAGCTTTAAGAGTCTCACCTTCAGTATATGAAGGAGTTTCTGACAAATTAGTCTGTGGAACTAAGGTGGCAACCCCTATTAGGTCATTGTTCTGTAATCCTGCTCTCTTAGCTGCCTGATCAGCTGCTTGGTTTCCTTGTGCCACTTCTGTGCTCCCTTTTTGGTGTCCTTTATAATACGAGACTGAAACCTCAGTGGCCAGATGGACTGCCTCCAAGAGCCTAAGGATTTGATCACCATATTTGATTGGGGACCCTTGGGTGGTCAAGTGGCCTCTTTCTTTCCAAATAGCAGCATGTGCATGTAACACCAGAAAAACATGCTTGGAGTCAGTATAAATGGCTACTCTTTTTCTTTTTCCCAGCTCTAAAGCTCAAGTCAGGGCTATGAGCTCAGCTAATTAGGCTGAAGTACCTGGTGGCAGAGGCTTAGCCTCTATGGTCTCAAAATTGGAGACTATTGCATATCTGGCTCTTCTTTTTCCATCCAAGACAAAGCTGCTTCCATCAGTGTACCAGATTTCCTCAGGATTGGTCAGAAGATCTGACAATCCCTCTAGGGTTTTGTCCAGTGGTCCAAGGTTGCTAGGCAAGAGTGAAAGGGGAGAGAGCCCTCAGGGGTAGGCAGGAGGGTAGCTGGGTTAAGAACCTCACAAGGGGATATAGTCAGGCCTTGATTTTCCATCAGCACTACTTGATATTTGAGGATCCTTTGATCAGACATCCATAAATGGCCTCTCCCATTCAGGAGTTGTTTCACTTGATGGGTGGTAAAAATAGTTTGCCCCCAAGAGAGAGTTTTAAAGCATCTTCTATCAGGACTACAATAGCTGCAAGATTTTGAAGGCAGGGAAAGATCTCTTCCCAATAGGGAAGGACAGGGAATAGGACACCCAGGGACCACCAGAAACTGGTGGGAAAATATTTGTCCATCCCAACAGCCAAGTGCTCAGGTGAATCTTTTTCTAATTGCTTTTCCTATAGCACCCAAAATGGTACAGGTTTGGGAGGAGAAGGCTCAGGAGAAGGAGGTCAGGACAGAATACGTAGCCCCTGTGTCAGCCAAGAAATTCTCGGACCTACCTGCCACATCCAGTTGCACCCTTGGCTCCAGCTCCACGATGGTTATCTGTGACAGGCAGGCTGGGCGGAGCGGGGGGCTTCAGTCCTGTTGAACCATCATGACAGAAGGCTTGGTGCTTGACCTTGAGGCTCTTGGGTCCCGAGGGCAGAGTGCTGCCCAATGTCCCAATTGATGGCATTTGTAGCAAGCTGTTTTAGGAGACCTGTCATGGTTTGGACACTCTTTGGCCCAAATGTCCCGCCTGTCTACAGATTGGGCATTTGCCTCGTGCCTTGTCCTTCAAGGACTCAGGGTTTGCCACAGGGTTTCCCTGGAGGGCGGCCAGCATCTGGGCATGCCTTGTCTCTTTCCCTTTCTCCCTTTCCTGGGCCTTGGCCTCCCTCTCCTGTTCTCTGTTATGACAGGTATTGGTGGCTGCCTGGACCATCTCATCTAAAGAGGCAGCAGGGTCCTGCTGCTGTAGCTGTTGTAACTTTATCCTGATGTCTGATGCACATTGGGACAGGAATTTGTCCTTTAAAATCACCTGTCACTTGTAAGAATCTACGTCCAAATTGGTAAACTGGAGGGACTCTTTTAGACTTTCCAGAAAGGCAATGGGGTTCTTGTTGGACTCCTGAGTTATTGCTGAGACCAGGCACAGTCCCACAACTAATAGGCTTCCTTCTATTTCCATGGGTGGACTTCCTTAGGGGTGAGTCTTTCTGAAGCTTATCCTACCCAGTACCATTGCAACCTGAGAGCCGGGCATCCCCAGGTCAGGGTGCAGATCCCCAGGCAGGCTGAGGCATGACGGCCTCCTGGAGATTGAATCCCCAGGCAGGTTGAGGCATGTCAGCCTCCTGAGAATTGGATCCCTCGGCAGGTTAAGGCATGTCGATCTCCTGGGACCCCTGGACTGCGGATCCCTGAGCAGGTTGAGGTGTGACAACCTTCAGAGGACCAGATCCCTAGGCAGGTCAACGCAGGTCGACCTCCTGGGACCCACGGACTGGAGTTGGGTGTTCCCAAGGTCTTCAGTGTGACCAGTGCTCGGTAGGATTAAGGGGTTGTAATCTTAACTCAGACAGCCATTTTGCTTTTTTGCATTTCTTTTCCATGGGGATGGTATTGATCCCTGTCTCCTGTACAATGTCACGAATCTCAGTCTATAGTTCATCAGGCACTCTATCTATCAGATCTAGTCCCGTAAATCTATTTCTCACCTTACAAATAGCTGTGAAAAGAAGAAAGGCGAAAATCAAAGGAAAAAAGGAAAGATATAAGCATCTTGCTATCCAAAGAATAGCAAGAAGAGATAAGAAAGCCTTCCTCAGTGATCAATGCAAAGAAATAGAGGAAAACAACAGAATGGGAAAGACTAGAGATCTCTTCAAGAAAATTAGAGATACCAAGGGAACATTTCATGCAAAGATGGGCTCGATAAAGGACAGAAACGGTATGGACCTAACAGAAGCAGAAGATATTAAGAAAAGGTGGCAAGAATACACAGAAGGACTGTACAAAAAAGATCTTCACGACCCAGATAATCACGATGGTGTAATCACTCATCTAGAGCCAGATATCCTGGAATGTGAAGTCAAGTGGGACTTAGAAAAGCATCACTACGAACAAAGCTAGTGTAGGTGATAGAATTCCAGTTGCGCTATTTCAAATCCTGAAAGATGATGCTGTGAAAGTGCTGCACTCAATATACCACCAAATTTGGAAAACTCAGCAGTGGCCACAGGACTGGAAAAGGTCAGTGTTCATTCCAATCCCAAAGAAAGGCAATGCCAAAGAATGCTCAAACTACCACACAATTGCACTCATCACACACGCTAGTAAAGTAATGCTCAAAATTCTCCAAGCCAGGCTTCAGCAATATGTGAACCGTGAACTTCCAGATGTTCAAGCTGGTTTTAGAAAAGGCAGAGGAACCGGACCAAAGTGCCAACATCTGCTGGATCATGGAAAAGCAAGAGAGTTCCAGAAAAACATCTATTTCTGCTTTATTGACTATGCCAAAGCCTTTGACTGTGTGGCTCGCAATAAACTGTGGAAAATTCTGAAAAAGATGAGAATACCAGGCCACCTGATCTGTCTCTTGAGAAATCTGTATGCAGGTCAGGAAGCAACAGTTAGAACTGGACATGGAACAACAGACTGGTTCCAAATAGGAAAAGGAGTACGTCAAGGCTGCATATTGTCACCCTGCTTATTTAACTTCTATGCAGAGTACATCATGAGAAACACTGGGCTGGAAGAAGCACAAGCTGGAATCGAGATTGCTGGGAGAAATATCAATAACCTCAGATATGCAGATGACACCACCCTTATGGCAGAAAGTGAAGAGGAACTCAAAAGCCTCTTGATGAAAGTGAAAGAGGAGAGTGAAAAAGTTGGCTTAAAGCTCAACATTCAGAAAACGAAGATCATGGTATCCGGTCCCATCACTTCATGGGAAATAGATGGGGAAACAGTGGAATCAATGTCAGACTTTATTTTGGGGGGCTCCAAAATCACTGCAGATGGTGACTGCAGCCATGAAATTAAAAGATGCTTACTCCTTGGAAGGAAAGTTATGACCAACCTAGATAGCATATTCAAAAGCAGAGACATTACTTTGCCAACAAAGTTCCGTCTAGTCAAGGCTATGGTTTTTCCAGTGGTCATGTATGGATGTGAGAGTTGGACTGTGAAGAAGGCTGAGCGCTGAAGAATTCATGCTTTTGAACTGTGGTGTTGGAGAAGACTCTTGAGAGTCCCTTGGACTGCAAGGAGATCCAACCAGTCCATTCTGAAGGAGATCAGCCCTGGGATTTCTTTGGAAGGAATGATGCTAAAGCTGAAACTCCAGTACTTTGGCCACCTCATGCGAAGAGTTGACTCATTGGAAAAGACTCTGATGCTGGGAGGGATTTGGGGCAGGAGGAGAAGGGGACGACAGAGGATAAGATGGCTGGATGGCATCACTGACTCGATGGACGTGAGTTTGAGTGAACTCCGGGAGTTGGTGATGGACAGGCAGGCCTGGCGTGCTGCGATTCATGGGGTCGCAAAGAGTCTGACACGACTGAGGGACTGAACTGAACTGAACTGACCTGAGTGACTAAGCATAGCACAGAGTCCCTGCCACGTGGGTTTGAGTCCCAAATCTTAGGTAAACGGTTTCAAGCACAACTTTGAGAAATGGAAAGATGATGACATGCCTAATACTTTGTAAGCAGTAGCATACATGGAGAGAGGAGCTGGAGGATGGGAGGAAAAAGCAGTGGGAAAAATGTGCCAAGGAATCTCCTTCACAATCTGCCAGAAAATATGCTAAATACCTGACCTGTGCCCACAATTTTCATTGGCCTGATCCTTGGCACAAAGGACATTAAGGACAGAAGAACCCTCACCCACTTGGGCAACAGCTACTAGGGCATAGCAGATGGTGCAACCTTTGGGACACACTGGGAAGTAGAGTAGCCCTTGCCAGAGTCCCTCAGTTGCACCCACTGCTGCTCGCCTGTTCGTGGGGGTTGGGGGGAGGCGGGTGTCGAGGAAACAAGAAAGGACTATAAAGGAATTAAGATTTTGTTAGCCATATGTCCTTCCAGCCATAGGAGCGAGGACCTCCTACCTTAATCGGAGGTCTTCTGGAACCTGAGCTGTGTGACCTTTCTGCCGAGTTTGCTTTTGTTGTCCCAGTTTCCAGCCCACTGGTCTTCTTGTCACTTCCACTGTGCTGGGTTTTCTTGAGTTCAGCTTCCACCACGGGAGCTTTCACTGAGTTGGGCTTCTGCTGTGCTTGGGCTCCGCCTCGTGGGGGCCTAGCCAAGGTTGTTTCAGCCAGGTTAAATCCGAGAAAGGGCACCATATTCCTAATAACCCTACAAAGGAGGTACTTTGATTATATCCATTTTATGGAAGAGGATAAAGAGGCACATTCAAGTAGCTTTCCCAAGGTCATCCAGTTAGCAAATGATGAAGCTGAGATTCAAACCCAAACCTCTGGTATCAGAGTCTGTGCTGAAAATTCAAGGAGTTGAATTGGTAGGATGCCAAGGGATAATGGGTTGAGGACACTGGTGGGAATGGGTAAAGAGAGAGGAGGAATGAGAGAGCATCTACACTGTCCAGAAGAAAAGTAGGAAGAAGCTGCTGGGCTGGAGAAAATAGAAAGGCCCACAGATCAACAGGGTTCAAGGATATAAAAGAAGTGGTGGAGCGAAGACCTGAGGTGATTGGGAGAACATGGTCAGAATCAGAGGCTGTAGTTTGTAGACGTGGGGGAATCTTTCCAGGACATGACAAGGTTAACAGTGTGGTTTAGACAGAGGTGGTTAAAGTAGAAAGGAGGTGAAGGTCCTTGGAGCTGAGCATAATTCTTCATGAAGCTGGGCCTGCAAATTCTCCCAAGATTGACCGATTTATTCCTTAATTCATATTGAATGTGTAGTACATGTCAGGCAGTGTTCTTAGCATGAGGTAGCCAAGAGGTAAAGGACAAGACTCTGCTGCCACAGGGTTTACTTTCCAGCACACGGAGAACACACAAACACTCACACAAACAAGGCCAGGTTAGACAAGACTCAAAATCCTTAAGGCATAATTCCACAATGCTAAAAGTTCTGGGAAGTATCAGGCTGTTTTTTCATACTTTGGAGCCCAAACTCATTAGGTGACAAAACCTGACCTGAAATAGCATAAGGCTATTTGTAGTCTTGATTCATTCAATGTAAATTTTCATATTTTTGCCTCTAGAACTACTAATGTTTAATTATAAGCGACACTCCAGACTTTTTTTAGTAATTATGCATAGAGTATATGCAGTATATAGAATTATGTAATATAGGGTATGTGTCTTCAGAATTGAAAAAATTTCGAATTCCAAAGCATATCTGGCCCCACGTTTGGAAAAAGATGGTGGATCTGTAATTACTATGCAGAGAATTCAAATATGCAATGTGTTGATTCAAAAAACTGGCCCCTGAACAGGAAGGGCAAAGAGAGACTGAAGAAAGAGGCAGACCATTCCAGATTGGTAGGTGGCAGATTTAATGAGCAAGGGAACTTTTAAGGTTTGTTCTGGGTGACCAAAAGACCTAGTAATCTCCACAGGCATCTGCCAGAATCTTAAAAGTTTATATAGAGGTGTTCATGGGATTCAGTTAGGTGGTATTCAGTCCAGATGGTCCCAACACCACCTTACCCTCTCAAGACTATGTCCTTGAAACAGCTCTAACTGTAGGAACAGTGAGCATATTCCAGGGACATAAGCAGGGTATGGAGTGTCCCAATGTCCAGCTCTGTGGTCAACCTGAGGTTACGTCCTCTTGATGACATCCTCCAACACAATGGAATAGCAACTAAGTGGCTCACAGCTTGAAAGGTGAGGGAGAGGAGGTGACATTGAAGCTTAGTTCTGAATGACCAAACAATAGCAACAACAGCAGCAACAAATACAGTCATGCAAAGATCAGGAGAGCATTCCAAGCAGAGAGAGTAGCTAATTCAAAGATGAACACAGCTGGGGTGGGAGGATAAATTGGGAGATTGGGATTAATATATACAAACTACTATACATAAAATAGCTTCCCTGGTGGCTCAATGGTGAAGAATTCACCAGCCAAGCAAGAGATGTGGGTTCGATCCCTGGGTCATAGATCCTGGGAGAAGGAAATGGCAACCCACTCCAATACTTACTCTTGCCTGAGAAATCCCACCGACAGAGGAGCCTGGTGGGCTCCAGTCCATGGGGTCGCAAAGGAGTTGGACAGACCGAGTGACTAAACAACAACATGTATAAAATAGATAACCAATAAGAAACTACAGTATAGCACAGAAAACTCAATACTCTGTAATGGCCTATATGGGAAAAGAATCTAAAAAAGAGTGGATATATGTTTATATATAACTGATTCACTTTGCTGTACACCTGCAACTAACACAATATTGAAAATACACTATACTTGAATAAAAATTAAAAATGAAAGAACACAAAGAGGGCACTGTGGTTGGGCCATATTTGGCTCCGTTAAGAGTGCTATCACTGAGGGATGGGGGCACTTCATGTTGTCTGAAAGACTGTGAATCTGGTACTAAATCCTTTCATGGATATGGTGTAGTGACCATGAGTGTGGTAGCAAGTCAACATTTAGGAGGCCCAGAGGGAAGTCTTCCTGGGTAGGACCCAGATAGGGAGATACTTAAAATAAAGGAAATACACAGCTCAATGAGGCTGAAAATGCAGACTAAAGTTATGGTCTGAAGACCTTGGTTTGGGGAGAAGTATATAAAGAAGTCAGATGAGGTAGGCTCAGAATTATAATTAGGATACTGGTGAAAAGATGTTTTAGGGTGTTCTGGGTCTTAAATGACAATCTCTGGTTGAGGTCCAATGTGAAATGTGTGTTCTGGGCTTTGGGGTTTAAAATAGATGGTTAGACATAGAAGACAGTACCAAAGGCTCAAAGATGTTTTTTGCTTCTCTGCTTATGCCTCTTTGGGTTTGTGTTTCTCAGCAGCTGTCTCAGAATGTCGTTTTCTAGTTTCTCTTGTTATGGCTTTCCACATCCGTATCTCTGAGAACCTGTTGGTCATCTCTGTTCTTCTCAGTCGCTTCCTCAACATATTTCTCTGTATGTGGCTCTCACAATCACCATCTTTGTATATCCATGCCTGGGTTCTAGAATCTGGTTCTTTGTCCCTTCCTTTGTCTGTGTCTGTACTGAAATTACTTCTTTTTCCAACTGAACTTTCCAACTTCCCTCTCGGAAGGCATGAACCTTTTATTATTCCTCTGATTATTTTATTATTCTTCTATTATCCCTAGTGCCCCACACAGAGGCTGGCATATAGGAGTCTCTCCGATATATTTATACTTGAACGGAGGCTTTTTCCGAGGAGTAAGGAACACATTCTCAATCTCCTGTCCCCCTCCCCCCAGCAGAGCTGCAGGCCTGACCAAAGGCCCGGGGGTGTGGTAGTGTTGCGACGCGGCTATTCGCTGTTTTTCCCCGGGTGTAGAGACTTTCTGCCTGGACCTTGCCGGGACCGGCCTTGCCCCCGCGGCGGGTGACGCGAGAGGCCAGCACCCACTTGATTGGCTGAGCGGCGGACCGCCCACCTCGCCGGCCCCGCCCCGCGGCTCCGCCCCGGCCAAGCAGCGAATCACCGACAGTCCAGCCCGTAGAGAGGCCTGAACAAGATGGCAGCTGCTTGTCGGAGCGTGAAGGTAAGTGGGTTTTCGCCCTTCTGCACCCACTGGGACGGCGCAGCCATAGAACCAGCGGGGAGAGATCGGTGCTGGGAGAAAGCGTCACTCTTATCTAGGCCTGTTATTGCGACGGTGGGGCTCGGGAGGTGAAGGTCAACTCTCCGGGGCACGTGCATGTGCCCTGGATGTGGATGTGCACTGGCTGGCTGTCTGAGGATGAGACACCCAGAGGGTCCCATCGTTAAGATGAGGAGGCACATCTGGGTCAAGTCGCGGCGGTGACCGGGAGCCTCCCTCGCAGAAGCCTGGAGAATGGGTGGGGGTGGTCCGCACAGTGTAGTTGTTGACCGAGCTCCTCTTCACAGGGTCTGGTTGCCTTAATAACCGGCGGAGCCTCAGGCCTAGGCTTGGCCACAGCGGAGCGACTGGTGGGGCAGGGGGCCACTGCTGTACTTTTGGACCTGCCCAACTCAGATGGGGAGACCCAGGCCAAGAAGTTAGGGAAGAGCTGCGCCTTTGCCCCAGCCGACGTAAGTGGGGTTACCTCACCTCTCCCATGGGGTTCCTTTTCATAAAGGTGCCTGTCTTTGTGGGCAATGGACTCATCTCCTTTTCCCTTTTGGTCTGAGCTGTTTTCATACGCCTCCGGATAAAGAATTTCTAAAGCTGTGATTCACAACAGGGAGGAGGGCGGGGAGGGAGGTTGGAGATTAGCCATATCAGAATCTCCTCAAGGAGATATGTAGAGTTATTGTGCCCTGTAATTTTAATATTTACAAAGTCAAAAAACTTATCCTGAAACAAACTACAGAAAGTGAAGTTTGACAAAATCATATTAGCAAGTAGGGGTACCAAAAAGTTAGTTTATATTCATATCAATAATTCTCACAACTTATCTGATCCACAGCAGTTGAGAATCTCCAGGGGTATGTAAGTTTATCAAAAGAGGGTATAGATTTCAAAGATGTTTTGAAACACTGCTCTGTAATACCTAACATTTTCACCTTTGTCTCACTCTAGAGTTTTCTTTCCTTGGTCTCTCCCTTGCTTACACAGTCACTCGAAGACTGGATTTGCCCTGCGCCCCCAACCCCCTGCATGACTTAGTGGTATGTGTGTGATGGTAGATGAATACCTTCTCCACTTTTCCCTTTGAAGGTGACCTCAGAGAAGGATGTGCAAGCAGCCCTGACTCTAGCAAGAGAAAAGTTTGGCCGTGTGGATGTGGCAGTCAACTGTGCAGGCATTGCAGTGGCCAGCAAGACATATAACTTAAAGAAAAGCCAGGCCCATACCTTGGAGGACTTTCAGCGAGTTATCAATGTAAGGCCTTAGAGGTTCTCCAGGGGTAGTAGTAAGAAGTATCTGACTGTGAGTGTCCCCACACCCACAAAAGGCTACCTCTGCTTCAAGTCCTATATCATGTCTCTTCTGGTCCTCCAGGTGAATCTCATAGGCACCTTCAATGTGATCCGCCTGGTGGCTGGTGAGATGGGCCAGAACGAACCAGACCAGGGAGGCCAACGTGGGGTCATCATCAATACAGCCAGCGTAGCTGCCTTTGAGGGCCAGGTGTGTGAGTAGGGACAAGGCTTGTACCTTGGTGACTTGTTGGGGGCCCTGCCCCCTATGACCTCCACTCCCTCTCCAGGTTGGACAAGCTGCATACTCTGCTTCCAAGGGGGGCATAGTGGGCATGACATTGCCCATTGCTCGGGATCTGGCTCCCATGGGTATCCGGGTGATGACCATTGCTCCAGGTAGACATATCCCCTCCCTGCCACACCTGGGATTGGGTGGGATCTGTGGACAATTGAGCAGGGAAGTTATCTACCATCTAAACAGCAGCAGCCTTCTATCTCTGGACATAGGGAAGCACCACAAGTAGAGTTACGGTGAGGAGGGACCAGGGAGATATAAAAGTGAGGGTGGGTCTCTGATTCTGGCTGTCTTATCTAGGCCTATTTGGCACCCCGCTGTTGACCACCCTCCCAGATAAAGTGCGCAACTTCCTGGCCAGCCAGGTGCCCTTCCCCAGCCGACTTGGTGACCCTGCCGAGTATGCTCATCTGGTACAGGCCATCATCGAGAACTCATTCCTCAATGGAGAAGTCATCCGGCTGGATGGGGCCATCCGCATGCAGCCTTGAAGGGGGAAGGCAGAGAGAACAAAGGTTCCTCTGTCCTTCCCCCTCCTGGAGTGCTCTACTCCAGTTTGGAAGGAAGCCCAGTAGCCATTTTGTAACCTCTGCCTATCAGTCACCCTGTGTGCCTAATAAAGTCTCTGTTTCTCACGGAGGAGTGAGCAGCACTGTGTGCTGGGGGAGTTGGCATGGGGAAGAAATGTGAATGGGTGAAGACTGACAGGGTTGGATGCTCAGAACCCATGGGTGGGGTGGGAATGGCAGTACCTTACACCTTTTGTGTCCTATTACAACATGTAACCTTGATTTTAGTGAGTAACTTTATTACCCAGGGTCAGAGGTGGGGTACTGGCTCAGCTCTCTTCCATTGGGAAATGGATTGGGGAGGGAGGGTCTGTAGTATTTTTCTCTCTGTTAGCTTCTGTGAGCTTGATGGTGGAGGTGGGAGAGGACCATCCTGAGCTCAGCGGCTGCTGGTGTTAAATTGCAGATGATATTGGGCTGTAGGTTGATTGGTATAGATTATTGAATTCAGATAATTCTGCCTGTAAAAGAAATCCAGAAGCCTCAGCTAATGGGCTTTCCCTGGCCCTTGCCATCCCTCCCTACCCTCCCTTGGCATTCATCCTTGCTGCCACCCACTAGAACTCACTGGGCGTTTTGCTCCATAGCCAGCTGCTGGTTGAAGGAGCCCAGTCCCCTCCGAAATTCAGCACACAGCTCCCTTTCCTGCTCTTCTAGCTCCTTTGCTGCCTGGGCCAAGTTTATGGCCTGGCTTTCCCATTTGGCATCCAGTGCTTGTTCAGCTTGGCGCTGTGCTTCCTTTTCATGGTGTTGTGTCTCCTGTACTTTCCTGATGGTGGCTCTCTGCTCTGGAGTCATGCCCTTCCAGCAATAGGGCAGGACTCTGTGGGGAGCCACGGGGTTTTGGGCAACCTGCGGGTTCTCAGTCAGTAGGTCACTTGTGATCTGGTTCTGGACCTCCACGAGATTCGCCTCCTGTTGTCGCTGATGCTCTTGGCCCTGCTGCTCAGCCAGCTTAACTGCCTGGTGGGGCCCCCAAATGTGAGCGTTTGGATGCCCAACCTCAGGGAGCTCTCAGTCACAGGGGGAGGGGGAGACATGGCCCTACTCTCCCCCATCTAAGGGAGAGAAGGAAGAGATACTGCATGGCCTTTGAGTGACTTAAGGTGGGGGAAGGGGTGGAATGGGCAGGGAACTCCTTTGCCCTCTGGAAGCCCTTAGACTGAGAGACTGGGGAAAGGAGGGCAGTGTTCTGTTCTCAGATCATCCTGAGCCTGGAGGTGGGGAAGGGGACCTCCTGCCCTGAGAGGGCCCTAGGGTGAAGGGGGAAGTCCCCAGGTAGATGAGAGGGCTGGTTTGATCGGTAGATTGGGGAAGCCTGGTGCCCTGGATGGTTCTTATGCTGTACATACCTGCGCTTTGTTGGCACTGGCCGTGGCAGCCATCATGGCTATGCGGCAGGACTCCTCCAGCTTGGCTAGTTGGGCAGCCCGCATGTCCATAGCTAGGCGTAGCTGGTCATTGAGCATGTCTACACAAAGAAATATGGCCAGGGCACTGTCATTCAGCCATTTGTTCAGCAAGCTTTGTGAATGTATGTTTATGCGTGTGCAAGCTATGTCTATGTATGTTTGGGAGTGGGGTAATGTCCTCATTGTAGGGATGTGTGGAAGCAGCTACTCTTTGGGGCTAGGGATAATAAAAGTGACAGCCACAAGGATTTCTCAGGTGCCTCACTGAAAGATGCTTCCAATGGACCTGGGTCTCAATGCCAGCTCTGTTGCTTCGGAGCTATGTGACCTGGGGAAATTATTTCATCTCTGAGCTTCAGACTAAGGGCTAGGCTGCAGGCACAGCATGAGCAAAAGTATTGAAAGTGCTTCAGTCCAGCTACAGTGGTCTCCATGCTGTTACTAGAACATGCCAGACATTTCTGCCTTAGGGATTTGTAATAAATGATGCTCTTGTCTCATGTTCTTTTGCTTCCTTCAGGTCTTTGCTCACTTTGCTCCTCAGTGAGGCCTTCTGTCTTTCCTACCTAAAATTGCCACCTGCCTGACCCCAAAATTTATCCTCCTCTGATTTATTTTTCTCCCTAGCATTTATCGCCATCCAATATACCTTACATTTTACTTAATTATTTTTGTCTATTGCCTGTCTCTACTCACTACAAGGTAACCTTTGTAAAAGCAGGGACGTTTGTCTGTTTTATCCACTGCCATACACTAGCACCTATATCAGAGCCTGGTACATAGTGGGTGCTCCGTAAATATCAAATAAGGAAGTGAAGAAACAGCATGATCTGTATCTTAAATTACAAGTAGTCTGCTCTTGCTGGGGCGTAAAATGCAAGTGACTAGGGAGCTCTACAGGGGCCAAACTAAGGACTGGAAACTTGACCCTGAAGGTGATGGCGAATATGGAAGGATTTTAAGTAAGGGGGTGACATGGTTAGATTTGCATTTTAGAAGGCTCCTTTTGGTGCCAGTATAAAGGACAGTGAGGCTGGTGGGAGACAGTGGAGGTAGGGAAGCCATCTTGGAGGCTATGGCAGTAGGCCAGCTGAGAGGGCTGAAACCAGGACAGTGATGGAAAGGATGCAGGGGAAATATATGGAGGTTTCATCAGCAGAATTTGATGGATTGGATTAGGGAGTAAGGGAGAGCAAAAGACTTGGATGCTTCCCAGGGTCCTGGCTGGGATGACTCCGTGCATGATGTGGCCACCTCTGGAACTAGAGGATACAGAATGCAGAGCAGGTTAGGGATCACTGATGAATTCTCTTTAGGAAGCTGAATTGGAGGTGGTCAGCAGCCACCTGGATATCTGACTGCAGGTAAAGAGTCCTCAGCATAGAGATGGTGATGTGGTAGCTGAAACCAGAATGAGGGTCGAGGGCACCTGAGGCAAGTATACAGGGTAAGGAGAGCAGTGTGCCAAGGACAAAGTCTCTAGAAGGAAGAGGAATGATCGGAGAGCTATAGCAGAATATGCTGTCACAGAAGCCAAGGAAGAGAGAGGTTTAAGAAGGAAGATGTGATAAGAGTCAAGTGTAGCAAGAAAGTCCAAGTAAAGGAGAAAAGACTGAACAGAGCCTCTTGTACCTGATAACACAAAGGGCATTGATGATTTTTGTAAGAGTAGTGTCAGTGCAGGTGTGTGGGGAGAAATAAGATCTCAGGAGTTGAAGTGTGACTGGAAAGTTAGGAAGGAATGACAGCAAGTGGAGACAGATTTTTCAAAAAGTATGGCTGTAAAGGAAAAGAGCTAGCTCATAGCATCTACAGGAATCAGAATGGAGAGAGGCTTTTGTTTTATTCTTAAGGAGGGTTATACAGAGACTTCCCTGTTGGTCCAGTGGTTAAGAATCCTGCCGGTTCAGGGGACATGGGTTCAATCCCTGGTCTGGGAAGATTCCACATCCCTCGGGGCAACTGGGCCCATGTGCCACAACTACTGAAGCTGTGCACCCTAGAGCCCATGCTCCACAACAAGAAAAAGTCCTTGCGCAGCAACAAAGACCCAGCACAGCCAAAAAGAAATAAAAAATTTAAAAAGTTTTTTAAAAAAGGGTTAGACATAAGCATGTTTATAGCCTTCACAGAATACGGCCAGTGGAAAGTGTTGAGAACCTCAGGGCCAGGGCATACCTGAGGGAGCACAACCTGCATGGGAGGCAGGGGAAATGGGGTCCAGAGCATAGGTTAAAGGCTTGGCTCTGGAGAGGCACAGGGACAGACTTCGGAGACTGGATGGCAGGGGAAGGGAGGATAGGGGTGCCTGGTTTCCTTTTGGTCTTCATAGCAACTCAAATAGGAAAGGTCACCCCGTTTCCAGATAAGGTCCAGAGGTGAAGTAAAATGCCTAAGGTTACACAGCCAGCGCTTAGTAAGTTAGAATCCAGATCTCTCAAGGAATCAGCTCATGCTCCTTTCATGACACTACACAGACTCTCCCCCAGCATTCTGCTGTTCTGTTGCCTACCTCTACCTTCTTGTACACCTGCCTGTTGTCACTAGGTAGCTGGCCCCCGGTGCCACTGCAGCTACTTTTTGGTGATTTGGTAATCACCAAATACTCCTAATTTCTCAATCTAATAGGTTTCTTTTCCTATCTGAACTTTTCTGAGGGCATTTGACATTGATGACTCCCTCTCTGAAACCTCCCTTGGCCCCTGAGTCCCCATTTTCTCATGGTGACAGAGCAAATATGGTGTAGCAATCAAGAGTGTGGGCTCTGGAGCCAACCTGCCACTGAGTTCACTTCCCCCCTCCATGACCCACTAGCTGTATGATTTTGGGCAACTTAATATCTCTGTTCTTCAGTTCTTTCAGTTTCCTCCACAGAAAATAGGGATATCACTAGTACTTGCCTCATAGGGTTGTTGAAGATGAAATAAGTTAATACATGGTAGAAAGCTTGGCACTGTATCTGGTACCCAGTAAGGGTTAGCTCTTCCTCTTGCTGCCCACTCTGCCTAGAATGGCCTTTTCTCATTCACTCTCTGCCTTGCCAAAATTGTACCCAGTTTTCTAAAATTTGGTTCCTGACAGCTGGCCTGTGCCAACCCCCTACCATCCCTCCCTTCCCCTGTGAGAACTAACACTCCCATCTTGATGTTCCCTCTGTGTCCTATGGACTTCCCTCATAGCTCAGTTGATAAAGAATCTGGCTGCAATGCAGGAGACCCTGGTTCAATTCCTGGGTGGGGAAGATCCTCTGGAGAAGGGATAGGCTACCCACTCCAGTGTTCTTGGACTTCCCTTATGGCTCAGCTGGTAAAGAATCCGCCTGCAATGTGGGAGACCTGGGTTCGATCCCTGGGTTGGGAAGATCCCTGGAGAAGGGAAAGGCTACCCACTCCAGTATTCTGGCTTGGAGAATTCCATGGACTGTATAGTCCATGGGGTTGCAAAGAGTCAGACACGACTGAGTGACGTCCTGTATATATTTCTATCACAGTACCTGTCATAGTACCTAATGCAGTGTTAAAGCATAGATATTTGCTGGTAAATAACTTGTGCATGTGTTTTTCTTTTTACTCTAAACTGATTTTCTGGAAGTCCTGGTTCTGTGGGTTTCTGGAGGGCAGGGTGCCTGTCTTGTTTATTTTGGTCTTCAGTTGTTCATTCAATGATGATTTTGTTGAACTCCTGACACTGGCAGGCAATGTACTAGGTAACTGGGATATAGAGGTGGAAACGAAAGATGTGGTTCATCTTCAGTGAGCTGACATTTGGGGGGAGAAAGACATTCCACAAATACCTCTATGGTAAGTGGTATAACAAAACACTGTGCTACAACAGGGGTGGTTTTAAAGGTGAGTGGTGTGAGTAGGTAAGAGATGGTCCTTGCCCTTACTCTAATGGAAGAGGGGAACATGGCCACAGATGTCAGAGTAATAGTAGCTACTGGTTATTGTAGCTACTATTCTACTGATGCTTGTGCTTTACTTACAGCGTCTCATTTCATTCTCACATGAGCTGTGTGGTATGGATAATTTCCTCATTTTAAAGATAAGCAAACTGAAGCACACAGAGAGGAGGGTTCATTTCCCAAAACTAGCTAGTAAGTGGCAGGACCATTAGGTTTGTCTCTACTCTGCTGTCTCCAGGTAATGGAGTGCCAGGCTATCAGGGATCAATGGCTACACTGTCAGTTGATGAAGGAGATTGGGACCTTTCAGCATCAGCCCTTATGTGAAACTGGACCTGCCCACACAGTTCTGGTCTTCCACTCAGGATGCCTCCCCACTGGGCCTCAGGTCACGACCTGGAGGGCCTCGCTACTTACCTGCACAGTTCTCATCAACTCTGGCTTGCTGTTGCTCTTGTAGCTGCCTCTCCAGGCTGTATTGGAACTGCTCCTGCTGCATTCTCAGATATGTGGCCCTCTCCAGATCTTCCCCAGAGAAGCACTGCAGGCTGGCTTGGCCATAGTAGGGAGCATTGTCACCAAGATAAGCTGGAAACTCCCTCCAGAGTTGGTTTGAATTCCAGAAGTCTAATTCACACCTGTTCCTGAGTTTCTGCCTCTGTTCTCTAAAGTTTTGGACTTTCTTGGCCAGCCGACGTGTCCGTTCTGCCTGTTCCTTCTCTAGCATCTGAGCCACCAGATCATATCGCACCTGGTTGGTACCTGGGGTGGTGGGTAGGGGCATGGAGAAGGCCCCACAGGAGAGACAGCCTATTCAGCACAGCCACTGCTCCCAAAGGCCCGTCTGGTTTGTCTTACCACACCCCCCAGACCTCAGGCTGCACTCCAGAGCAGAACTGCCCTGCCTTAGCCCACTCAGGTCCTTGCTTTTCCCCCTTGGCTGGCCTCCGGCCTTGGGCTTTTTACCATAAGCTGCCTCCTTGCTCCGTTCTGTTGCCTCCTGAAGCTTTCGTTCTTCCACCTGGTTGTTCAGGGCTTCAACATCCACCTGATCCCAAAGAAATGGGCTAAATCAAGGTAGGAGCTCAGCAGTGGGCCTCAAATGCTCTAACACAGACTGCTCAGAATTTATCTGCCTCAAAATCCTCCTATAGGATCCACAGTATCTACTGGATAATGTCCCACCATCTCACCATGGTTTGTAAGTCCCTCGGTGGTCTAGCCTCTGCCTCCAGCCTCTTCTCACCCTCTTCCCTTCTCCCACCCTCAGGAGCTCTGCTTACAGTTCTCTACATACATATCTTATGCTGTTTCATACTGGTAGCCTTTGCTCCAGCAGCTCCCTCCACTTGGAACACTCTTTCCTCCCCTTTTTACCCAAACTCCTATTCATCCCTTAAGACCAGCTGAGACTTTCCTGATCCCTCCAGCAGGTGCTACTCCCATAGAACCTAGGACCCACTATCCTCATTACCTTGAACTTTGCCTCTATTGATTGTCTCCTAGGCTGTGAGCTTGCCAAGGGCAGAGACTGGGCCTTAGTCAGCTTTGTGTCCCTATTGCCTAACCCAGTGCTTGGCACAGAACAGGCCTTGAAACGTTTGCCAACTAGCTCTCAAGTCACACCACTCATCCACCCACCCAGCAATCTATTTTTTTCTTAACTATCAATATTTTCTCTTTATTTTGATTATAATTCATTTAAAACATTTCAAAATAGTGCAAAAGGGAATACAGCTTAGGGAAGAGTAAGTGTCCCTCCCATCAGTTACCAGTTTCTTATGTAGCCTTCCAGAGAGTTTTGGCATATGCATGCGATACCAAATATTCTTTATAGACTTCTTTTGGCTCCATTTACTTGTCTCTTGAAAACCACACCACTTGGCCCAGAGTTGACTGGAGAAGAGTCAGCTGTCACTGGCTCCTCTTCCCCTTCACCTCTAGGCCTCTTTCTCAGGCCCTCACCACACGTGGGGGTGGGTGCCTTTTTCCCTTCCTCCCTCCTTTATAACCCTGCAGTCTGCTCGAATCAGGGAGGGGCTGTAATGGGCACGGCTATGTTCTTCTCCTGGTGTAAGAGTGAGGTGACCCCTGGTCCAGAGAAAGTCCCCACTGCCCACTCACCCCCATGACTCTGGTCCTCACATTGAAGAATCGACTCTGTTGCTCCCTTTCTTGATTTCTTCTAGCTTCGATGGCTGCCACCTCCTTGGGATCTGGTGGCAGATCTACCTGATACATCTGGAGCAAGGGCAAGTTGGATGGCCAATCAGTGCTAACCATCATACTTGACTATACCCCCACCCCCATTCCTTTCTCCCCACAGTATCTTACCAGCTATTGATTCCTACTGATTTTACTTCCTGACATATTTCATATCTGTGTTTTCCATCTCTGCTGTCACAACCCTAATTCAGGCCTCACAAGCTGGTGCCAGATAATGTTCCCAGGAACCTCACTGGGCTCCCTTGCTCCAGTGTTAGGCTCTCTACTGCTTCTCTGCCTTGGCTACCAAAGTGATTTTTCTGAAAGCAAATCTGACCATGGCACACCTCAGCTTAAAAGCTTTGAAAGCATCTATAAAGCAAGGGGGCTTCCCAGGTGACTCAATGGTAAAGAATCTGCCTGCCAGTGCAGGAGATGCAGGAGGGAAGATCCCCTGGAGGAGGAAATGACAGCCCGCTCCAGTATTCTTGCCTGGAGAATCCAATGGATGGTGGAGCCTGGTGGGCTACAATGAGTTGAACAGGACTGAGCATGCATGCATGGCATAAACCAAATTGTTCCCCAATGTTTTTGTTTATGAGTCTTCATGATCTGATTCCTGCTCACCTTTCCAAGTCTCAAACTGATTTACAACATCCCTTTTGCATTACGCTCTATTTAGTTTTTTCTGTTTTAGTAAAGGCCACCACCGTTCCCCCTTTATTTTTATTACTTATGCTGTAGTCAAATTAAAGGCTTAAATTTGCCTGTATTCCTTTGTATTTTGGGAAGCCCAGCCAAAGCCACAGTCAAAATCTCTTGCTAACATAAATCTGATCATGTCTTGCACCTGCTTAAAATCCTCCATTGGCTTCCTGCCACAGTTAGAATTAGACCCAAACCCCTTACTGTGGGCTTTCAAGATTCGGTTCCTGCACACCTCTCCAGTTCATCTCATGCCTCCCTCTTCCTTGTTTACTGTTCTCCAGGTACGCTGGCTTCCTATCAAGTCCTCCAACACTACAACTGTTCCCACCTCAGGGCCTTTATACATTGCATTCCTTTGCTTGGAATACCATTCATCAACTCCTTCTACAGCTAGTTCCAACCTCACTCATTCACTGTCTAACCATTTTGTAACTGAAATATTTGATGCACACAGGGGAATTATATATAAGCCATATGTAACTTAGGAAGCGTGATAAAAGAGACCCATGAACCAACTCCCCAGTTAAGAAATAGAACATGATTAATACTATTTAAGTGTCTTGTGTCTGTTCTCCCTCATCCTTACCCCAAGAACCACTATCCAAAATGTCACCATTCCCTTAGTAATATGCACTAATATACCATATATGTGTGTATGATTCCCTGAACAATATTTTAAAACATTCTGTCTTGAACCTCGATGGAGTATCACACAGTATGCATTCTTCTGCATCTTGTTTTTTTCACCCATGTTCATTTATCAATTAACAAATATTCGTGAAGTGCCTACTGACAGACAATCCCTTAAGCGTTTGAGAGACATCAAGGAGCAAAAGTGACAAAAATCTGAGTCCTTGTGATAGTTACTTTCTAGTGGGGACAGACAAGACTAGAGAGAGTACATTAAATAGTTTGTAAGAAGATGATCAGTGCTTTGGGAAAAAATATAGAGCAGGATAAGGGGAATTGGAAGTGCTAAGGAAATGGGGAGAGTGTTGCAATTTTAAATATGGAAGTCAGGGGAGGCATAACTGGGAAAGAAATAGTGGAAGAAGGTGAGGGAGTCTCCTATGCAGATAACTAGGAGGAGAGCACTGCAGGTAGAGGGAACAAGTGCAGAGGCCTTAAGGTGGACACAAGAGGCACACACACATTCAAGAGGACAGCAGGGAGGCAAGTGTGTGAATGAAGGAGGAGTGGGAAATAACATTAGATTGGGTGGGGAGATGCAGAGCATGTAGGACTTCACAGACCATTGTAAAGGCTGCAGCTTCTACTCAGAAAAATGGGCAGCCATTGGAGGATTTTGAGCAGTGGGAGTAATGTGTCCTGTCTTTGATTTGTAAAGGATTGCTCTGGCTGGTGTGTTAAGAATAGACTGGAAGGGATGGGAAGGGAGGCTACAGGCAGGGAGACCAGACAGGAGGCTATTGCAGTTGTACAGGCAAGAGATGATGATCACGCCAGGTTAGTAGCAGCAGATGTAGGGAGAAGTGGTCAGATTCTGGATATATTTTGAAGGCAGAGCCAGCAGGACTTCCTGATGGATTGGATGTGCTGTGAGGAAGCAGTGTTAAGAATGACTTCAAGGATTTGGACTGGAGCAGTCAGATGCATTGCTATCAACTAAATAGTCTGTATGGAGAGAATAGAATAGGATGAGAATCTGGAGATTGGTTTTGGAGGTGTTGAGTTTGAAAGGTCAATACCCATTGATAGATACAGATAGTATGGAAAATTTTGTTATTTTTCAAAAAGATTTGCTATTGGGAATTTCCTTGCTGTTCAGTGGTTAGGACTCTGCACTTCCACTTCAGGGGGCATAGGTTTGATCCCTGCTGGGGAACTAAGATCTCACAAGGCCCCCCAAAAGTTTTCTTTGCTATTCCTCCTTACAGGATTCTATATTCTTATCATATTGCCCTCACGATTAGCCACATAATCTGCTTTGCCCTCTGGAAAGTGAGAATTGACAGTGCCATTCCTAAGCAGAACTAAGAGCCATTAAGTGATAGCCATGTTCTCTCTTTACTGCTGTGGGACCAGCAATGTCCCAGGTGAGGGCTGTCCCTTCAGTCTTGGTCCTGGAGTGAAGACAGAGCAGAGATGTAGTCAACCCACAATGGACAAGAAGCAGAGTGAGAAACCTGTCTTTATGAGCTGCTGAGACTTAGAAACATTTTTTAAGTTTATTTGGGCAAAAAACAAATTGGGCACTGCCAAACCAGAAGTGGTTAAGAGCTTAAGGAAAGATGTTTAAAGAGATGGAAAACAAGGAAATTATTTGATTGGCTATAGCTGAAGTGCTTGTTTTATTTGAGAAGGCCTAGTTGACTGTGTTTGGATCGGTTGTTCTTAGGGTTTTTTTTTTAATAGTTTTTAAAGGTTACTTCCCATTAACAGTTAGTACAAAGTATTGGTTTTATTCCCCCTGATGTACAATACATAGCTGAGCCTATCTTACACCCAATAGTTTGTACCTCCCACTCTTTTACCCCTATAGTACCCCTTCCCCATCACTGGTAACCACTAGTTTGTATCTGTAAGTCTGCTCCTTTTGTATTATATTCACTAGTTTGTTGTATGTGTTAGCTTCCACATATAGCCGCTGAGATTTTTTTTTTTTTTTTTTTTTTGTGAAATAAGAGTAAAATTTATTAGCGGTATATGTAAGAAAACTTGTACTTGCTTTTGGGGAGGTGCCTTAAATTTTTTTTTTTCTTTTGTAAGTGCACTGACTAAATAGAAAGACAGAAGTTTCATTCCTAGAATATATTATTCAGGACATTCTTAACATATGTGTGTTTGAGTATTTACATGAAATCCATCATAGCATATAAAGGATATATGTTTAAACAAAAAGGGGAAAAATTATATATTTGTTATTTAGAAGTCAGTTCACACTTGTATTATTAAATCTACTCATTGCTGGTTTAATATAAATTTTATTGTTTTGTTAGTGAGCTGGCTTTTAGAAAATGCATTTATATTTCCACAGGTAAAACAAGTATGTGTCAATTTCTTGGGCAGGCAGTAGAATTCTAAAGTCAAAATACATTCTTATATGAATTATTTCTAAATATTAATCTTATAAGGAATTTAAAATTAAGACCTTCATTAATAAACCTGTACTTATTATTAAATATATGATTGATATGCTTTTTTAAGACCTGGCCTTGTGCCATTTTATACACATATCAGGCTTCTCTGTTAGCCGCTGAGATTTTGAGGTTGTTTGTAACCTCAGCATAATCCACCCCTTCCTGACTGATACAAGGAATGTAAAGCTATGAGGCAGTAAGAGATCTCTAAGGTACTCTAGGTGGATAAGAATGCCTCAGGGGAGATAGGGAGAGGAGGAGCCAGCTCTGGAGGCTGAGTGGCAAGTGAGATGAAGTGAAGTGTGAAAGTCGCTCAGTTGCTTCAGGCTCTGAGAGGCGGAATGGGCTTAAAAACTGGAGTTCCCTGACAAGCTGAGTGAAGAAAGTGCTTTTGGGAGGAGAGAGTGAGCAACTGATGATGGGTTAAATAAGATGAGGACTGAGAACTGACTGATTTGAAGGGGAGGGTTGCTTCTGACCTTGATGAGAACATTTTTGGTGGGGCCTGACTGAAGCGGGTTCAAGAGAGACTAGGACTCTGCAGCACAAACAATCCAGTTTAGTTAATTGCCAAAAAAGAGGAACTTGTAGATTAAGAGAGATATATATACAGCTGGAAGTGTCCCTAGTATATGCCTAGAAGTGGAAGTGCTGGATCATAGGGCATCAGCCTATTTAAACTTTACAAGATAATGTTATTTTCCAAGACTGCACCAATTTATACTTTCACTATAGTGCATATAAACTCTAGCTACACCACATCCTCAGCAACACTTGATGTTACAGACTTTTTAATTTTTGCCAACTTGTGGGTATAAAGTTATAATTATCAATTTTAATTGGCATTTTCCTTATTGCTGATGAGGTTGCAACATCTTTTCATGTGTGTTTTGGGCATTTTTTCTTTCTCTTCTGTGAAGTGCCCATTCATATCTTTTGTTCATTAAAAAATGTTTGTCCTCTTCTTATTAATTTTAGGAGTTTTCTTATGTATTCTGCACATCAATCATTTCTTAGTTTACCTGTGGGAAACATCTTCAATTTGTGGCTTGTGTTTTCACTTTGTTATTATTTTATAATAATTTATGTTTACGATCGATACATACAAAGGAAAATGGTTAACACATATAAGTTATGAAATACAACAACAAAATGAACACCTGCAAACCCTCCACAGAACCCAGATTGATACTTTAGAAGCTTTTTGTGTGCACTTATCATCTTTTCACCTTATGTTATAATTTGGAGGAATTTGAATGCAGTCAAACTTACCAATCTTTTACTTTAAGTTCAGAAGTTTTTATCATTTAAGAAATCCCCTGAGGTGATAAAGATATTCTCCTATATATCCTAAAATTTCTAAAGTTTTGCTTTTCTCATTTAAGTTTTTAATCTATTTAGGAATTGCATTTTGTATATGGTGTGAGAAGTAGGGATCCCATTTGATTTTCTCTCCAAAAAGCTACATTTCATCTTAAATGGAAGTTATTGTTGTTTAGTTGCTAAGTCCTGTCCAACTGTTTTGCCACCCCAAAGTGTAGCCCGCCAGGCTCTGCCATTCATGGGATTTCTAGTTCCTGTCCATTATGAGATTGCTGTCCTTTGGTCATTTTATCCCCTCAGCCTGATCACACCAGTATCTCCCAACTGAACTTCATTTACTCGATTGCATCAACCAGGCTTTCTCATTTTTCTGGACTTGTCCTAAGACTCTTCCCAGCCTCCAGACATCGTTTAAAAAATAGTTACAGGAATGGCTGTAGCAGCCACCAGACCCTTTCCATGTCTAAGTCTAAGCACTGACGCCAGCTTGCTTATATTCCATCTGCCACCACAATATAAGGTCAAACTGAAGGGGAGGATTCCACAGACAGCTTCTTGAACTGCTAACATCATGGCTTAATAAAGAGCAGGTAATAAGGTAATGGGGGATGATGGGATGGAGCAGAGGGATAGAAAAGATGGGAAACAGGAAAGGGACAGAAAGGTCAGGGGCAGAGGGGGAAAAGAGGGAGGAGGGCTACTGGGCGGTTGATAGGGGTAGAGGGCAGAGCAGAGAAAAGGAAGAGAAGCAAGAGACTGGTCAGAGAGGGGATGGAGAGGAGGGAATTGGATGGGAGTGAGGCATGAAAAGACAGATGAAGAGGGGGAAGGGAAGAAGTTATTCGATAAGAGGTGGAGAGCACAGGCTTAGGGACCCTGACTCCCAGGGGTTCACACAAAATACCTTTCTCATCAAGGAGTTCCAATTGTGAAGCTCCCAGGTTAGGTCCAAGACTATAGCGGCAGTCTCTGAACTCTGCTTGGAGAAGAAGGAGAGAGTCGCGCGGGCGGTGGCGGGGCGGGGAGGTGGCGGGTGGCGCGGGTTGGGGTAGTACCTCTGGCCACAGTTTTCCCCAGCCCTTATCCCCGTCGCTCCCGAGTTCCCTCGACTCCATTCACACCTCATCCCCGTTAACACCCTATCCCATGTATAACTCTACCCCACTCCAATTCCAACCTCAGCAAGATTTGAGCTCCTCTAACACGGAATCCTCCTGCTGGCCCCTCCGTCCTCCCCTCCCTGGGGTCATTCCAATTCCCGACCCTTTTCTTGTCTGAACCTTCCCGTCGGCCAGGCAAAAGCCGCAGCCGGGCTCCCACCTTCCTCTTGCCCTGGAGGGCATAACCCTCCTGTGACTTCTGACTTGTCTCAGCAAGGGTCGGCCTCGTCAGCCAGCTTTCCGGGATCCTCAAAGCTGCAGACACCTCACTGCACTGCTTGCCTCCTCAACTATTAGGTCGCTTGTAGCGGCGGTTTGCACTGCCAAGCAACAAGAAAAGGGGGCGGGGCCCGAACGCCAGGCATAACCTCGCGCCTTGGCAACCGATCAACAAAACCGCCATATCTGCCCGAATGCCCCGCCCCTTGGTTCCCGCCCGCGCCGGAAGTCGAAAATCCCGTTAGGCCTGGACTTATTCTCGCGAGGTTTGCTGTCCGCCCGGCCTGCACTGCGGTGTTTCCCGCGCGGGCTATCCCAGTTGGCGGGCGAACGGCGCGGCCTTTCTTAGCGCCGGCGGCGCTGCCGCAGTCATGGGGTTCCTGAAGCTGATTGAGATCGAGAACTTTAAATCGTACAAGGGTCGGCAGATTATCGGACCATTTCAGAGATTCACCGCCATCATTGGACCCAATGGCTCTGGTGAGATAAGCCTGGCTGCGGCCCTGCTCACGTCCCAGCCTGGACCCCCTATCTGCAGCAGAGTAGTACAACCCAGCCTTTGCAACCTGAAATGTCGCGAACCCTAGGAGGTTGCTTGCCCTTCTAAGAGGTTCGATCCGGACCCGCTTTTCCCGCTCGGGTGCTCTGATTCGAACCTCTTCCCCAGGTGTCAATTGCCCGCTCATTGCGTGACCCCCGTCCCGGCCTGAGTGGTACGGGCCGAGATGTACGTTACCCCGCCCACTGCCCCTTGCCTACAGAAGTGGCGCGTCCGGAGCAGGCTTCCAGTCGCGGGCCACGCAATTCCTCGCCGGCGCAGCTGCGTCCGGCACATTGTTTTAACCACCGGGAAGATGTGGGACCGCTCGTGGCCCTTTCCTGGCGTCTGGGCCAAATGGTATACTTTTGCTTCATCCCAGCGCCTCCTCCCGCCTCGCGTGGGTACACTCCAATTCCTTTTTTTTTTTCTTTTAAAAACTCTTCTCTGGAGGCGGCACTTTTGAATTTTGAACTCCGTGCTCCAGTCTCGGTAGTGCTTGGGGTCTTGAACCCCCCCATCCTCAACTGAGAAGTGGAGATGCCTCGAATTAGCCCCTTTCCTACACCTGAAACCGTCGAAAGTCAGAAGTCTTTAGCTTGTCAAATTTATTGAATGTTTACTGCTTTATAAGGATT
The DNA here is from genome assembly GCF_003369695.1 of Bos indicus x Bos taurus. Lineage (NCBI taxonomy): Eukaryota > Metazoa > Chordata > Mammalia > Artiodactyla > Bovidae > Bos > Bos indicus x Bos taurus. The sequence continues at coordinate 52,163,635 of NC_040105.1, forward strand.
TGTTCAATCAAGGTGCTGTGGAAACAGCGGAGAATAGAATAAGCCACGCTTTCAGAGAACTTATATTTCGAGGGGAAAGACGATAATAAAGGAGAAAATAAGTTATTTTTTGGCTGTAATAAGTGCTGTGCAGGAAATTAGATGGATGTAATAAAGTGATGATGTGATAAGTGACTCGGATGCCTCTAGGAAGAGTGGTCATTTAATACAGTTACATTAACAATACTGTATTGTATATTTCAAAATTGCTAAGAGTAGATCTTAAAAATCACAAAAAATATTAACTGTGAGGTGATGGATGTTAACTTACTGGGCCAGCCATTTTGCAATATATACAAATAAGGAATCATATTGTACACATGAAACTAATACAGTGTTGTATGTCAGTTCAGCTCAGTCGCTGTTGACTCTTTGCAACCCCATGGACTGCAGCACGCCAGGCTTACCTGTCCATCACCAACTCCCTGAGCTTGCTCAAACTCATGTCCATCAAGTCGGTGATGCCATCCAACCATCTCATCTTGTGTTGTCCCCTTCTCCTGCCTTCAGTCTTTCCCAGCATCAGGGTCTTTTCCAGTGAGTCAGTTCTTCGCATCAGGTGGCCAAAGTATTGGAGTTTGAGCATCAGCTCAAACTCCAATACTTCCAGTGAATATTCAGGACTGATCTCCTTTAGGATTGACTGGTTTGATCTCCTTGCAGTCCAAGGGACTCTCAAGAGTCTTCTCCAACATTACAGTTGAAAAGCATCATCAATTCTTCAGTGCTCAGCTTTCTTTATGGTCCAATTCTCACATCCATACACTACTAACAGAAAACATAGCTTTGACTACAAGTCAGCAAATGTCTCTACTTTTTAATATGCTGTCTAGGTTGGTCATAGCTTTACTTCCAAGGAGCAAGCGTGTTTTAATTTCATGCTGCAGTCACCATCTGCGGTGATTTTGGAGCCCCCCAAAATAAAGTCTGTCGCTGTTTCCATTGTTTCCCCATCTATTTGCCATGAAATGATGGGACCAGATGCCATGATCTTCGTTTTTTGAATGTTGAGTAAGCCAACTTTTTCTACTTTTCTCTTTCACTTTCATCAAGAGGCTCTTTAGTTCTTTGTTTTCTTCCATAAAGGTGGTGTCATCTGTGTATCTAAGGTTATTGATATGTCTCCCAGCAATCTTGATTCTAGCTTGTGCTTCATCAAGCCCAGTATTTCACATGGTGTACTCTGCATATAAGTTGAATAAGCATGGTGACAATATACAGCCTTGACATACTCCTTTCCCAATTTGGAACCAGTCCGTTGTTCCCTTTCCGGTTCTGTTGCTTCTTGACCTGCATACAGATTTCTCAGGAGGCAGATAAGGTGGTCTGGTATTCCTATCTCTTGAAGAATTTTCCACAGTTTGTTGTGATTCACACAGTCAAAGGCTTTGGCATAGTCAGTGAAGCAGAAGTAGATATTTTTCTGAAAGTCTCTTGCTTTTTCTATGATCCAACAGATGTTGGCAATTTGATCTCTGGTTCCTTTGGCCTTTTCTAAATCCAGCTTGAACATCTGGAAGTTCTCGGTTCACGTACTGTTGAAGCCTAGCTTGGAGAATTTTGAGCATTACTTCTCTAGAATGTGAGATGAGTGCAATTGTGCAGTAGTTTGAACATTCTTTGGCATTGCCTTTCCTTGGGATTGGAATGAAAGCTGACCTTTTCTGGTCCTGTGGCCCCTGCTGAGTTTTACAAATTTGCTGGCATATTGAGTGCAGCACTTTAACAGCGTCATCTTTTAGGATTTGAAATAGCTCATCTGTTATATCTTGTTAAAACTGGGGGGAAAAGGAAAAGGAAGAAAGGGTAGTCAGGTAAAGTCTCTATTTCATATCTAAATTCCCTGTCTAAATTATATACCAAGGATTCCACCTGTCTGCCCGCTGCTGCTGCATTAGCTATCTATTTGGAATCCTGCTGTGTTCCTCCACCTCAGAAGTGTTCTAGCTAAATCACTTCCTAGCCTGAGGGATTTCCCTTGCTAAAGTAGCTCTAACTGATGACCTTCCCTGGAGACTTGCCTAGATTTCTCTCTCAATTAAGCAGGGTTTCTCTATAGCAGCACTATTGACATTTCCAGTGAGATAATTCTTTGCTCTGGAGTCCATCCTATGCACTGTAGGATATTTAGTGGCTTCCTTAGCTTTTACCCACTAGGTGACAGTAGCACCACCCCCCATGACTCAGGTATGACAATCAAAAATGTCTTCAGACATTACCAAGTGTCACCTGGGAGGAGAGGCAAAACGACTCCACTTCCCCCCATCTTCTTAGATGGCTAATGCTTGGGGTTCCATTGCAGTTTTTTATGGTTTTGTTTGGTGGCCCCCGTGGAAAGAGCCAGGATGCACGTTTTGGCATTCAGTCCCTTCAACATGGGTAAATTTGTATGTGCAAGTGTTCCAAAAAAACCCCTTGGTCTGACTGCCCCTCCCTTACCTGTTCTTTAGTGTGCAACTCACAAGACTTGCTTTGATTCCCTTCAGTGAATTTCTGCTCTAGACACCTGGTACCTGTTAACTTTTATTCTGTCTTGAATTCATGGTATGTATTTTGATATCTTCATCACTGGCCTGTGGAGTTCCCCAAAGAAGACATTCCTTGAAACATTTTATCATTGTTCATATCATAATGCATGTTATAAAAATGTTTACAATATTGAATGGTTGCAGGTGGGGAGGCCTTTGATTGTGTGATGTTCTTGTCATCCTTGGAGAGCATGGGAGAAGCCCAAAGGTTGGAAATGGGTTGCCTAAAAGACTGACTCCTCATCTGCATGTTGTGCTAGTCCTGCTGTGATGAGGGAAACCAAGCTAAGAGTCCAGACCTGGTTTGGATAGAATAGGATTGCCATTTGTTGAGCCCCCACTATGTGACAATTATCAGTACTTTACTTATTCGGACATCTTACATTTAAATTCTCACAGTGACCCTAGGAGGGAGGTACTGTTATCTTTGTTTTATAGATGAGAATACTGAGGCACAACAGGTTGTGATCACCTGCACACTTAATTCTCAGAGCCAGGATCACAACCCGTACCTGTCACACCTGTGCTACTGCCACTCCCACAGAGAACTATGTGCTTACCCATTGAGTCATGTTTTTAAGATTTTCCAGGTGAGGGAAAGAAAGTCAGCTAAATGGTAGTTGCTCAGTCGTGTCTAACTCTTTGTGACCCCATGGACTGTAGCCTGCCAGGCTCCTCTGTCCATAGACTTTTCAGGCAAGAATACTGGACTAGATTGCCATTCCCTTTTCCAAGGGATCTTCCCGACCCAGGGATCAAACCCAGGTCTCCTGCATTGCAGGCAGATTCTTTACCAACTCTGCCACAAGGGAAGCTCAGTAATCCCTTATATTCTGGAATGGTCCTCTCCAAAAGACATTGACTTTTTAAAAAGACCAAACTAGTTGTCTTGTAGAACATTCCACATTCTGTGTTTGCCTTAAGGTTTCCTCATGCTGTCATGTACCATGTTTCTCTAGATGCTGTATTTCTTATAAACTGGGGGGTAGGTCTAATGGTCTGTTTAGATTCAAGTTGAATATTTTTGGAAAGATAATTCATAGTGATGCTGTGTACTTCATGTATCACTATAAAGACATGCCTTTTTAAAAATGTTAAAATACACATAATGTAAAATTTACCATCTTCACCATTTCTGAGTGTACAATTCACTAGTGTTAAATAATTCCAGTTGAGCTAGTTCAAATCCTGAAAGATAATGCTGTGAAAGTGCTGCACTCAATATACCACCAAATTTGGAAAACTCAGCAGTGGCCACAGGACTGGAAAGCTCAGTTTTCATTCCAATCCCAAAGAAAGGCAATGCCAAAGAATGCTCAAACTACCGCACTATTGCACTCATCTCACATTCTAGAGAAGTAATGCCCAAAATTCTCCAAGCCAGGCTTCAGCAGTACGTGAACCGTGAACTTCCAGATGTTCAAGCTGGTTTTAGAAAAGGCAGAGGAACCAGAGATCAAATTGCCAACATCCGCTGGATCATGGAAAAAGCAAGAGAGTTCCAGAAAAACATCTATTTCTGCTTTATTGACTATGCCAAAGCCTTTGACTGTGTGGCTCACAATAAACTGTGGAAAATTCTGAAAGAGATGGGAATACCAGACCACCTGACCTGCCTCTTAAGATACCTATATGCAGGTCAGGAAGCAACAGTTAGAACTGGCCATGGAACAACAGACTGGTTCCAAATAGGAAAAGGAGTACATCAAGGCTGTATATTGTCACCCTGCTTATTTAACTTCTATGCAGAGTACATCATGAGAAACGCTGGGCTGGAAGAAGCACAAGCTGGAATCAAGATTGCTGGGAGAAATATCAATAACCTCAGATATGCAGATGACACCACTCTTATGGCAGAAAGTGAAGAAGAACTAAAGAGCCTCTTGATGAAAGTGAAAGAGGAGAGTGACAAATTTGGCTTAAAGCTCAACATTCAGAAAACTAAGATCATGGCATCTGGTGCCATCACTTCATGGGAAATAGATGGAGAAACAGTGGAAACAGTGTCAGACTTTATTTTTTTGAACTCCAAAATCACTGCAGATGGTGACTGCAGCCATGAAATTAAAAGACGCCTACTCCTTGGAAGGAAAGTTATGACCAACCTAGATAGTATATTCAAAAGCAGAAATATTACTTTGTCAACAAAGGTCCGTCTAGTCAAGGCTATGGTTTTTCCAGTGGTCATGTATGGATGTGAGAGTTGGACTATAAAGAAAGCTGAGCGCCTAAGAATTGATGCTTTTGAACTGTGGTGTTGGAGAAGACTCTTGAGAGTCCCTTGGACTGCAAGGAGATCCAACCAGTCCATCCTAAAGTAGATCAGTCCTGGGTGTTCATTGGAAGGACTGATGCTAAAGCTGAAACTCCAATACTTTGGCCACCTCATGCGAAGAGTTGACTCATTGGAAAAGACTCTGATGCTGGGAGGGATTGCGGATGAGATGGCTGGATGGCATCACCGACTCGATGGACATGAATTTGAGTGAACTCCCGGAGATGGTGATGGACAGGGAGGCCTGGTGTGCTGCAATTCATGGGGTAGTAAAGAGTTGGACACGACTGAGGGAGTGAACTGAACTGAACTGAAATATATTCACATTTTTGTGCAACCAGTCTTCTGAACCTTTTCATCTTGCAAGACTATACTTGTCAAGCAACAGCTCTGCATTTTCCTCCTTCCCTCATCCCCTGTGTTTTTGTTTGTTTGTTTTTAAACTTGATTGAGATCAAACTATGTTGAGTTTTGTATCATGCTTGTTTCTCCTGTTTGTGGGCATCTTCCCATGTCATCAGAGTTTGTAGAGGACTTCCCTGGCCGTCCAGTGGTTAGGACCCTGCACTTCCAATGTAGGGATTGTGGGTTCAATTCCTGGTTGGGGAACTTAAATCCTACATGCCTTGCAGTAAAGCCAAAAAAAAAGAAAAAAGCTGTAGAATGATCTATTTTGTGAATATATAATTTCCTTAAATGGGGCTCTGGTTTTTGGCTATTGTAAGTAGTAACTTCAAAGGAGCTGTTTTTCTAAGCCTTTGATCCAGGGCTTTGGTCAGGCCCAGTCTTTACAGGGGCAAAACAGTATTTTGTCCTCCTGACAGTCTAAGCACTGAGTGATTAGAGGACATTTCTGTTCTCAGTGTTTCTTTTATTCCTTTTTCCCTCCCCTTATTTCCCCTCCTCTACTTTGTCATGTCCTCCTTTAGGTAAGTCAAATCTCATGGATGCCATCAGCTTTGTGTTGGGTGAGAAAACCAGCAACCTGCGGGTAAAGACCCTAAGGGACCTGATCCACGGAGCTCCTGTGGGCAAACCAGCAGCCAACCGAGCCTTTGTCAGCATGGTCTACTCTGAAGAGGGTGCTGAGGACCGCACGTTTGCCCGTGTCATTGTTGGTGGGTGAGGCTGGCCAGAAGGTTCTCCTTGGGTCCACAGGGGTGGCTAGACTAGTTTGTTGGGGTAGAAGGGAGGCCTGACCCTTGGCTAACTCATGCATTGTCTTGTAGGAGGTTCCTCCGAGTACAAGATCAACAACAAAGTGGTCCAGCTACATGAGTACAGTGAGGAATTAGAGAAGTTGGGCATACTTATCAAAGCTCGTAACTTCCTCGTCTTCCAGGTGGGCTTTTTTTTTTTTTTTACTGTGTTGGGTGTTTGTTGCTGTTTGGGCTTTTCTCTTGTTGGGCAAGCGGGACCTACTGTGTTTGTGCCTGTGTGGTGTGCAGGCTTCTTATTGTGATGGCTTTTCTTCACGTGGGCACTTTAAACAGTTGTTGGCTATCTACTTTTTTTCCTATCCCCACTGGACTTGCTCCATCTCTGGCTTCCTCATCTCTCTCTGAACTAATGTAGCAGCTTCCTCACTGGGCTTCCTGACTCCAGTCTGACCCCCTCCTGTTCATCCCCTAAAATTCATCTTATGAGAGCACAAATATTCCTTCCTCTTAAAACATTTCAGTGATTTCTCATTGCCTTCTGATGGCAGTTCTCAAATTGTAGTCTCTAGATTGGCATCAACTGGGGACGTGTTAGAATTGCACATTCTCAGGCCCTACCCCAGACAGATAAGGGCAGAGACAGTGGGGTGAGGCCCAGCAGTTTGTGTTTTTCCAAGAGCTGCAGGTTATTATGATGCACACTAAAATTTGAGAACTGTTACCTTAGCATGAAATTCAGCTCCTGTCATTCATGAAACAGCCCTGCTTTGGCTCTTGCTCACCTCACTGCCCTCATCTGCCAATATTCTTCTAGCCCTGCATTCCAGCCTAATTAAACTTTTTACAGTTCCCCAAATTTGCCTGCTTTCTTTGGCCTGCAGACTTTGCAATACTAATTTTCCTTTATGTGGAATAACCTCGTCTCTCTTACTTTTTTGTTTAGTTTTTTCCCCATCTTCCAGACACAGTTATCACCTTTGGCAAACCTTCCCACATAGATACTCCTACCAGTCATCTACCCTCAAGCTTCATTTAGTTCTTTTTATGTACTCTTGCTGTCACTGCACATAATACATGGTGTTGTCTCTGCTTCTATTTCTTCTGTTCCCCATGTACATTAAAAGGCAGGGGATGTCTTCAAAGCTCAGTGGTGAAATGTGGCACCCAGTGTGGGGAAGGGATCAGTGAACATTTTCTGAATGATGGAGTGGGTAGGGGAACTGAACTGAGTAGGGTCTAAGTGGGGAGAGTGTTTTGACCTTTACTAGGGTGCTGTGGAATCTATTGCCATGAAGAACCCCAAAGAGAGGACAGCTCTTTTTGAAGAGATCAGTCGCTCTGGGGAGCTGGCCCAGGAATATGACAAGCGAAAAAAGGAAATGGTAAAAGCTGAAGAGGACACACAGTTTAATTACCATCGCAAAAAAAACATTGCAGCTGAACGCAAGGAGGCCAAACAAGAAAAAGAAGAGGTAGGTGGCCAGGTTGCCTCTGGGATCTGAGAGGCCAGGATGAAGCCAGTGCCTCACTGATGCACCCCTGCCTCCACACCTCTATTTGCACAGGCTGACCGCTACCAGCGCCTGAAGGATGAGGTGGTGCGAGCTCAGGTACAGTTGCAGCTTTTCAAACTTTATCATAACGAAGTGGAAATTGAGAAGCTCAACAAAGAACTGGCCTCTAAGAACAAGGAGATAGAGAAGGACAAAAAGCGGATGGACAAGGTAGAGGATGAGCTGAAGGAGAAGAAGAAGGAGCTGGGCAAAATGATGCGGGAACAACAGCAGATTGAGAAGGAGATCAAGTAAGTGGCAGGACTGAGCCTGCGACTTGTGGGAAGCATCTTCCCCTTGACTTGGCTTTGGCTAGAATCAGGCACATTTCTTGACTTGCATGTTAGACAGATAGAGTATTTAAGTACTCAGACTCCATGTAGATAGGTAACTCGGAAAAGGAGAACTTGAAAAGGGTGGTGGCTTTGCCAAGAAGATGTGATGGGAAGCCACTTGTGACTGATAGTCCCTTCCTAGAAGAGGAAAACTGGAGCTTGAAGGTCAAAGAACAGAAATTTGAAAAGGTTAGATCAGATGGGGAACCGTTTCGTGAACACAGGGTACTTTTGGGAGTTGTTACCGAGAGGTCTGGCCTGGCTAGGGTTGAGGCAGGGGTGGTAGCTTTACCTTCTAGAGTGGCTGGAATGCCAGGCTGAAGCCATCACAGGATCTGTTGGGCATCCGCCCTGTTCTTTTAGGCACTTCCCTGAGGCTTGGAAGGGAAGCGCCTAATCCCCCTTTGGATTAAAATGCCTTGGAACCTTCCCTTCTCCCACTGAGCTAATTGGTTCCCCCTCCCCTCTGGTGAAAGGGAGAAGGACTCAGAGCTGAACCAGAAGCGGCCTCAGTACATCAAGGCCAAGGAAAATACTTCCCACAAAATCAAGAAGTTGGAAGCAGCCAAAAAGTCACTACAGAATGCTCAGAAGCATTATAAGAAGCGTAAAGGTGACATGGATGAGCTGGAAAAGGAGATGCTGTCAGTGGAGAAAGCTCGGCAGGAGTTTGAGGAACGGATGGAAGAGGAAAGTCAGAGTCAGGGCAGAGATTTGACCTTGGAGGAGAATCAGGTAAGCTCTGAGGGGTGCGGGGATGGGCAAATAGATTGCGAGGCTGACAGGACTGATTTGGTCATCCCTGTCCCTGACACAGGTGAAGAAATATCACCGGTTGAAAGAAGAAGCCAGCAAGAGAGCAGCTACCCTGGCCCAGGAGCTGGAGAAGTTCAATCGAGACCAGAAGGCTGACCAGGACCGGCTGGATCTGGAAGAACGGAAGAAAGTAGAGACAGAGGTGGGCATGCCTTACAAGATTAGGGGTGATGGTCCAGAGAAAAGGAAGTAACGATAGTCTTAACAGTAATGACCATAGTTAACATCTAGCATGGGCTTCCCTGGTGGCTCAGTGGTAAAGAATCTGCCTGCTAATGCAGGAGACACAGGTTTGGTCCCTGGGAACATTCCCCTGGAGAAGGAAATGGCAACCCATTCTAGTATTCTTGCCTGGGAAATTCCATGGACAGAGGAGCCTGGCGGGCTACAGTCCATGGGATCTCAAAAGAGTTGGACACAGCGACTAAACAACAAAAGGCAAGCTCTTACTGTGTGCTAGGCACTGTTTTTTACATATATGCAGTCATCTTTTAAAAGATTTATTTATTTGTCTGTTTTGTTTTTGGCTGTCCTGGTTCTTAGTTGCTGCTTGCAGGCTTTCTCTAGTTGCAGTGCTCAGGCTTCTCATTGCAGTGGCTTCTCTTTTTGAGGCGCACAGGCTCTAGGGCCCACGGGCTTCAATAGTTGTGGCTCTTGGGCTCCAGAATGCTGGCTCAGTAGTTGTGGAACATGGGCTTAGTTGCTCTGCAGCATGTGGGATCTTCTGGACCAGGGATCGAACCTCTGTCCCCTGCATTGGCAGGTGAATTCTTAACCATGGGACTACCAGGGAGGTCCCTGCCTAAGTTTATTAACTGGTGGAACTGGGCTATGAACCTGGGCATTGTAGCCCACACTTTTTTGGGTTTTTTTTGGCTGTACCTTGTGGCATGTGGAATTTTAGTTCTCTGACCAGGGGTTGAATCTGCACCCCCTGCAGTAGAAGGATAGAGTCCTAGCCACTGGACCACCAGGGAAGTCCCGGAAGCCCACACTTTCAATTATATTTCACTTACCGCCTTCCTAATAACAATAATAGTAAAATAATAGGAATGATGGAAAGTTATTATAATATTTCAAGAGCCTACAATGTTCCAGGCATTGTGCTGCTGCTGCTAAGTCACTTCAGTCCTGTCCGACTCTGTGCGACCCCATAGACGGCAGCCCACCAGGCTCCCCCGTCCCTGGGATTCTCCAGGCAAGAGCACTGGAATGGGTTGCCATTTCCTTCTCCAGTGCATGAAAGTGAAAAGTGAAAGTGAAGTCGCTCAGTCGTGTCCGACTCTTAGCAACCCCGTGGACTGCAGCCCACCAGGCTCCTCTGTCCATGGGATTTTCCAGGCAAGAGTACTGGAGTGGGGTGCCATTGTCTTCTCCGGGCGTTGTGCTAAGCACTTTCAAATGTTTAAAAGAAGGTATTAGACATGAATTAATAGCTAGGGGCTTCCCAGGTATGCTAGTAGTAAAGAATCCACCTGCCAATTCAGGAGATAAGGGTTCAATCCCTGGGTCGGAAAGATCCTCTGGAGTAGGAAATGGCAACGCACTCCAGTATTCTTGCCTGGCAAATTCCATGGACAGAGGAGCCTGGCACACTAGAGTCCATGGGGCCGCAAAGAGTAGGACATGACTGAGCAATTGAGGGCACACACACATAGAATCAGTGGCTAATACATGTTAAGCACTTAGTGTGTATTCTATGAAGTGGAGGGTACCTGTATTTTATAGATGATAAAGCAGAAGTGCAGAAATCCCAGAAAGCTTTACTTTGTCTTGGTTTGAGCCTCCCTGATTGGTGAGGAAGATGTTCCAGGCTGGGTAGAACACCTGTGAGGGGGTCTCATGGGCCCATGGTGGCCCCAGTCAGTTAGCAGAGGCACACTGAACACTGTTTGTATATCCGATTTTTAGTAGGCCTCTTATACTAGTGACAGATTGTCTGTGATTGTTAGGCTCTTAGGATGAGTAGGCATATGGGGGATGAGCCAGGACTCCATGGTCTGGGCCTTAACTTGCTCAGCCTATGGTGATGTAGTGTTTTTGTCTCTCTCCCAGGCCAAGATCAAGCAAAAGCTGCGGGAGATTGAAGAGAATCAGAAACGGATTGAGAAACTAGAGGAATACATCACAACCAGCAAGTATGTGGCTTTGTAACATTCCCTCTTACCTCCAGGCCTGTTCTTGTGAACCCTACCTGTCCTGCCCCTCCCCAGGAAGGACCCTCATAGTCCCTCTCGGCCAGGAATATTTTCTGGCCAGCCAGGGTAACCCCGGTATTTCCTTACTTTGTAGGCAGTCTCTAGAGGAACAGAAGAAACTAGAGGGGGAGCTGACAGAGGAGGTGGAGATGGCCAAGCGGCGTATTGATGAGATTAATAAGGAGCTGAACCAGGTAATGGAGCAGCTGGGGGATGCCCGCATCGATCGCCAGGAGAGCAGCCGCCAACAGCGAAAGGCAGAAATTATGGAAAGCATCAAGCGCCTGTACCCTGGTTCTGTGGTAAGAGTGGAAAGGGAACTCATTTCCTGACCACCTTCTTTCATACTCACTGTCAGATAATTTTCCCAGCAGCCCCATGAGGACAGATTGCTAATTCCATTTTTACAACTGGGGAAAACTGAGGGTCACAGAGGTTAAATGACTTGCTCAAAACAGCATAGCTCATATGTATAAGAACTGCAATTCAAACCCAACTTGTTCTGATTCTTAACCTTGTGTTCTTTTCATTGCACAGTTGTGTCTTTCTGAAAGTTTTGTCTTGCTTGTGTCCACTCCTTTATGGGAGGTGGAGAAAGTGAAGAGGCCTTTGGAAGAGGGAAGGGGCTGCAGGGCAGGAATTAGTTCCCAGGATGTATCAATAGCTCTGTGCAGGCTTCAGTGTGAGCTCCTTAAGCATATAACAGTCAGCTCATTTACTAGGTTCTTTTGGCCTCTTGAACGAAATCCTGAGTTTCCAGATTCCCTGAATCTTATCCCTCTATTACTGTAATTCCATCCCTGGGTTCAACTTAATTGGGTTCTACAAATATTTCTTGATCATTTCCGTAGATCAAGGGTCCCCAACCTCCAGGATCTAATGCCTGATGATCTGAGGTGGAGCTGATGTAATAATAATAGAAATAAAGTGCACAATAAATGTAATGTGGGATGATTCAAGCACGTTGCATTTATTGTGCTCTTTATTTGTGGAACCAAATTAAGTTGCATAATGCCTGCAGTGGCAGTGGTCTGTGAAATGGTAAAAGTGAGGTTTAGAAAGATCATTTTGGATTCAGACATGACTGCCTGAAGTTGTTGCTTTGGGGCCAGAGTAGGCCTTTTTTCCATAGTTTGGGGACTGTGCTCCTGATAGAGATTCTGACCTGCCATCCCTCTTCTAAGCTGGGAATTAAGGTACCTGAGCCAGCTCTCAAAAACTTCATGATTCATTCACTCTTCTGACTTTCCTTAGTACGGCCGCCTCATTGACCTCTGCCAGCCCACACAAAAGAAGTATCAGATTGCAGTAACCAAGGTTTTGGGCAAGAACATGGATGCTATTATTGTGGACTCAGAGAAGACAGGCCGGGACTGCATTCAGTATATCAAGGAGCAGCGTGGGGAGCCTGAGACCTTCTTGCCTCTTGATTACCTGGAGGTGAGGCTGGTGGTGATGGGGTCAGGGCATTGTGAGAGGGCTGCTCCTCCTAGCCCTCCATGTTCAGCCACTTAACTAAGCTTTTTCTCACAGGTAAAACCTACAGATGAGAAACTCCGGGAGCTGAAGGGGGCAAAGCTGGTGATTGATGTGATTCGCTATGAGCCACCTCACATCAAAAAGGCCCTGCAGTATGCTTGTGGCAATGCTCTTGTTTGTGACAATGTGGAGGATGCCCGCCGCATTGCCTTTGGAGGCCACCAGCGCCACAAGGTATGGATTCCCTTGCCACATTGTAACTGGATAGGCTTAGTATTGGTGATTCCTTTGTTCAGCTTCTCCCCACTCCTGTCTTTTCCCTGCTGTATTTAGACAGTGGCACTGGATGGGACCCTGTTCCAGAAGTCAGGGGTGATCTCTGGCGGGGCCAGTGACCTGAAGGCCAAGGCCCGACGCTGGGATGAGAAAGCAGTAGACAAGTTGAAAGAGAAAAAGGAGCGGTTGACAGAAGAGCTGAAGGTAAGCCACAGGCAGGGCTGTCCCTAGAAATGGGGGTCCTAAGCCCAGGCCAGCCGACCACATTCTTACCACCTAGCCTTTCCCTCTTGTCCACTTCAGGAGCAGATGAAGGCAAAGCGAAAAGAGGCAGAACTACGTCAGGTGCAGTCTCAGGCCCACGGACTGCAGATGCGGCTCAAGTACTCACAGAGTGACCTAGAACAGACCAAGACACGGCATCTGGCCCTTAATCTGCAGGTGGGGCCTGACTTTCAGCCCTGTTCACCAATGGCCATCCTCATATTCCTGGTCTAGGCTTTTCTAGGGGTGGGGAAGTTGTCCCTCATCCCTCTCTCCTCCCAATTTGTTCCTAGAAACCAGGAGTAGATGGCATAGGGTTAGACAGTCAGGAGTTTAGGACTTGGCTCTATGGTATTAGGCAAGTTACTAAACCTCTCAATATTCAAATCTTTTGATCATTTTTATATTGGTTTGTAAGAGTTTTTTGAAAAATATATTCCAGAAACATCTTTTTCAAATGCATGTATTACAGATACTCAAAGAACAGAACGAAACAAACACCAAACAAAAACAAACAAACCTCTCAGTGTCCATTTTTTCATCTTAATCTGTAAATAATCTGTAAAATTATAGGGTTCTTGCACAGATTGAATGAGTTAATACATGTGAAGTATTTAGACTGATTGCTTGTACCAAGTGAATGTTCAGTAAATGTTAGGTGCTATTAACCTAATTAATTCATTCAGCAAATATTTGAGTTTCTTCTGAGTTTTGAAAGTGAGCTACAGATATTTCAGTCCCTGTGAGTGGAGGTACTTTTCTAGCTATATTAATGTGTTTGATCATGGGTGCTTCCCCAGACCACTCTGGAGGTGTTATATAATATGTAGTATATATGTCATTTTTCTAAAATCAAAAAGTAAATTCCAGGACACACCTGGCTCCAAGGGTTATAGATGAGGAAAGTGTAGACCTGTAAATAATAATGTTTATTGTGTGCCCAGCCTTTTGGATTGAAGCTGACAGACTGGAGGCCAGGGAAGGAAGCCATATGATGGTTCGAGAGATGATGCAGCCTTGAGTGGAGCAGTGCTAAGTCAGGTTCTCAGTGTGTGGAGAGTTAGCCCTTTTTGTCCACGGGACTGGTACACACAGGGTGGCTCTTTCTCTAAGGATCCTGGTCTCTTTTGTCCTCTCAATTCCATTTCTTATAGGAAAAGTCCAAGCTGGAGAGTGAGCTAGCCAACTTTGGGCCTCGAATCAATGATATCAAGAGGATCATCCAGAGCCGAGAGAGGGAAATGAAAGACTTAAAGGAGAAGATGAACCAGGTTGGTAGAGGATGTACCTGCTCAGCACGGGCAGGACTAGGATTGGAAGCAGCATTCTGACCCAAAGGGCCTTTTCTCTCCCTTGCTTCTCTCCTTAGGTAGAGGATGAAGTATTTGAAGAGTTTTGTCGGGAGATTGGTGTGCGCAATATCCGGGAGTTTGAGGAAGAGAAGGTGAAGCGGCAGAATGAAATTGCCAAGAAGCGGTAGGTGGAAGTCTGGGTGGAAGGGGGAGATTGAGGTATCCTTGAGCCCCTAGCCTGACATCTGGGGAGTCAAATACCATCATAAGTTAAGGAGCAGCTTTTAGAATGATGGACATTTATTGTAGTCACCTTTAAAGAACAGGGACATCAGGGATCACGTGTCACAGTATAGGGATTAAGAGTGCCAGCTTTAAACATGGTTTACCTGGATTAAAATCCCAGCCCCAAAGTTCATTTATCTTGGATAATGACCTCTCTAAGCCCCAGTTTCCTTATGTGTCAGATGGGATAATAATGATACCTATCTCATAGATTGTCAGGTGGATCAGAGGTTGGGCTTAATCTTTATAAAGTATTTAGCATAATACTTAGCACCTACTAAGAGCAGTAGATAATAGGCCACAGCAGTGAAAGCCTAACCACTAGAACCACCCAGGGAACTCCCAATAGATACTAGCTTTTATTATTGTCATTATCCTAATAGGTGATGAGTGAGAGGAGGGCCAAAGTTCTAGGTTGGAAGAATAGTAAGAACAAAGCAAGTTTCTCTTTTCTTTCCCACTTTAATTATTCATTTGTTCAACCAACCTTGTGCCAAGTTGTCCTGTGCTAGGTATTGGAAACAGTGGGGAGATGAGGGTAAGATAGATGAACATGACAGTCTCTCTGAAGGAGGTCACCCCTTGAATCCTGGGCTTCAGTCAGCCCATCACCCATATTGTAACAGTTCATTGGTCTCCTACCCCCAAGCCAGGCTCAAGAAATATAGAATTGAATCAGAGACTGTCCCTGTCCTGAGGGAGTTTTGGGGATAGTGGAGGAGATAAACAAGTAGATTAGCAATTTCAGAATAATGCTGTACTTTAGGTAGATAGAAAGTACAGAGGAAAATGTTCAAGGAACTGTAGATCAACAAGAAGGAAAAAAAAAAAAAACCTAGAGACTCAGTAGAAGAATGAACAGGATGTAGTCACGTATAGCATTTCATGGAAAGAGAAGCTCGAATGGCTAACAACCGTGAGTTGATGTCCAGTCTCATTCCTAATCAGATAAATTCAAATTAAAACAACTTAGCAGCATTTGGTGAAAATAAGTCTACATGAACCCTTTGACTTAGCAGAGCCACTCCTTGGGTCTCTATCCCAAAGAGTTTTGGCCACCAGGTCTCAAAGAGACAGATTCAGAGTTGTTCATTTGGCGTACTTTGTGATAGTGGGACATTGATAGCAATGTAGACAGCTGTCACTGCAGGGAAATACAAGTTAAATGTGATGACTGTACAGACTATGGAATACTCTGTTCAGACAGGAACTAGATTTACAGAGTAACAAGGATAAATTTATAACACTGTACATTTGTGTAAATTTAAAAGCGACATTTTTACAAGTATATGCATTTTAAGGTTATATACATATGTATGTATCTACCTATCTGTGTATAATGTACATCATTTCTGTGTATTTGCTCACTGTTGGGAACATAATAGTAGAAATCTGATTGAACCCAAGGAGACAAGGGAAAGGTCTCATACAGACAGTGATCATAAAAGTTACATGAACTCTGGGGTATGATTAACTCAACTGCACCCAAAAGGGAGGAACTCAACAAAGTATAATAGAAACGAAGAACCTGTTCGCAATCCTCAGGAAAGGTTTTACAAAACAAGAAGTGATGAACTGGGGACCTATAGAGTGATTTAGCCAGCCAGGCAGTACACAGAAGGGAGTTCCAAGCAGTGAGAACAGCATGCTCAGAGGTGTGAGAGAGCATGCCTTGTTCTGTAAACTAAGTATTGAATGTCTGGAGCGGAAAAATGGGGTCAGGAGGAAGGTGGGGGTGTTGGAGAGGTCAGCAGGGGCCAGATCACAGAAGGCTTTATGAGTCATTCTTAAGAGATTGAACTTAAAATTGCATAGCTCAAAATTATAGAGTTAATTACATTCTCTTTGGATTATGGTGACTAATAGGTTTAAGCTGCTAGCATGACATCTGGCAACATCTGTCACACCATATTGGGGGGTGGAGGGGCAGTTGGAAGTTAGCCCTGCCTGTCCTGCTAATATCTGTGTATGCTAGTTGCATACTTTTTTAGTTTCTAAAGAGTTAGGGAGGAGGGAACTACCAGGGATCTGTTTTCTCCATTTTTTTTTTTTTTTAACTATCCAATCTCTGCCCTCGTAGAAGTTCTGGAATCTTGGGGCAGAGGTATATGCAGGGGTTTGGGGACAGTTAGAAAGAGTCAAAGCCCATGAACTGAATACAGTCAGTCAGCCTGGAGATGGTGATATTAACTAAAATTTATTGAGTACTTACTGTGTACTAGGCAAGGTTCTAAAAATTTTATACATATTAATTCCCAATAACTGAGGTAAGTACTATTGTTATTTCCATTTTTCAGTTGAAAAAACAGGTAAAGAGATATAATTAACTTGTCTGAGATTCACTACCAGTAAATGGCAGAGTTGGGATACCAATCCTCTTATCCTACCACATTATCCTGTAAGGATGCCATAGGAGAAGAATCCCAGGTTTTGGTGTTTATAGACTGGGATCTGATCTCACATTTGCTAGCTGTATGGCCTTAGGCAAAGTCTTTTACCTCTTGGCTCAAGTTTCCTTTTTTGTAGAAATTCGATAATAATGCCTATTTGTAGAGCTATTAGAGGATTAGAGGTAATGTATGTAAACTACACAGAAGCTTAATAAATAGGAATTAACATAGCTAGTGGATTCAGGTGGACCTTTTTATATCCGCTTCTAGGAACTTGTTGGGGCAGGGCGCCAGTGTTTAAAGGAAAATTAATAGAGTTTGGCCCAATCTCCTCTGCTGCCTTGTGCCGTATCTACAAAGCTAGGCCAGGGAACTTAGTTTTGTAACTTGAGGGGACAGTTTTATATGGATCTGTGTGGATGAGCTCAGTGGTGACTTATATTCAGCAGTAACTGAGTCCCTGTGCCCTGTTCTCCTTTCTCCCCACAGTTTGGAGTTTGAGAATCAGAAGACTCGTTTGGGTATCCAGTTGGATTTTGAAAAGAACCAACTGAAGGAGGACCAGGATAAAGTGCACATGTGGGAGCAGACAGTGAAAAAAGATGAAAATGAGATAGAAAAGCTCAAGAAGGTAAGAAAGGAGAACATGAAAAACTAAAAACTAGGAGAAAAAATTAGAAGAGATAATATCCATAATTTATAAAGCCCTCCTCTAAATAAGAAAAACACCAAGACCTAAATAGGGAGAAAAATGAGTGGCATCAACAGTTCAAGGAGAGATTCAGATAACCCATAAATACATATCCATAATTGAGCCTTGCTGCTGCTACTGCTGCTAAGTCGCTTCAGTCGTGTCCAACTCTGCTCGATTCCATAGATGGAAGCCAACCAGGCTCCCCCATCCCTGGGATTCTCCAGGCAATAGTACTGGAGTGGGCTGCCATTTCCTTCTCCAATGCATGAAAGTGAAAAGTGAAAGTGAAGTCACTCAGCTGTGTCCGACTCTTAGCAACTCCATGGACTGCAGCCTACCAGGCTCCGCCACCCATGGGATTTTCCAGGCAAGAGTACTGGAGTGGGGTGCCATTGCCTTCTCCAATTGAGCCTTAGTAGAACTCAAAGGAATGCAAATTAAAACAATAATTACATGTAATTTGTTTCTTATCACATCACCCAAGATTTAAAAAAAAAAAAAAAGGATACTAGCATGTTGCACAAGAGACCGGCATTCTTAGGCCATATGGCAGCATCCATTGAGAGTCTTCAGAATACATTTCTCCTAACTCACTAATACCTGAGGAGATCCAAAGTGCTGGCATAGCTTTGTGCACACAGGTTGATAATTAGTGACAAATATTTATAGTTCCATATAGGAAACTGTCCCATGTCTCCTAGGAATTAGGATTGAAGCAAATTATGCTACATTCATGTAAGTATTTGTGTAGTTTAATAGTTTCAAATTTGAGTAATATACTGACCTCTTTTAAAGATTTATATTGGCTTAAAATATCCTTAATGTTAAATATGTACAAACATACCACTTAACCAAAAAGGCAGGACAAACTTCCAAATTAATTTTATAATTAACCACATGAACTCAGTGCAACAGGTGATGGTGTTTTGCTGAAACTGAGTTCGTATTCACAGTGTGCCTGTGCTGACTGCCATGGCTCAGTTTCTTTGAGTCAAGCATGCCTGTTCCACCAGTTATTTGACGACTGATTTACCCACACCCCTTCTCTTTAAATTCCTATGGAATATTTTTTTAAAAATTTCTTTGGCTGCAGTTCTTCGTTAGGGCATGCAGGATCTTTAGTTGTGGCACTTGGGATCTAGTTCCCTGGCCAGGACTCAAAGCCAGGCCCCTGCACTGGGAATGTAGAGTCAACCATTGGACCACCAGGGAATTCCCTAAATTGCTGTGAAACTTTAGTTCCTTGCAACATCCCTACCTGAGGCGATTTGATTCTCACTTGGCTTAAGTACATCATTTGACTTTTATGTCTGCCTTTGTTTGTTGTTGGTTGTATGGTTTTGTTTGTTGTTGTTTTTTTTTCCTCCATTAAACCCTGATGACTGAAGTAGTCTTCTTTGGTGTCACTGCAATCTTCAATGCAAATAGAGATTGGGTAGTAAAATCCTGGGGCAGGAGTAGGTAGATATGTAGATGATCCAGAATCATCTATTTCTTTTTGACTTTTTATTTTGAAATCGTTTTAAATTTAGCAGAAAGTTGCGAAAATAGTACTAAGAACTCCCATCTACTTGTCACCAAGATTCATCAGTCATTATTTGCCATATTAGCATTTGCACTCTCTGTATGCATATTATTTCTTGTGCATTGCAGATATATCCCCTTCTGTGACTTTCAGATCAAAATGAAAATGTTCTCCTTAAAAAAAAAATCAGAACATAATAAGTAAGATTATAATCCCCATTGACTGACCACTCTCAATCCCAGTCCTTTTACTCTTCCTAGGGCCAGTGCCATATAGAGTGTATTCTTCCAGACTTTATAGGCATTAATTACATTCTTATATGTGTGAAAAGTGAAAGTCCCTCAGTCATGTAATTACATTCTTATATGTGTGAAAAGTTAAAGTGAAGGTCTCTCAGTCATGTCTGACTATTTGCGACCCCATGGACTATACAGTCCGTGGAATTCTCCAGGCCAGAGTACTGGAGTGGTAACCTTTCCCTTCTCCAGTGACCTTCCCAACCCAGGGATTGAACCCAGGTCTCCTGCAATGCAGCAGATTCTTTACCAGCTGAGCCACAAGGGAAGTCCTCTTATATGTGTTCTCATGGAAAACATACAGTATTATGCTTTTTAAAAACATTGATGTTGTTGTTGGTCGTGTAATGTTGATGTGGAAAAGATGCTTAAATAACATTAAGTCAGAATATAGACTTTTAATTATAATTTAGTCTCAACTATATAGACTTGTCTGTAAGTAATGTTGGGAGGTGATAGGCTAAATGTTCGGAGAGGGCAATGG
Organism: Bos indicus x Bos taurus; assembly: GCF_003369695.1. Taxonomy (NCBI): domain Eukaryota; kingdom Metazoa; phylum Chordata; class Mammalia; order Artiodactyla; family Bovidae; genus Bos; species Bos indicus x Bos taurus. The sequence goes on from NC_040105.1 coordinate 52,183,524, forward strand.
CACCCCACTCCAGTACTCTTGCCTGGAAAATCCCATGGATGGAAGAGCCTGGTAGGCCGCAGTCCATGGGGTCGCTAAGAGTCGGACACGACTGAGCGACTTCACTTTCACTTTCCACTTTCATGCATTGGAGAAGGAAATGGCAACCCACTCCAGTGTTCTTGCCTGGAGAATCCCATGGACGGAGAAGCCTGGTAGGCTGAAGTCCATGGGGTCGCACAGAGTCGGACACGACTGAAGCGACCTAGCAGCAGGCTAAATGTTAATTGGTTACCTCTGCCTGGTGGGATTTCAAGTAATTTCTTTTTTTCATCCTACTTCATACTTTTTTATACTTCGAACATTTCTACAGCAGGCAGTTTGCATATTGGGGTTGGGGGGAGGTCAACAAAATAATTTGGAAAAAGGTAAACGAAGCCAGAGGAGTGATGGGGGTTTGTAAAAGCAGAGCTCATTGAAGATAGATTCCAACAAACTACCTGGTAGAAAGGGTGGGCACAGAGGGAGAAGATTTCCATTCCATTCCAGTGGGGATGGAGGGAAAGCCTTCACTTCTTGTCCTGTTCCCCCTGCTGGGCCCAGGAGGAGCAAAGACATATGAAGATCATAGATGAGACCATGGCCCAGCTACAAGACCTGAAGAACCAGCACCTGGCCAAGAAGTCAGAGGTGAATGACAAGAACCACGAGATGGAGGAGATTCGTAAGAAACTGGGGGGCGCCAACAAGTGAGTGGGTTCAGGTCTGGGCTTGGGGGAAGTATGTATTATGGGCAGCTTGCTGGATTTGGATCTCACCTATCTCCCTGAATCTTCTTAGGGAAATGACCCATTTACAGAAGGAAGTGACAGCCATTGAGACCAAGCTTGAACAGAAGCGCAGTGACCGCCACAACCTGCTACAGGCCTGCAAGATGCAGGACATCAAGTTGCCACTGTCTAAGGGCACCATGGATGATATCAGTCAGGAAGAGGTGAGTATCATGGCTGGTGGTGGGTGTGGGCAGTGAACAACATAACCAGAGATGGAGGATGAAGGTGGCCAGGGAGGGCAGGTGAGAGAGAGAAGGATGGTGGGTGAGGGTGGTGAGTGACAAAAGGAGGGATGCAGAGGAGATGAGGCAGGGTGAGGCTGTGAAGACAGGTAAGGTGAAAGGTAATAGCCTTGATGTGAGAGGGCAGTTTTGGGGGTAGGGTGTATGTTAGTAGGTGGAGAGGGAGGTAAGCCAGAAGAAGAGGAAATCATTCATGAATCTCAGGGACCTGAGCTAAGATAGTTCCAGCAGATTATGGATATTGGGTGTTGTTCAGTCACTCAGTCATGTCCAACTCTTTGCAACCCTATGGACTGCAGCATGCCAGGCTTCACTGTCCTTCACTGTCTCCCAGAGTTTGCTCAAATTCATGTCTATTGAGTTGGTGATGCTATCTAACCATCTCATCCCAAGAGCAAAGGAAGATGGAAGCTGAGGGTCCTAAGGGATGGTAACTTAGCTACAGTGAGAGAGGATGGTCAGGAAAGGATTGGGTAAGGGACAGCAGCAACGCAAAGGTGATGAAGCATAGTTATGGGAAAGGGACAGACACAAGCCAATAGAAGAGCCAAGGCATTTTATCCACTGGAAGTGAGGCTTGATAGCAAGAGGGCGGGACTGTTAACTGAGAGGAGGTCTGTAGATATCTTGTCTTTCACCTGAACATGTATCTCAGTCCCGCATGTGTTTCTCCCTCCTTTCTTCCCAAATAGCTTTCCATTTAATTCAGAAAAATCTTCTGAACACTGGCAGTGTGCCAGGCATCATGGTAGCACATGATATAACTACTTCTAATCCTAAGCACAGCCTTGCCAGGCAGGCATGGTCCCATGTTACAGATGAGGGTTTGTGTGTTTCAATGAGGATTTGAGCAACAGCATGTCTTGCCCAGGGTCACACCATGAGTCAGTGGTAGAGCCCAATTTTGAACTCAGGGCTTTCTGCCATCAAAGCTGCTCTTCTTCTACCACAAGTGCTTTCTATCAAGGTGCTTCTCAAAGGCATCAAAGGCTGCCAAGAAGCCCCCCTCTAGAGGAGTACTCTTATGGCCAGTCAGCTGCATTTGACTCTCACTATTGCAGGGTAGCTCCCAAGGGGAGGATTCAGTGAGTGGCTCCCAACGGACTTCCAATATCTATGCACGAGAGGCCCTCATCGAGATTGACTACGGCGACCTGTGTGAGGATCTGAAGGTGAGGTTCAAGCCTCGGGGGTGGGGTCATCTTCCCAGCTGTCCAGAGAGAGGGTCAGCCCATCTGGGGGCCCTGTGGAGACAGACCATGTCTGGAAAGAAGGGCAAACTGGCAAGGGGGTGGAGTTGTGATCTAGGTTCTCCCCTCATATGCACACACAGACACAGGCACATCTTCTACCCCCAACTCCCAGCTGCCCCCGTCCCTGCCTGTTACCAGTCTCCCCCTTCCACCTGTGTACACATCTCAGCCTAGATACATGGAGAACAAGCTCCTGTACAGTGAACAGATAAACTTTGGGGGTTCCTCAGGGCTCTGTCCCAGGCATCCTTTCCTTATGTGGGGTTCTCATCCTTCATATTTCCTCTCCCAGGACTTCAGCTGCTATCTCTATGCTAGGTCCCACAGGTACCTCAAACCCCAGCCTTCCTCCCCAAATCTGCCTCTTCAGTGTCCTTGACTCTCTCTCACTTTGCATATTTAATGAATTAGCAAGCCCTGTCGATTCTACCTTCCAAATGTCTACTGAATTCTACTTTTCTCTGTTTGTACTGTAATCTAGTGCAGGCTGCTTTCACCTCTCACATGGACTACTACAGGAGCCCCCTGAATAGTTTCTGATGCTTTACAAGCTATCATTATAGCCAGGGGAACTTGATATTTTAAAAAAGCGTTTTATTATGGAAACTTTCAAACAGATACGGAAGTAGAGAGAATGATATAATGAACCCCAGGTACCAGTCATTCAGCTTTAATAATTAGCAGCATATGGTCAATCCTGTTTTTTATACCCTTCCCCCTCCTAATTGGCAAATTTAAAATCAAATTCTAGGTATTTCATTCATAATTACCTCAGTATTTATCTCTGGCAGGATTCTTTTTTTTTTTTTAACGTAGCCACAATATCATACCAAAAAATTAGCACTGACTCTGCAATGTCACCTAATAGTCAATAAATGTTTAGATTTCCATGAATGTCCCATAAATATCTTTTAAAAAAATGTGTTTTTAAATCAGGATTCAATTGAGGTCCATGTGTTAAAATTGGTCTCTTATGGTCTATAACATTTTCTTATCCCTTTTTATTTTTTTCTTCCTCTTTATGATAGAAAGTGGGTCATTCATTTCAGTTCAGTCGCTCAGTCGTGTCCGACTCTTTGCGACCCCATGAACCGCACCACGTCAGACCTCCCTATCCATCACCAACTGCTGGAGTCTACCCAAACCCATGTCCATTGAGTTGGTAATGCCATCCAACCATCTCATCCTCTGTCGTCCCCTTCTCCTCCTGCCCTCAATCTTTCCCAGCATCAGGGTATTTTCAAATGAGTCAGCTCTTTGCATCAGGTGGCCAAAGTACTGGAGTTTCAGCTTCAACATCAGTCCTACCAATGAACACCCAGGACTGATCTCCTTTAGGATGGACTGGTTGGATCTCCTTGCAGTCCAAGGGACTCTCAAGAGTCTTCTCCAACACCACAGTTCAAAAGCATCAATTCTTCAGTGCTCAGCTTTCTTTATAGTCCAACTCTCACATCCATACATGACTACCAGAAAAACCATAGCCTTGACTAGACGGACCTTTGTGGACAAAGTAATGTCTCTGCTTTTGAATATGCTGTCTAGGTTGGTCATAACGTTCCTTCCAAGGAGTAAGCATCTTTTAATTTCATGGCTGCAATCACCATCTGCAGTGATTTTGGAGCCCAAAAAAACAAAGTGGGTCATTGGTCTTGTACAATTTTCTATACTCTGAATTTGACTGATTGTGTTCTTCCATCCCTGTGTTTCCTATAAACTGATTGGTAAATCTGTGGTTTGATTGGATTCAGGTTTATTTTTTATTTTTGGCAAGAATATATCATAGGTGGTGCTGTGTACTTATAAACTTCCTTTTGCATCACATCAGTAGACACTGAATATCAGTTCTGTCTTTGTAGTGATAAGATTTGATGAATACACGACATTACCTATGAAATACTAAGATTTTATATCCACCAATTATATGAAACACTGATGCCAGAGGAACATGTTAAATAAAGCACAGGGATACAGTTAGCTAAATCCAGACTGTGGAAACCTCAAAAGGACAAAAGACCTTGTCTCTTCCATAAATAAATGGGAAGAAAGAAATAAACAGAAAGGGAGAACTTTTATAGACTTATGAAACAAATCAACGAGCTAAAATTTGTCACCCTCCCTTGAATCCATTGCAAAGAAAAGAGAGGCAGGGGAATTTATAGATTAAATGAGAATTAAGAGACATACAACCAAGTGTAATGTGGGCACGTTATGTGGAACTTGCTTTGAAAAACCTGTAAAAAATTTTTTTACGTAGCATGATCAGGATGATTTGAACACTGTCCAGATAGTTTATGATGGATGTTCAGGAATTGCTGTTAATATTTCTAGGTGATAATGGTATTGTGGTAAAAACATTCTTAGTTTTACAACAGTGGTTCTCAATGGGTGGGGTAGATTTTGCCTCCCCAGGGGACATTTGGTAATGTCTGGAGATACTCCTTTCACACCCACTTGTCAGAACTAGAACAGGGGTTACTACCAGTATCCAGTGGATAGACACCAGGGATGCTGCTAAAATCCTACAGTACACAAGGGACACTACCCACAACAACAAATCATCTGGCCCGAAATATTAGTGCTGAGATTCAGAATCCCTGTTTTATAAATACATACTGAAATTATTTATGGATGAAATGTCTGAGATTTGCTTGAAAATAATTGAATATAGAAAGGAATTGGGTGTAGATGGCAGCGTATTTGCCATGAGTTGATAATTATTGAAGCTGATAATAGGTACGTGAGGGTTCATTTTATCATTATCTGCATTTTTGTGAATGTTTCAAGATTTACATAATGTAAAGTTAAAAAAGAAAAACAATCATGATCACCAGGTTAAGGTGTTGTTAGCCCCATCAGTTTTCTAAGGGAATTTTATCAAGTTCCCTATCAGCCTTTCACAGCAGGTTTTAGCAGTCATTAACAAATGATCGTTGCCTATATCTATTAAGGGCTGCAAAATGGTAATTTTCTGATTTTTTTCATTCCTTCTATGTTTATTAATTGGATTTCTAAAAAGAACTTTCTCACATCAACTGTTTAGTTCCTTTGAAATACAGTTAGTACAGAAAAGGTAGAATAAATACTTAATTCCTTGCCTTTATTTCTCAGCTTTTAGAGTTGGTTGCCCTTATAACCTTTAAAGGTAATCAGTAAGGTTTCTAATTTATATTTTTTATGAATTTAAGTGCTTAAATGCATTTTGGTATTTTTCAGTCTATTTGGAGTCATTTTTCTTTCTGATACTCGTAGTATCCCATTCTTGGCCATTGGGAGCCACTTCACGTTAATTTTTGCTGTTCTTAGTTTTAGGTTTTTATTACAGAAAACTTCACATGCATAAGTAAAATAGTACAGTGCTGCCTCATGGCCATCACCAGTTTCAGCAGTTATCAACTCATGGCCAAACTTGTTTCATGTGCACCCCCGCACACGCCATCCTCTCCGCCCTCCCCACCCCCAGGATATTTAAAAGTAAATTCTGGACACCATGTCATTTCATTTGTATTGTAAATATTTCAGAATGTATCTCTATAAGAGAAAATTCTTCAAAATATTTAGAATTATCATACCAAAAACCCAATAGCTTGACATTGGAGTTATATATTATTATATAATTCCTTAATATTATGATCAGTATTCACATTTCCCAGATTATTACACACACACACACTTTGCTTGTTTGAATTGAGAGTCAAATAAAATGAAAGAGATAATTGATTTAGTGATTGGTTGATGTCTCATTTAATCTAAAAGTTTTTCTCTACAATATTTATTGTTGTTGAAGAAATTTGCTTATTTTTCCTGAAGGATTTTCTACGTTCTATACTGTTGATTATGTCCTGTGGTTTTTAAAATATTGCCCCAGAACAAAGCAAAAAAATGAGTTCTGCTAGACCCTGTAGTTCCTGTAAGTGGGTAGTTAGATGTTGATCAGTGCTGTTAAATACAGATATAGTATGAATCACATGTGTAACTTTTAAAAAGTGAAATTAATTATAATACTATATTTTGTTTAACCCAGTATATCCAAAAGAATTAACATTTCAATGGTAAACATTATAAAATTTATTGATGAGATATTTGACCAGCTCTCTGTACTGAGTTTTCAAAATTCATTATCTGTTTTACACTTCTAGCATATCTCCATTTGCATTCTAAATTTTCTTCAAAAATACTTGATCTGTATTTAGATATCCTAAAATTTACAATTGAAAACAGAGAACCACATACCCAAGTTGTTCCAAATATACTTAGAAGTTTCGTAGTAACTGAATTATCAGTTTTTAAATTTAAATTATCTAACATTCAGTAAAATAAAAACTTTAGTTCCTCAGTCACACTAGCTGCATTTTTCATGCTCAGTAGTGATGTGTGGCTTATGGCCAGTATATTGGACAGCTCAAATCTAGAGGTTTGATTCGATTCAAGTTTTGGGGTTTATTTGGTCAAGACTGCTTCAAATGAGGTCGTTACTTCCATCAAGAGGTTTATAACATCTGGTCAGTAGCTCTTTTTGTATAGCTTGCAACCATGATGGTTATTGCCTAGACCCATTATATAATTTGTCGAGGGTTGCAAAATGGTCGTCTTATTCTATCATTTCTTTATTAGCTAAAACACTGTAAAGAGATTTTCTCTCATCAATTATTTGGTTACCCTGGGGTATTTTGTATAGGAAAGGCAGGATATATGTGCTGGATTCTTTCTCTTTGTCAGTTTATAATGAGTTGGTTCTTTGGCATTCTCAAGATATGGCCACAGAGTTGTTTTCATGTTGTTATGAACTTTTAGATTTAAACATTTGATGTGTTGCACTCTTATTATTATCCTTGTTGCATGAAGTTGTTGGCATCTTTGGCCCATGGGGACTCATTCAAATTGGCTTCTGAATAATTTTGACACAACTCTTATACTCTTTGATATCTTCCTTGATTTCTGGTGTGTCCATCCAGGCTCATCCTTTACATTTTCCACCCCAGATATGGAATTAGCCATTTCTCTGAAAAGCTCTGACTTCTTTTTCTCAGTTCAATTCAGTTCAGTTGCTCAGTCTTGTCCATCTGTTTGCGACCCAATGGACTGCAGCACGCCAGGCCTCCCTGTCCATTGCCAACTTCCAGAGTTTACTCAAACTCATGTCCATTGAGTCAGTGATGCCATCCAACCATCACATCCTCTGTCGTCCCCTTCTCCTCCTGCCTTCAATCTTTCCCGGCATCAGGGTCTTTGCCAATGAGTCAGTTCTTCCCATCAGGTGGCCAAAGTATTGGAGTTTCAGCTTCAACATCAGTCCTTCCAATGAATATTCAGGACTGATTTCTTTTAGGGTGGACTGGTTGGATCTCCTTGCAGTCCAAGAAACTCTCAAGAGTCTTCTCCAACACCACAGTTCAAAAGCATCAATTCTTTGGCACTCAGCTTTCTTTATAGTCCAACTCTCACATCCATACATGACTACTGGAAAAACCATAGCCTTGACTAGACGGACCTTTGTTGGCAAAGTAATGTCTCTGCTTTTTAACATGCTATCTAGGACTTCCCTGGTGGCTCAGATGATAGAGCGTCTGTCTACAATGCGGGAGACCTGGGTTCGATCCCTGGGTCAGGAAGATCGCCTAAAGAAGGAAATGGCAGCCCACTCCAGTACTCTTGCCTGGAAAATCCCATGGGCGGAGGAGCCTGGTGGGCTACAGTCCATGGGGTCGCAAAGAGTCAGACATGACTGAGCGACTCCACTTTCTTTCTAGGTTAGTCATAACTTTCCTTCCAAGAAGCAAGCATCTTTTAATTTCATGGCTGCAGTCACCATCTGCAGTGATTTTGGAGCCCAGAAAAATAAAAGTCAGCCACTGCTTCCACTGTTTCTCCATCTATTTGCCATGAAGTGATGGGACTGGATGCTATATCTGTTCCTCCTAACCTTGTATTTCCTATAAATTGGAAGTTTGAACTGTTTTAGAGGCTTGATATGTTTGGGTTAAGTAATTTTTTGGCAAGAACATTTCACTGCATATCATCCCCCAGCCCCATCCCTGCCCCTGGCTGTGCTGAGTGATTTGTGGAATCTTAGTTCCCTGACCAGGGATTGAACCTGGGCCATGCCAATGAAAGTGCTGAGTCCTAATCACTAGACCACCAGGAAATTCCCTAGTGTACTTTATATTGCAGGAGGCACGTGTCAGTGTCCTACTATGCATGATGCTAAGTTTGAGCCTCAGTTAAGGTATCTATTGCCAGATTTCTCAATAGTAAGCATACACTTTTACCATTGTAAGTAATAAGGCATCTTTAGGGTGACTTTTTGGCATCTTGTGAATATCTTGTTCCCCTAATATTTCTTTTTTAACCCAGTGGCTTTCACATTTTGATTCAACTTAATTTTGTTTTATAATTATGTAAATTCTTCATTTGATTCTAAAACCAGAAGTATAATACAAAGTATGTGAAGAGAAGTTTAGTTTCTTTTCTTGTCTAATTTCACCTCCCTCTATGTGTGACCATTTCAGTTTTTGGATTAGCATTTTGTTGTTGTATGTTTAAAATACAAACATACTTAAATGCAAATATATTCACATTCTCTCTCTTAGATAAAAGATAGCATTCTGTTGTGTACCTTTCATATTTCTACTGAATCCATGAATCACTCCATAGCATTATATATAGAGAGGGATGTTCAAAAAGGCTTTTTTTCAAAAACGTATATGTGTGTGTGTGTGTGTGTGTGTGTGTGTGTGTGTGTGTATCCTTCCTGTGCTTGAAGTCATTCAGTGGCACCCTCACCTAAGATAAAGCCCAAATGTCTTACAAGGCATAAAAGACACTTTTATCATTGAGCTTCTTCATGTGCCTCCAGCCTTGCCTCTGTCTAGTGCACGTGCATGCGCGCGCGCGCGCACACACACACACACACACACACACACACACACAACAGTTGCTACTGTTGCCATGTTGAATTGCCCTTTATTTGGCACTTTTTTTTTTTTTCCCTGCGCCGCTTGGTTTGTAGAATCTTAATTCCCTGATCAGGTATTGAACCCAGACTCCAGCAATGAAAACACCAAATCCTAACCACTGGACCACCAGGGAATTCCCATTTGGCTTTTGAAGTTCATTAAAGTTGGTTATTCTTTTGAATTGCTTTGATTTCCTTGAATGAACCATGGATAAACCCTGGTTTTGCATGTGATATCTGCATAGAAGACTATTCCTTCTCTCCATTCTCACCATTCATCCTATAGGCCTGAGCTTAAAAATATTCCTGAAAGCCTTCCCTAACCCGTATCTGAGTAAGTGCACTTGTGTGCTGACCCATCATCGTCTGTTTAACATTGTTTGGGTATTCACTATATGAGATTGTTTACTTACATACATTCCTCTGTTATTCCATGAGCTCTATGAGTACAGGAGCCCAGGCTCACGGGATATGAGGGGCCAGTGCCTGGTGTTGGAAGGCATTTAGTAATATTTATTGACTAAAAGTGACAGAAAGGCACAAGCCCAGATATGCATTGCAGTATCCATAAGATTTAAAACCAAGTTCAAGTGGAATTTGCTCAGGTGTAGTGATCTGAGCAGAAAATATGCATTGTCTTATTCATTGTACAGCTGTAAATGAAGTCCAGACCACCCTGTGTGGGAGCCTATAGGTCACTCTGACATGGTGTTCGCTCATGACCTGGGCTGAGAGCCAGAGAGGGACACCATCAGCTGAGAGATGGAGAGGCTGACAGGGCCTGGAGGAAGGGCTTTATTATTGTTGTTCAGATGCTCAGCTGTGTCCGACTCCTTTATGTCCCCATGGATTGCAGCATGCCAGGCTTCCTTGTCCTTCACCATCTCACGGAGCTTGTTCAAACTCATGTCCAGTGAGTCAGTGATGCCATCTTGTCCTGTGTCATCCCCTTCTCCTCCTGCCTTCTATTTTTCCCAGCATCAGGATTTTTTCCAATAAGTCAGCTCTTCACATTAGGTGCCCAAAGTATTGGAGCCTCAGCTTCAGCATCAGTCTTTCCAGTGAATGTTCAGAGTTGATTTTCTTTAGCATTGACTGGTTTGATCTCCTTGCAGTCCAAAGGGGAAGGGCTAGAGATGAGAAAAGTGACGTGAGCCTGTAATTTCTAGGGACAGTGGGAAATGGTTACTTTGGTCAGGATCTGATGAGAGGAGCAGGGTTAGGAAAAAGAACCTGCCTTGTGCATGGGAGCAGGCCCCCGCTGGATCAGGTGTCTCTGTAGGGGCCTGGCCCTTCTTAATGCTGCTGGGCCTGGGCTTTGCAGGATGCCCAGGCTGAGGAGGAGATCAAGCAGGAGATGAACACGCTGCAGCAGAAGCTGAATGAGCAGCAGAGTGTGCTCCAGCGTATTGCTGCCCCCAACATGAAGGCCATGGAAAAGCTGGAAAGTGTCCGAGACAAGTTCCAAGAGACCTCAGACGGTAAGAGTTTCTTCTTTTACTCAGGCCTAAGATGAAGGCTGGAGAAGGCAATGGCACCCCACTCCAGTACTCTTGCCTGGAAAATCCCAAGGACGGAGGAGCCTGGTAGGCTTGCAGTCCATGGGGTCGCTAAGAGTTGGACACGACTGAGCGACTTCACTTTCACTTTTCACTTTCATGCATTGGAGAAGGAAATGGCAACCCACTCCAGTGTTCTTGCCTGGAGAATCCCAGGGACGGGGGAGCCTGGTGGGCTGCCGTCTATGGGTTGCACAGAGTTGGACACGACTGAAGCGACTTAGCAGCAGCAGCAAGATGAAGGCAGGAGTCTGGAGGTATGGCAGGGGCCTATTGTACATACCAACAGCTCCTGTTTTTACATGCTTACTCAAAACTCCCAAGAGCCCTAAGTAGTAGGGAATTATCACATCTGCTTTAGAGTAGAGAACTGCTGAGGTTTAGAGAATGAATGACCTGCCTAAGGTCACATAGCATGTGACCAGCCCACTGGACACAGGTGATTATGGAATTGTCTTCTTGGGCCCCTCCCCAGGCATTCCTCCCTGTGGGATGTTCCTGCTTTGTGTATTGTTACTTGTTTTTGCCAGAGCATGGATCTCAGCCCTGGCAGAGCCTGGGTACTGAGGGGTCACCTGTCTTTCCCTTGTGGTAGAATTTGAGGCAGCCCGAAAGCGAGCCAAGAAGGCCAAGCAGGCATTTGAACAGATCAAGAAGGAACGCTTTGACCGCTTCAATGCCTGTTTTGAATCGGTGGCCACCAACATTGATGAGATCTACAAGGCCCTGTCTCGTAACAGCAGTGCTCAGGTAGGCTGGAGCCCCTTGCCCAAATGACCCCTACCCATCCTCATTTGACCTTCCCTCTAGGCTTCCTGTCCTCATCCCCATCTAGACCTGACCCATCTCCTTTCCCCCTAGGCGTTCCTGGGCCCTGAGAACCCTGAGGAGCCCTACTTGGATGGCATAAACTACAACTGTGTGGCTCCTGGCAAACGCTTCCGACCCATGGACAACTTGTCAGGGGGGGAAAAAACAGTTGCAGCTCTGGCCCTGCTCTTTGCCATCCACAGGTAAGGCTGTGCCCCCTGCAGGGCAGTTGGTGGAGACTGTGCTGAGGCCGCTGGAGGCTCTGGGGTCCAAGGATATGCATAGATCTGCAGAGGTGAAGATGATCTGGTGGACTCTGGATTGCATCTGTTTCCCTACCTGCTGCAGCATATCTGTCCTTGGTTTCCTGGACTTATCTTCCCAATCCACCCTCATCCATTCAGCATGCCCTCCCCTGCATGTGTTCAGTCCCACCTCCAAGCTTTTGCTCACATGGTTGCTGGCTCATAAGCCCTTTTCATGCAAATCTAGCTTGGCCGTCACCTACCACCCCTTCACATTGCATTCTCCTCCTCCTCTTCCTCTAGGAAGCCTGCTTCAACCACTGTGGCATATCCTTACCTCCCCTTCCTAAATGCCAACAGTACTTGAATCTGACTCCCCCCTACAACTTAGTGCTTGATTGTACAGCATCAGTCAGTGAGCATTTCTTGATGGCTGCTCTTTACCAGACCCTGTTGGGGGATTAGGGACACAGATGAGTCAGACATGGTTTCTGTCCTCAAGGAGCTCATGGTCTAGTGGAAGCCAGATGTGTAAACAGTGAGCTAAATGTTGTAACTGGGTGACCGTGTGTGCTGTTGGACGCACAGAGGAGAGCCACCAACCCAATCTGGGAGGGTGTGGGTGGCCAAGAAAGGCTTTCAAGGGCAGGTGACACTTGAGTAGGAAATGCAAAGGATAAGTAGAAGTTAGCCAGGGAGACCAGTAGGCATTCCAAGGCAGAGGGTACAACATGCGCAGACAGGGAGACATGGTGTGAGTGGGTAGGTGGGGGTCGACCTCCAGGTAGCTTGGTCAGTATGACCAGAGCCTAGGACAGCTTTATCTCCTCAACCAACCTGGACACTCCAGAGAGGACCATGTCTTTTGGTTCTGCGGGATCCTGGAGCGCAGAGATGGATGCAAAGCAGAGATGGATGGATGGATCCTGGAGCACAAGAGAGTTCGGTTGGTGTACTGGCCTTTAGGGACTCAGGCAACATTCACACCTGGGGTTTTTAGTCTCTGAAGAAACGGAAGGGGGTGCTGGCCTGTGTGATGGGCCCTAGGGCTGTCATGCCCTACCTCTGCTCCCATCAGTATCAGCTTACCTACCGGTTCCCTCCCAGCTACAAGCCAGCCCCTTTCTTCGTCCTGGATGAGATCGATGCTGCCCTGGATAACACCAACATTGGCAAGGTGGGTGCAAGGAAAGTGGGGCCCGGGAAAGAGGCCCCCAAGTTGGGGCTGGGTTTCTGGGAACAACTCCTGAGTGTGCCCTAGCCGTTCCTGCCGCCTGTTCTCTGTGCCCGGGAGGCTGGGCCAAGGGTCATCCACACTGTACTAGTCAGTAGCCTCCTCTCAGCCTCTCTTCCCCCAACCTTCCACCCGCTACCCTACCCCCCCCACCCCCCCACCTCTGGTTCTGACTGTATAAGCCAGGGAGTGTTAGGGCTTCAGCCCTACTAAATGCTCGGTGGCCCCTCCCACAGGTGGCAAATTACATCAAGGAGCAGTCAACTTGCAACTTCCAGGCCATCGTCATTTCTCTCAAGGAGGAGTTCTACACCAAGGCTGAGAGCCTCATTGGAGTCTACCCTGAGGTAGGGCGGGCCTGGCTCAGGAGCCAGCCCCCACTCCCTGCCTGACTCCCCAGGGCAGGAAGGGAAGGCTGCAGTGGAGGGGCACGGCGGGTGGGGGAGCATAGGGACTCAGTTCATGAACAGCCTTGTTGGAGCCCTGTCCTGGAGGCTTACCAGCCCAGCTGGGCAGGGCCATTGGATTTGGGGACAGGTAGAAAGGCAGGGCAGAGGCACCCAGACAGAGAAAAGAACAAAAGTACAGAAATAGGCAGGTAGAGAAGGCACATGGGACTGAGCAAATCTTCTCACACCCAGAGAACCAGAGCCTGGGCTTTGGGCAGGTATGTAGGGAGGAGGGTTTGAAGCTCCCCAGTCCTAGGGCACTAGACCCCTCTTAATTCTCTCCTTACAATTTTATTTTTCTTTTTCTCCCTCCTCCTTCAGCAAGGGGACTGTGTGATCAGCAAAGTCCTGACCTTCGACCTCACCAAGTACCCAGATGCCAACCCCAACCCCAATGAGCAGTAGCAGTAGTTCTGCCCTCCTACCCAGTCTGGATCCTTAAGCTGCCCCTCTCCCAATCTCTGGATATTTGGTTCCCAACCTTCCCCTACTTCCTGTCCCTGTTTGGTATAATCATGGGATTTAGGCACTGCTATCAAGCACGAAGAGGAACAGAGGTGATGTTAGTTCTGGAGCAAAAATTCCTGAGCTTCAGGGAGCATCCTGGCCTCTGGAAGGAGGTGCTGAGCTGAGCTGAACTGAGCTGAACAGGGCCATCTGTCCATCCCCTTTCCTCCCTTTCAGACCTTCTCCCATCATCCATAATCATGGGTTCTTTGGGCCCCCTTGCATTTTGCTTGTGTGTGGGTATGTATGTGTGTGTATATATGTCCACATGTGCGTATGTGGGTGTGCTTGCAAAATAATACAGATATTAGAGACCCATTTTAGAAGGAGCCTAGGCTGAATTTGATTCCAAGAGAGCTTAGTATGACAGCACCCTGGAGCTGGGCAGAAGTATTCCGGACCTCATAGGATTCAGGCAGTTACGTGAAACTGCCCTCATTCATGTTTTCATTCATTTTGTGTGTTCATCAGACACATACTGAACACCTGTTTGTCAGACTCTATGCTAGGAATACAGAACTGAGTCAGACATGATCTCTACCCTCCTACTAGGAAGATGCTAGTTCATGAGTTCCCATGGTTAGCTGAATCAGGTATAGGTGCTTTGAATTTGAAAAGAGGACGATCACCTCCAGGCCTTCCGGAGGTCACTTTTGAGCTGGACCTTAAGTTGGTAGGATTTGGTTGGGTACTAGGAGCAGAGTCTGGGCTCTGAGGACAGTTCTAGTCCCATTTTTTATTACTTTCTAGTTTGGCGCTGGGCAAGTCATTTGACCTTTCTGTGCCTCAGTTTCCTCATTTATAAAATGGGGCTAACAGTATTTACCTACCTCATAGGATTTAATGATGTCAAACTCCTCACTGGAGGCCTTATCCTTGCTTAGAGTCCAGTAGGTGCCAACACCTCAGAATACAAGTCTTCACATGCCTAACGCCTGAGGGCTTCTGATCCCAATTGTTAAGGACAGAAGGAGCCTCCAGATTTGGGAGATGGTGAATGTTCTGGTTATTGGAGAAGTTCCAGGGCATTTATGGGGTTTACCTGGTAAATGGAGGGCACAAGGAACCCTATAGCTTAAATCATGTATAACTGAGTGCCTAGATCTCAACCTGGGTTGTTAGGAGGTAGGGGAGAGGTAGCCTGGGCCACATCCTGGCTGAATGCATGCGATGTTCCTTTTGGGAAATAACTGTTAGTTGCAGAGGCAGCTCAGTGTGCTGCCAGGAGATCAGTCTTTGCTTCTTCACATATACCATCAGACCATCACCTTGTCCTCATCTATATACTACATTTTTGTTTTTTAAAGGTTTAATCAATTGTAATTACCCAAGTAATGAGTGAATTTTCTTTTTAAGAAATTAGATTGTTACAAATAATAGTAGTCATTCAACTACCATTCTCCCATCGCATCTTAATTGCTGTAATGTCTGTTGTACATCCATCTTAACTTTAAGACTTACATGTGAATTCATTGAATATATTGTGTTTAATGCAGATGATATATTGACTCATTCTGCAGTTTTCTTTCTTTGCTTAGCTATATTTTTGAGATCTATGCATGTTGCTAAATGTAGAAGCAGTTCATCCTTTGTAATTGTTAGGTAGATTGCCATTATGTGACTCTACCACATTTTATTTACCCATTTCTCATGTGATAGACTGTTTTCTGTTTTTGCTTTTATAGGATGCTAAGCAGGAGCATTTGTGTGTGTGTGAAAACTTACCTAGGGTAGATTCCTAGAAATTGAATTGCAGAGTCATAGGCTATGTATACTTTTGTTTTTAATAGATAATTCCAAATTGCCCTCCCGTACTATTTACCCAGTATTTTTCTTGAGGTTGTCTTAGGTCTAATATTGTTATCTACTTTAGTTTCATCCTAAGTAGCGATAACCATGAAACAATGGGTTTGATGTGCTAAGTATGTATTTTCTAATACATATTAAAAGGGACATCAAGACAAAATAAATGTTTGTGTTCAACCAAAGAAATCACATACCACTTGTGGTGTGTGTGCCATAATTTGGGAAATGCTGGCATATGTGGAAAAGCACAATTTGGGAGTCACCCTGATTCAAATCCTAGCTGCAGAAACCTGAGCCTGTTATTTCACCTCCCTGAGTCTCGGTTTCCTCACGAAGGAAAGGAGATAATATACACCTACCTTGCAACCATGTAAGGAAGATGAAATATATCTAAAGCAATTTGGCTAACATCTAGATCATCACAGGCTTTTAAAGGTAGTAATTGCTATTCTTCCCACTTTACAGATAAGCAGACTGAGGCCCAGGAAGGTGAAGTAACCCACCTACCAGGTAGCAGTGAAGGTTTGAACCCAGGCCCTCCATCGGTCTTGTGTTTTCTCCATTGTGAGGGTGGTTATCAACCTTGGCTGTTCACTGGAATCACCTGTGAAGCTTTTTCTTTTTCTTTTTTTTTTTCCTGTCTGCACTGTGTGGCTTGCAGGATCTCAGTTCCCCAACCAGGGATTGAACCTGGGCTGTGGTAGTGAAAGCCCAGAATCTTGACCATTAGGCCACCAGTGAACTCCCTCTTTTTCCTTTTTAAGAATCAAAGCAATATATACACCAGTTAGAAAATAAAATATTACAGAAGGGCTTATAATGAAAAGCAGCAGTTCCTTGCTGCACTCCCGTGTCCAAAGGATGTGGAGCTCCTTGCTCTGGTCCCACGCCTGGAAATCTAACTCAGTAGGTGTGGATGATAATCTGGGTAACTAATCCCTACCTCATGAGGTAGAAAGCATTACATAAATTGTCTCAGGCTAAGGCCCTGGCACATAGGAACAAAAGTGCTACAAAGGATTTAAATCCTGAGGCTCAGAGAGGTGAGATGACTTGTCTTGAGATCCCAGTGGTTCCGTTGCAGAGCCTAAACTTCAACTAGGATCTCCTCTGTTTGCCCAGTACTTTCTCTTGTGTCACACTGCCTCCTAGCCAGCTGGACCTGAGTGAAATCCCTAGGGCTAGTTGGGGGACACTAGGTTGACTCCCTTATGTTCTGGACCTAGTAGCCTTAGTCTGGGGACCCAAACATGAACCAAATCTTTATCCTGTCCTTGAGGAGCTCAGTGTCTAGTTGGGGAGGCAATTCATAAACCAATGTGATCAGCGCTATGACAGGAGCATGGATATAGGAAGGGCATCTAGCTTAGGTAGAGGTTCAGGGAAGACATTCTCTAGTCTAGGACGTGAAACCTGAGCTGAGTCTCGAAGCACTGGTAGGAATTAGCCAGTTGAGGAGTTGGAAGGGATTTGCAGGTAGTGGGAACAGTATGCACAAGACCTGCGGTCAAGAAACAGCCCACCAGTTCAGAAATACTGAGCCATAAGGTTTCCTGGGCTGGGGAAAAGTAGCAGGAAGTGAAGCTGGAGAGGTAGTCAGGAACCAGATTTGAAGAGAGTCGTAAGAGCCTGGCTATAGAACAGATTTACCTCTCAGAACAGTTTGGTTCCCTAACTGGCTGTATACCAGAAACACATGGTGCATCCTGGATGACACCCTCCACCACCACCACCTAAAAATTCAGTTTTCATAACTGGGTGGGGGCCTCAGCATCTGGAGAGCTTATAAATGTGAGGATGTAACTAGGGTGCAGCCAGGTTTGGGAACTGTGGGTTGGAGACAGCAGAGGAGACTAGATAAGAAACAAACCCCTTTCTGGCTGGCCAGTGTGGAAGCAGATTAGGTTAGATGCTCAAACTTTATGCTCCCTTAGTTTCCCAGTTCAATTCTCACAGTTTTATATTTGCCTATTTTATCTCTCCAAATAAGCTATAAGCCCCACAGGGGTGGGTGTGGGACTATCTTGCTACTAGTATACACCCAGCAAAAAGCACAGTACCTGACCCCAAATACGCATCCAAAAAATAGTTTTTCAATGAATGAATGCATGTGTGAAGGAGAAAATGGAGACATATTAGTTAGGGAACTTGAAAATACTAGTCTACTGAAGGGCAAGGGCAGTGGGACTGGATTGGAGATGATAAGGTGTGAGCCATTAAAGGAAGAGATGAAGCAGACTTGGTGACTGATTATTGGATGTGAAGTGTGACTGGGAGGATAGAATGAATGCTGGTTAATAGCCAAGATTCCTACTCTGTCCCAATCATTCTCCTTCATCATCCATCTGAATCAGAATCTCCTTCCAGCCTCCTCAGCAATTGAAATTCCTCAAGTTAAGTAAACATTGTCTGTGTGCTGTGTGGTCTCCCCCTCCTCCCCAGCCATTGATTCATTCATTGAGTTCAATAAATCTTGGCTAAGCACCTCCTGTGCCCTTCCAAGGTGGGACTCTTGACTCCCTCTTTCCTACCTCAGATGTTTTTGAGGGCTTCCCCAGATAAGACTTACGTCCCTTATACAGTAACCTAAAGGGAGATACTCAAACATCAGACCTGTAAGGGAACCTACAGACTTCGTCCAGTCCCCTCCTGAGGCTCTCAGTGGGGAAGAAACTTGCCTAAGGCCCCACTACTAGGAAATGTAGGAGCCAGAACTGGAGCCTAAGTTCCCTTTCCACATTGCCCCTAGAGCCTTGATTTCTCCCATTGCAGATCAGAACAGGCAGAACAGGCCAAGGAGAAGGTTGGCCTTTGAAAGTCACTGGTACTGGACAGGCGAACAAGAAGCTTGCCAGTTACACTGCTCCCTTTTGGAAGCCCTCAGCAGACCTGCCATGCCCACAGTCCCTTTTAAGGGATTAAGCATGAGTTGCCATGCTCTGTACCATGTGACCTCACAATCCTGGCCACAGATGACAAAGTTGGGATAGTATCTTACTCATGGACAGCCAGTCTCTAAGCTGGACGATGGTTCTATTAGGTAGACTGATGTAAGAACTCTATCTCCTAGCCATGGCCTGTATGAGATGGTAAATGTATGAAACAATCAGATCCTTTTTCAGAGAGGCTGAATGTGAGGCATTCAGAAGAAGTGGACAATTAGAATTTAGCAAGGCAGATGTGGATGAGGGATGTCAGAAACTGAATAGCAAAAACAAGGAGAAAGCTGCAAAAACCATGAGGCATGTGAGAATGTGGGGCCACAGGTAGCAGAAGCCATGAAGCAGCAAGACAATGGGCCAAAAGGACACAGAAGCCATGAAGCAATAGGAGCCACGATGTAGCAGTAGCCTAGAGGAACAGAAACCATGAGACAAAACCCTGAATCTGTGAGATCCACGAAGCAGCAGAAGGCTTGAACAGACAAGATCCATGTGGCAGCAGAAGAAATGAGACTGCAAGAGCCCCAAGGTAGCTGCAACCGTGTGGCAGTGAGGCAGCAAGAATCAAAGAGGCAGCAGGATAGACCAGGCAAGCAGAAGTTACAGCACAGAGAAGCCCCCGATTAATTGGAGCTGAAGCCCCAGAAGCCAGGAAGCTGCAGGAGCCAGGAGGCCCAGAAGCTGTGCCCCGAAGGCCACTGGCTGGCGTGGAGGGGAGCAGAGAGAAGGTAGTCAGTAGCAGTAGGAGGAGTATAAACACTGCCAGAAAGAAGTTGAGTCACCATTTTGAGAAGCACTAGAGAAGGGAGCAACAGATGCCTGCAGCTGAGGGGGTGACAAGATAAGCCAGGCTCTAGCGCTGCTTTGGATCATAAACCATTTTCAAGTTTCTGTTCTGTGAGGCTGCCTATGTAGCTGTTTTTGTCTTCCTTATTTCCCTGTGAATGCTTCAATAAATCTCCATCACTAAGCTGAGTGTGTCTGTTCCTTATAATTTAAAAAAGGTTAACACTGTGGTGTGTACTTTAGATGGGTGGAGAATAGGGCAGAAGATCTTACAGGTAGGTTTGAACCAAGACACAGGTGGAAATTCATTCTTCTCTCACACCCTCACTGGCACGGGAACTTTTCATTCACTTACTCATTGACGGCTTTTTCTCATCCAGTCATTCATTTATTCATTACTTCTGGATAACTCATTCATTCACTTATTATCATTCATGCAATAGTATAAGCATTTGCTCATTTGTTCTTTCCAGTATTCACTTAGTCATCACTTTGCCATCCATTCATTCAGCAAGCATATATTGAGCTCCTGCAGCATGTCAAGCCCTGTGCTTGGTTCTGGAGATAAGATATATTCCCTATACTCCAGGAATTCAGTTTACCTGAGGGCTCAGATAATTAAGCAGATAAGTGCATCAACTGTGACAAAAGAACTGACAAGTGTAGATGAGGCAGAGTAGAGAATATGACCATTAGGTGGTTCTTCCTGGGGTGGGGTGGGATGGAGGGAGTTTTCAGGAAAGCCTTAATAGAGAAGGGGGCACTTGAAGGAAGAATTTCTGTTTACCATGTAGAAACGGAGGAAAGAATACTGCCAACAGAAGAACTGCTTAAGAAAGATATATAGTGTGAAAGCACATGGGTTTTGGGGGGACCAGTGGAAGAAGTGGAAACCAGGCAATCAAACTTAGCTTTCATTCTATGGGCAATAGGAAACCGAAGAAGGGTTTGAAGCAGAGAAGTGACAGATTGGTATTTTAGGAAGGTGACTCTAATAGCTGGTATGAAGGATGGTTGGGGGCATGAAACATTGACATAAATAACATTTGAATAAAGAACGTGCATGTGTCATAGAGGGAGAAAGTTCTGCCAGTGGACTAAGGAAGACATTGGAGGAGGTGGAATTTGAGCTAAGCCTTGAACAATAGGGAAGATTCCAACTAATGGAGATAAGGAGTAATATTTTTTCCAAGCAAGTATGGCAAGTCTGGGTTAATGAATATTCCACTTTGACTGCAGTAAAGCTACATTTAAGGGAGAGGTAGGAAAGGAGACTCCAAGGTTTCTCAGATTTTTATATTCTGTTACCATTAGGTCTGCCAGAAACAAGGGTATTTGGGGGGAGGGAGTTAAGTGGTAGGCAGGAATGTCCTTTTTCTGTTTTTAAAAATTAATTTAAAATACGTGTTCATTTTAAAATAGAAGTAATACATACACAATGTTCATAAAACAATAAACCAGTACCAAAAAAGTACTGACACACATGCCCCCATCCCTACTCTACCATCTTGTTATTAGCATCCACTTTTAGTTATTTCTTCTGATTGTTATTTCCATATATAAATAATATTCCATATGATGTGTCTTTCATGTCCTGCTATGACAGATAAGGATTTAGATAATTTACACCAAGTTCAACTCTTGTCCTTCCTGCTTGTAATATGATTTAGTTGCTCTGTTAAATAACTTCTGAGGGGCTTCCCTGCGTGATAGCACAGTTGGTAAAGAATCTGCCTGTAATGCAGCAGACCCCGGTTCGATTCCTGGATCAGGAAGATACCCTGGAGAAAGGATAGGCTACCCACTCCAGTGTTCTTGGACTTTCCTTGTGGCTCAGCTGGTAAAGAATCCACCTGCAATGTGGGAGACCTGGGTTTGATGCCTGGGTTGGGAAGATCTCCTGGAGAAGGGAATGGCTACCCACTCCAGTATTCTGGCTTGGAGAATTCCATGGGCTGTATAGTCCATGGGGTCGCTAAGAGTTGGACATCTACCATCTTGTTATTAGCATCCACTTTTAGTTATTTCTTCTGATCGTTGTCCCCACTTCTAAATAATATGCCATATGATGTGTCTTTTATGTCCTGCTATGACAGATGAGGATTTAAATAATTTACACCAAGTTCAACTCTTGTCCTTCCTGTTTTTAATATGATTTAGTTTCTCTATTAGATAACTTTTCTGAATTTAAGCAACACTGGGATTCCTTGTTCCATGAGCGAGAGACCATTTTTCTGAACCAGAACTTTGTTAGATGAGAATACCTTTCCTATTTGCCTTCTTCCCCACTGTTCAACCTCTCAACTCCTATCATCTGGTCTTTTATATATCAAAGTTGGTAACATTGAATTCTATTCTGTAATCAGATTAAGGCTTTTTCTGTGTGTGTTGTCTTTAGTTTGATCCTAAAAGTTTAAAAGCAATAAACTATTATTATTAACATGACTAAATATTCATTGCAGAGCCAATTGATGTACTTTTATAATTTTTTCCTTGTAGCAGTTTTTCATCTTTTTGGAAGTTTCTAATTCTGTTTCTCTTTCACTATTTTACTTTTTCATATATTCCATTTTTTCTTCTCAAAAACCTCTATTACATTAGGTACATCAAGTCTACCGCCCCCCAAACAAAAAAGACCCTCTTGGAATCCTCCATCCCTTTCTCAAATCTGGACTAGTTGTTCTCCAGGCCTGATGCATGACTGTCATTTTGGAACTTTCCTTCACAGCTTTCCTTGCTTATATGACTATTTACTGGTGGTTCCCAAGGTTTTTGCTGTGTCTGTTTTTTTCTGTTGTTTTGATAGTATACATCCTCAAGTAACTTCTCAGAAAGGTTGTATAGGAGATAGACTTCCTGGATACTGTATTCCATTCTTATGCTTGGATATAAAGTTTCATTTCTTATGGGCTTTTTTTTGTTTGATTGATTGATTGTGGTTTTGTGGCTGTAGCTTGAGGCATTCGCAGGATATTAGGATATTACTTCCCTGACCAGGGATTGAACTCATGCTCCCTGCAGTGAAAGCACAGAGTCTTAACCACTGGATCGCCAGGGATGTCCCCTAAAGTTTGAGATTCAAAGCCATTTTCCCACAGAACTTTGAAGTCTCATTGCTCTTATGTAAATATTAACTCATTTATTTCTTCTGTCTTTCTGGGACCTCAAAGACATGAATGTTAGATTTTTTTCTTATAGTGTTGCAGGTCCCTGAGGCTCTGTTCACTTTTTTTCTAGTCTATTTTCTCTCTTTTTCCAGATTGGGTAATTTCTGTTGTTCTGTATTCCAGTTAACTGATTCTCTCCTCTGTCCCCTCCTTTTTTGCCATCCATCCATTTTGTTTGGGTTATTGTATTTTTCAGTTCTACAATTTCCATTTGATTCTTCTTTATATCTTCTATTTCTTTACTGACAATTTGTATTTTTTCACTTGTTTTAAGCATATTCCTTATTGTCCATTAAAGCATTTTTATGATGGGGCTCCTTAAAAACCCTTGTCAGATGATTTTTAACATCTCTGTCATCATGGTGTTGAGTCTATTGAGTGTCTTTTCTCATTCAAATTGAGATTTTCTTGGTTCTTGGTATGATGAGTGATTTTCAGTTGAAACCTGGGGATTTGGGGTATTGGGTTAAATATGAGGATTACTTAAATATCTTGTTTTAACTTGCCTCCTCAGACACTGTTCCAGCAGTGAAAGAGGAGACACTGACTTGTTACTATCAGATGGGCATGGAAGTCCAGTATCCCCACTCAATGTCTGTTCATACCCCAGAGAGAGGGTTTCCTCATTACTCTTAGATGAGGGTGGGAGTTCTGGCTCCCCACTCAGCCTTCCCAAACACTACCCCAGTGAGGAGGGGAAGAGTTACTCTTTATAGCCAGCAAAGGTAGAAGTCTAGGCTCCCCACTTGGCCTTTGGTGGTGGGACTACAGTTTTTCCTGTGGTGTTTGGCTGGAGTAGAATGGTTATTATCTAATTACCATCTTATCCAGCACCAAGTCTAGGATATGTGAGGTAAAAAGGAAACCAAAAGAAATCACCACTACGTTGCTCCTCTGCTACTGAGGTCCTCAGCAGGTTTGCCTTCTCTCTACTTCTCAGTCTTATGTTTATATGTAATGTCCCAGGATTTTAGCTGTACCTGGGGAGAGGAATAGGGAAAAGTACTTCTACTCCATTCACTCCCCTCTTTAAATAGTAATTTTTTGAAAACTATATTTGTGGTATTTTAAAATTTCCTAATTATGTGTTTTAAGTTTTGGGATGTCATTCATTGTATTGGTCATTGGATAGGCTTCTTCATTTTGAAATTCTTTAATTCTGGAAAATCCTCTTATATTCTTTGATAAAATTCTTTGATACGTTCCTCTTTTCTGTTTTATTTTGTTGTTGTTGTTCTCTCCTGGAACTCATTAAAGTGGAATGTTAGACTTTCTGAATTGATCTTTGTATTTTCATCTGTTCTCTCTACTGCTGCCACACCTCCTACCTCCTTCCTTCTCCCCTTCCTAGTTTTCTCTCTCCCTTTGTTTTTGTTTACTTTCTGGAAGAAGATTTAACTTTATTTTCCAACTCTTCTCTTGCATTTCTTTTCTTCCCTTCTTCTTCCTTCTTTTCTTCCTCCCTTTCTTCCTTCTTGCATTGGGTCTTTGTTGTCCCACGTGGGCTTCCTCTAGTTGTTGTAAGTGGGGGCTGCTCTCTAGTTGTGATGCACAGGCTTCTCTAGGCACGTGGGTTCAGTAGTGGTTCACTGGCTCTAGAGCACAGGCTTGGCAATTTTGGCACATAGGCTTGGTTGCCACGCAGCACGTGGAATCTTCCCGGACTAGGGATGGAATCTGTGTCCCCTGAATTGGCAGGCAGATTCTTAACCACTGGACCACCAGGAAAGCCCTGCATTTCTCTTCATTTTGCCAATCACATTTTAAAATTTCCAAATATCCATTCATGTTATCTTTTCTTATAGCATTCTGTACTTGTTTAATGGATGTGCTGTTATCTTGAATCTCTCTTGGAGTAATAGAGGTATTTTTATATATCATTGTGTTCTTTGAAATATTTATTTCCTTTGGGATTTGTTTTTCCCCCATTTGCTTATTGTAGTCTCTTTCAATTTGTAATCTTTTCTCAGGTCCCTGGTAATGTATAGTGGTTTGCTCATATTTAAGAACACAGCAATAAAATTGGATTCAAAGCTCTGTGTATGGGGTACAGGGCTAGGTGACTGGTGGCTTACCTTTAGAATGATTGGAAAATAGCTGACTACTATGCTGTGCCAAAACATAAAGATCTTTCTCTGAGCTTGTTCAAATTGCCTTAGAAAAGAAATGTCTAGTTTTGCGTAATGGGTAGACACCTGGCTACTGTGAATTGTACACAGAGGGATGGGTTAACAGTTCAATATACAGCTTCACAATTTATCACCCTGTTTTCAGACCAACATCTCACTCATGCTCTATATCATACCTGGCATTGTTAAGACCCAAAACATTCTAGGCTACTACACAGAAAGATCAACTCCTCCTCAGTGGCATCACCTCCATGTATACTCCAGGCTGTGGCTTCCTCCACCATGCTTCATCAATCATCAATCCTCCATTTTCTTCCTATCTTCCAGACATTTGGAATCTCTTTCGCTGATGGACCTGCTCCTGACGGACATTCTCTTCGTCATTGTGTTTTTATACTTTTTTTTATTCCTTTACTATTATTTTAGCAAGGTTTCAGGTGGGAATGGAGATAAACATGTGGTAAGTCTGCCATCTTGTCCTAGAAATCTACTAGTCTACTTATAACTGTTTATTTTTTACTTTTCTGATAATAATCTTCATATCTTTAAGTAATGTACAATTTTTTTCTATTTATCAACTTACCACTTTTAGACATTATCTGTTACTTCCTGCTATTAATACCACCGACTGCCCTCCTCCCATGCCCCCAATATATAGACATGTCCTTAATTATATGTCCTCTATTTCTTACCTTTGTACCTTTAAATAATAGATTTGTATTCCCTCTTTCAATCTCTCAACTTCTCTCATTTATACTTTTATATTAACAAGATTAATAATATTTACATTCTGTTTGATAACCAAAATTAAATCATCCATACTTTGCTAACAGGTCATTCTAAAGGTTTAAAGTCAATAAAGTGTTTATGTTGTTATAATTATGTAAATGTTGTTCCTAATGCTCCAGTGTCCTAGGATTACATTTCTTTTCTTATACAGTTTATGTTTTTTCCTAGAGTTTCTAATTGCCTTTCTTTTTTCCTTGCATTGTCTGACTTTATCTCCTTCTTAAGTTGTTCCAAATTCTTAAGGAAAGTATAAAATCATTTGAATCCCCTTTTTCCCCAGATACCTTCCTCCTGGAGCCCTCCGTCTTCCTGCTCCAATTTGGACTGGTTGCTCTGTAGGCCTGCAGCACAACTGTCATCCTGGGACGTCCCTTCATTACTCTTCTGGGTTGGACCCAATCTTTCCTGGACCTTACATCTTCCTCTTTGTTAGTTTACTCCTTTGTAGTGGCCTTTGTAGTTGTTCTCCACCATCCATTCCTCTCCTCCCCCATTGTATTAATAGCTGTGCAATTTGAGTGGAATTGACCCCATTGCCAGCTCTAGGTATAGAACTTTATGATATAAACCAATCTGAGTAATCTCCCACATTATCACAGTGATGATTGGTTCAGAGATGATCCAATCACTGAAGCTTTTTGTTCAGATTTTGAGGGAAGACATAGCTGTCTTCCCTTGGACACGAACAAAGAAGTATGTAGTCTGATTGCTGTTGTTAGCCATCTGTTGAGCATGTGGAAGGCTTACCTGAGAATGGAGCTGACAAATGGAGAAGGCAGAGCCAAGAGAATTACAGAGAAATGGATCCATATTCCTGATCATACCGGGCCTGAAGTCTTCCCTGCCTATGGACTTGTCAGTTAAGTGAGCCAATAAATTGCATTTATTATTTAAGCCAGTTTGAGTTGGGTTTTATATTGCTTGCACATGAAAGCATTATAACTTATGTTGTTGCTGTCTCCCTTTAGAGAAGGAATGTGCATTTTTTGGTTATATGAGGCACTATATTGTGAAAGCATATTTTTAGAGTAAATCTGGGATGAAAGGTATATGTTGGATAACCAAAGGAGTGAACTCTATTGGCTGCCTAGTATTTAAATCTTCATCCTATTTGGAGGGATTCCTCTTCATGTGAGTCTCAATGAGAGGCAGGCCCCCACTTCCTCTATGGAAACCAAAGGTAGTTAGACTTTTTTCCTTGCCCACCAGGCGACAAGGACCGAATATTCTAGTCATAGCTTTGAATCCAGTGTGAACAACACAAAGGAGACAGGAATATATAAGATTAACAAGCAGATGACAAATTAGGAGAATATGCTTGCAATATGTAAAACTGACAAAAGATTAATAACTAGAAAAAGAAGATAGTAAATCCAAGAGGAAAATGGGAAAAGGAAATGAGTAATTAACAGAAGGAAAAACTTGAATTAACACAAGGGGAAACTTGAATACATTAAGAGATTTTCAACTCTGCAGATAGAGAAATGAAAATTAAAATAACATTGAGAAATCACTACAAGAATGGCAACATGGAGAAAGTCAGATATCATCAAAGCACTGATGATGAGAGGAAAAGAAAACTGGGTGGAGTGTAAAATGGTACAGGTGTTCCAGAGAATAGTTTGGCAGTACCTCCTGTAGAGTATATGTATACCCTACAACCCAGCAATTGCACTCCTGGGTATATATTCCAGAGAATACTTAACACAGGTCATTAGGGAAATATTGTTGAGGTGGTTTGTTGCAGCATTGTTTATGCTTGCTTGCTTGCTTAGTCACTCAGTCACGTCCAATTCCTTGCAACCCATAAACTGTAGTCTGCCAGGCTTCACTGTCCATGGGATTTCCCAGGCAAAAATACTGGAGTGGGTTGCCATTTCCTTCTCCAGGGGATCTTCCCAACCCAGGGATCAAACTTCATCTCTTGTGTCTCCTGCATTGCAGGAGGACTCTTTACCACCAAGCCACCGAGGAAACCAGCATTGTTTATGGTAGTGAAGAATTGAAAGCAATCCAGGTGACCATCACCATGGGACTGGATAAGCAAACTGTGATATATTCATAGGATGGAATAAATAAAACAATAGAAAGAAAATAGTTGAATTTACATGTAGCTACATAAGTCTCTGAAACCTAGTGTTGAATGGTAAAGATAAAGAGAATGAGGTTTATAGCACAAATTTACCATTTGTGTAAATGTAAAACAATACTATAATATCATGGATGTGCATATATGTAAGGAGATCTATGGAAGATGAGTTGGAAGTGTGTATACATGACATACACTAGAGTTACTGAGCTGGGAGGAGATTCGGGGAAGGGGTGGGAACTGAGGGAAAAATAATACTACAGTGAAATCAAGCAAAAGAGGGGCCTTGAATGGACTGATGAAAATAATATGCCATGGACTGAAGAACATGATTAACACAATCCTAAAGTTGACCACAAATAAATGAAAACAGACAGATGATTAGAGTTTGTCTTCGGTGGCATGTGATGATAGGATGATGTCCAGGGGTCAGAGCAGTGGGGCTTGCAGTGCCCATAGCATTTGGATCCAGTTGTCCCCACAGTGTGACCTTAGCTGTGGCTTCTCCTGCTCAATTCTCCAGACTTCTGTGAGCTACAAAAATGACCTGGCAATATGTCCCTCTTCTGCTTAAGTTAACTAGAGGCAGCTTCTGTCACTTGCAGTCAACAATCCTGACTGATACGTCACATGTTTTCTTGAAGACATTCTCAAGTAACTTCCTAAGAAGGTAAATTTTGTGGTCTTGGCATATCTTAAAATTTAGCATTATTTTACCTTTATATTTGAATGATAGTTTGTCTTTAGAATTCTATATTAAAAAACAGTTTGCCTCTGAATTGTGTAAGTACTGCTTTTAGCATGTAGTGTTGCTAATTGGAAGCTGGGTTTTCAATTTTTGTTGACGACTTGTTTTCCCTAACTCTGAAAGCTTATGTTTTTTTCCTTCATACTTTTTTTGTTGAAAACACTTTTATACAAAACATTACAAAAATATTCTTTAACATTAATTTTAGAATCTATACATACTAATACAAATGCTCTAGTTTATTCATACGAATTGCCACACAGCACTCCACAGACATTCAGGTTGTTTATAGGTTTTTACTACTATAAATAATGTTGCAGTAAGCATTCTTGTATATGACTCTTCATATACATGGAGAATTCACTAGGAAACATACTTAGAAGTGGGATTTCTGGGCTGCAGAGTATGCATAGCCTCTGTTTTACTTTGTGTGTGCATCTATGTGGTAACAACACAACATGAGATCAACCCTCTTGATAAATTTTGAAGTATATATTATTGTTGACTATAAGTACAGTGTTGTATAACCACATCTCTAGAGCTTATTTCTCTTACTTGACTGAAACTTTTATGCCCATTGATTAATAATTCCCTGTTTACCCCCACAGTCCCTGAAAACTATCATTCCACTCTGTTTTTATGCATTTGAGTATTTCTGATACTCATATAAGTAGAATTGTGCAGTATTTGTTTTTCTGTGATGGCTTATTTCACTTAGAATAATGTTCTCAAGGTTCATCCATGCTGTCACATAGTTCAGATTTACTTTTTTAAGGTTGAATAGTATTCACTGTATGTATATGCAGCATTTTCTTTATTGGCTTATCTGTCAATGGACATTTAGGGTTGTTTCCATATCTTGGGTATTGTGAATAGTGCTGCAGTGAACGCTGGAGTGCCAATATTTATTCAAGATGTTGACTGAAAGTCTTTGGATAAATACCCAGTAATGAGATTGCTGGATCATATGATAATTCTATTTTGAAATTTTTGAGGACTGTCCATACTGTTTCCCATAGCAGCTATACCATTTTGCATTCCCATCAACAGTGTGCACGAGTTCCAGTTTCTCCAACGACATTTGTTCCCTTTGATTTTGTTTTGTTTTTGATAATTTGGATGTGCTCCTTCTGTTTTTTGGAACTGTTTGAGATATATTGACTTGTTTTTTAAATATTGGTAGAAATCATCATTGGAGCCATGTTGTTCTATGTTTTCTTTGTTGGGAGGTTTTTGATTACTGATTCAGTCTTCTCAGTAGTTACAGATCTGTTCAGAATTTCTATTTCTTCAAGATCTAATCTTGGTAGGTTGTATGTTTCTGGGAATTTATTCATTTCTTCTACGTTAAGCTATTTTTCGGCATATAATTGCTTATAATTGTCTTTTGATCTTTTTGTAAATTTATTTATTTATTTTATTTGGAGGCTAATTACTTAACAATATTGTAGTGGGTTTTGCCATACATTGACATGAATCAGCCATGGGTGTACATGTGTCCCCCATCCTGAACCCCCCATCCCACCTCCCTCTGCATCCCATCCCTCAGGGTCATTGCGGTACACCGGCCCTGAGTGCCGTCTCATGCATCAAACCTGGACTAGCGATGTATTTCACATATGGTAGTATACGTGTTTCAATGCTATCTCTCAAATCATCCCACCCTCACCTTCTCCCACAGAATCCAAAATTCTTTACATCTGTGTCTCTTTTGCTGTCTCACGTATAGGGTCATCATTAGTGTTTTGAAATATTACAATGATGACCCCCAAAATGTGTTTTTTTCCCCCATCTGTTTTACTGGGCACCTGGTGGTTGGGCCTTTTCAACCTGAAGACTCATATGCCCCTTACTCCAAGAAACCAGTTTTATTTTTTTGCAAATTTTCTCTCGTCTATTTTCCCTGTTCCCTTCCTAGATGTCCTTTTAGTTGGATTTTAGACCTTCTGGGTCATTTTCTTTGTCTTTTTATTTTCTCTCATATTTTCCATGTCTTTCCTTTTTTGTTCTGCATTCTGGGACATTTTCCTGACTTTATCTTCTATTGAACTTTTTCATTTTTGGCAGTCATTTAAAATTTCTAAGTACTCTTTCTTAGTCTCCAAAGATGCTTTTTTCATAGTATCTTTTTTTTTTTAATGGATGCAATATCTTCTCTGTATGTGTGCTTAATAGAACTTTATCAGAATCTTGGGAATAACAGATGATAATTACCAGGCCAGAAAGGAAAACTAAATGGATACCAGATATTACCTCTCCGAAAGAATGTCACCTACGCCCCTCAGGAGGGAGACACTTATTGGATGTCCCTACTTGATACCACGTGTGGGAAAGATTATCTACCAACTGGATGATTTTTGGCCATATGCTCCCTACCTAGAGTCCAGATCTCCAGCTCTCACCTTGACATCAGAGAGAGGAGGTCATTGTTCTGTTCCCCACTCCCAGGTCAATTGTACTTCCTGTGCCAGCACAGCACTCCCCATATCCTTTTGCTTTCTGGAACATTCTCACACCTACTTCCTGCAGTGGTGACCTGATCCATGTGGCCTATACAAGGCAATCACAGTAGTCAGCAGCACATTTCACAGGGTGGGTTGTTTTTAAAGTTAAATAACAATATATGTAGTGGAAATAATCGAGCCTAGTTCCTTTTTACCATCTTTCTTCCAACAGGAGCCAACAGCAATCCAAGCCTGAACAGTTCTTGATGGTTCATACTGCATATCTTCTGTGAGCAAAGGCTATGCGCACACATCTCTCAGGAACAAATAATAATTTTCATGGATAGTCCAGTCAAAGCCCATGAATAGGATAAAAAAAAGTGAACTCAGTAGAAGCATAATACTGTTAAAGTACACCCAAATTACGTCACTGGTCAGAACACTTAACATTTGTATCACAGTAGATAACATTTGCTGAGTGCTTACTCAGTACCAGGCCCTTGAATTACCTTCATTTTATAAAGAAGGAGAGTGAGTTTCCCAGGTGTCTATTGCCCAGGGTCACAAAGCTAATAAATGGCAGACAGGAAATTGCGCCAGGACTGTCTAACCACAGTCAACCCATGTAACTGCTACATAGTGCTGTAGTGGTTTCAGGTTAATAGTGATGGCACAATTTCTGTCAGATCAGTGGGTGGACACCCAAGATACCTTAGTCCAATAAAGAGCCAATTCTGGCTCATTAGCTTCTCTCTGGAGACAGAAAGCAACTACCAGCTTTTATTTCTCAAATGTTTCTGTTTTGTAGAAACCATAACATTTTATTTCTAAATTTTTATTTTAATCAAAGTAATATTAATACTTTACATAGTTAAAAAATAAAATAATGCTAAAGATCTCATAAAAAAACCCCAGCAATATATCCTGTCCCACTCCTTCCTACTTCAAGTCCTGCTCCCTAGAGGTAACTACTTTATTTTACCAGTCTTTGGCTTTTCCTTCTGGCATTTACTACTCCAAACCCCTCTTCTCCCTTGTCATCTCCCATTCAGAGGCTGAAGAGCCAGATAATTTCTTAGCCTCCCCTGCAGCTAGAGAGATGGCCGTGTGTCCCAGTTACGGCCATGACATATTTGCTGGCGGCCTTTTGAAAGGCTCTTGTTTTCCTGAGACACACAATGTCCCCTTCTTTTTTCTGCCTTGAATATAATTGTGCTGCTTGAAGCTGTGACAGCAATCTTGTGATCATGAAGGGATGAACATGAGAATGTAGACACCACACAGTAAGGAAGATAAAGTTAGAAAGAGCGTGGATCCTTGAGGGCATCATTGAGCAGCTGAACCCTGGCATGGCACTTCTGTTAATAATAAGTTAACTTCTTTAAAAATAAATAAATAGGAACTTTTCTGGTGGTCCAGTGGCTAAGACTCTGTGCTCCCAATGCAGGGGGCCCTGGCCCAGGAACTAGATTCTACATGTCCCAACTAACAGTTCACATGCCATAGCTAAAGATCCCACATGCTACACTAAGATGTGGCACAGCCAAATAAGTGAAAATACTAAAATAAATAATGTTGTATTTGTTTAAGCCACTATAAGTTGGGGTTTTTGTTACTTGTAGCTGAAAGGATTTTTAACTGAATGACCACCATGTTTCTAAGGAAGGTACTTATGCTACTATTTTTTTAAATTTTAATTGGAGAATAATTGCTTATAGTGCTATGTTGATTTCTGCCATACAACAACTCAAATCAGCCATAATTACACATATATCCCCTCCCTTTTGAGCCTTCCTCCCACACCCCCATCCTTCCCCTCTAGGTCATCACAGAACACCAGGCTAGGCTCCTTGTATTATATATTTATAGCAACTTCCTGCTGCTGCTGCTGCTGCTAAGTCACTTTAGTCGTGTCCGACTCTGTGCGACCCCATAGACGGCAGCCCACCAGGCTCCCCTGTCCCTGGGATTCTCCAGGCAAGAACACTGGAGTGGGTTGCCATTTCCTTCTCCAATGCATGAAAGTGAAAAGTGAAAGTGAAGTCGCTCAGTCGTGTCCGACTCCTAGTGACCCCATGGACTGCAGCCTACCAGGCTCCTCTGTCCATGGGATTTTCCAGGCAAGAGTACTGGAGTGGGGTGCCATTGCCTTTTCTGCTAGCTATCTATTTTACACACAATTATGTATATATTTCAATGCTACTCTAAATTTGTCCCACTCTCTCCTTCCCACACTGTGTCCACAAGTCTGTTCTCTATGTCTGTGTCTCCATTGCTGCCCTGCAGATAGGTTCATCTGTACTATTTTTCTAGATTCTATCTATATGCATTAATATATGGTATTTGTATTTCTGAGTTACTTCACTCAGGCTCTATACTATAAACAGACTGTTACTATAACAGGCTCTAGGTTCATCCAACTCAGTTCAACTGATTCTAATTTGTTCCTTTTTATGGCTGAGTAGTAATCCATTGTGTGTATGTACCACAACTTGTTTATCCATTCATCTGTTGATCGGCATCTAGGTTGCTTCCATGTCCTGGCTATTGTAAATAGTGCTGCAATGCACATCAGGATACATGTGTCTTTTTCAATTATGGTTTTATCAGGGTATTTTGCCCAGTAGTGGGATTGCTGGGTCACATGGTAGTTTATTCCTAGATTTTTAAGAAATCTCCATACTGTTCTCCATAGTGGTTGTATCAACTTACATTCCCACCAACAGTGCAAGGGGGTTCCCTTTTCTCCACACCCTCTCCAGCACTTGTTTGTAGATTTTTTGATGATGGTCATTCCGACTGGTGTGAGGTGATACCTCATTGTAGTTTTGATTTCATTTCTCTAATAATATGCTACAATTTCTTAGCAATTTGAGACATTACCTCTTGACATCTCGTTATGGTAGAAAAGGATTTTATCCCTCTCCGCACATACACTCATACTTTCCCTCCCTTCCAATGTGTTTGTATCCTGATTCCTAGTAAATCCATAGTTGCTACAGAGCCAAGAAAAGTACTATAATTACCTGGATTATTTTGGCTTTTTTGTGTTCCTGTATTTAATTGCTTAGGTTTTTTGTTCACTTGAAAAGCTCCCAGCCTTAATATTTGCTACATCAGTTCATTCATAAATCTATTTCCCTGAACCTCTCAGCCCATAGATTTAAGATGAAACCAGTAAAACATTGATTGGTTGGGAGCTCGTGGAAGGGGTAGGGTTTTGTCAAGTCTGCTATTAAATTTCTCCTTAAGGTGCCTGGGTGGGGACCAACACAACCTATGTTGTGAAAGTAGGAGTCCAAAAAGTGGAGGCTTTGCTCTGGGACTGTTTGATTTCTTTGGGGGACTCTCTGTATTCTGCTTGAGTGTACATGTTTAGCTCTTGTGCTTTCTACCCACAAGCACAGGGAAGGTGAGAGGGAGGGTGGGGGAGTCAACTATTCCAACACATACTTTCAATTCTCCCCTTAATGGGGGGCTCTGCACCTCACTCGCACTGTCAGGATAACTTTTCTGCACCAGAGTCTTAAGAGAATTTTGCAAGATACACCAACGTTCTCTTCATGGATGCCCGCCCCCTCCCCACCGCCACGTGTGGAATTTGCTTCACCTCTGCCTGCCCTGCTTTCTCACTATCACTCTTCCAGCTCCTTTCTGCTTGCCAGAAACTTGTTATAATCTCTCCTTGATTGATGCAAAATTCTCCAGCTTTCTTTGGAGATGTGGGTTTATACACTTGATTCCTTTACTCTTATTTTATGAGGTCTCAGGAGTTAGAGGAGACAAATGTGTTCCCCCTTCTTGAATAGAAGTTAGAATCTGAATTTGTAAACTGTCTCAGATTATCTGAATATGCCCCAGGTGTGTAGACCAACATTTGTGAACCACTGGCAATGAAAAAAGCCCGGGTTTGGAAATCTGGTGGATATGAGTTTGAATTCTGACTTGCTGACCTCCTTACTCAAGTCATATTTGTGAGCCTCAGTTTTCTCCTCTATAAAACAGGAATAATAATGTTTATCTGATAGAATTCTGGGAAGATTTTCTTAGCTACAGTATGTAAAGCATCCAACACAGGGATTGGCTGGCAGGCAGACAGTAGGTGCTCAAAAAATGGGAGTGACCCCTTTTTAATGGGAGCAAGTGGGAAATGTATTTGGAAGGATTTGAATCAGGTTCCAGGAGGGCCTCAAGATGCCAGGACTTAACTGCATGACACTGAGGAGCCTTGGCAGGCTTGTGAGCAGGTGAGTAATTTGATCCCAAAGAATTTATCAGATTGTTCCCTCGGTCTGATGTGGGGAGAGAGGAAGAAGCCATTGGCCCAGCAGTTCTTGGGTTAAAATCTTTGTCTGCATCTGAGTTATTTGTAACCCGTTGTCATAGCAACAAGTTTGGGAAGGGAGCCAGTGCTGCGAGCTCCTGACAGTAGGGAGGGGAGGGCAGTGGGAGAAGACGGAAGATTTGGACCTCGCTTTCCTCTGATTTGTCTGAAGTGTTCAGCTGGAGAAGATGATGAGCATCCTCCAGGGAGAATCATTGGATGTTAGAGACTCTCTTACCCAATCTCCTGATATTCCAGATGTGAAAATAGGCCCAGAGAGGTCCAGAAGCTGGCTCAAGGCCACACAGTAAGTCAGCGATGGAGACAGGGCTAGACTTTTTAAAAAAGGATTCAGGGTCATAAATCTGAAGCATAACAAACCTGGACAAGACCTTTGAACACATTCCATCCACCTCTCCACCAACACACATATGCTTTTGTTATTGTTCATGTGGGAAACCTGGGACACAAAGTGGGTTAGAACTGACTCGGGGTCACACTGCAACTCAGGTGATGACTTGAGATCAGAACCCAGAGGCCTTGGTTTAAGTATTTCCTGAGGAAGTGGCATTCTGGGGTCCACTGTTCAGAGAAGTCCCTCACTCCTGACTGTCAAGATATGGCCTCCCAGAGTGAGAGTGACTTGACTGCCTTGGCTATTTTTTTTTTTTTTTTTTCGATTTTTTGGCCACAACACTTGGCATGTGAGGATCTTCGTTCCCCAACCAGGGATCACACCCATGCCCCCTGCAGTGGATATGCAGAGTCCTAACCACTGGACCACCAGGGAAGTCACTGTCTTGGCTTTTCATGCCCTCAAATCCAACACACACGTGTTCAGGTCACATATCTCCTCCCCATATATATCTTGTAAATAAGTGTTTCCCGCTGACAGTGGCAGTGATATTGCACAAATGGTAGTCCAGCCCCACCTCTGGAGCAAACACACCTGCCCCACAAATCTCCCCCTCCAAATCACCCACAGGGCTTGGCACCTCCTGGACATTTTTTTTGTTTGTTTGTTTGTTTTTTACTGCACTGGGTCTTCATTGCTTTCTCTAGTTACAGACAGCAGGGAACCACTCGTTGTGCTGGTGCTGTGGTGTGTGGGCTTCTCATTGTGGTGGCTTCTCTTGTTGCAGAGCATGGGCTCTGGGCATGTAGGCTCAGGAGTTGTGGCACTCAGGCTTAGTTGCTCTGAGACACATGGGATCTTCCTGGACCAGGGATTGAACCTGTGTCCCCTGCATTAGCAGGCAGATTCTTAACCACTGGACCACCAGGGAAGTCCTGAACATTCTTTTATGTGATTCACTCCTCACAATGGTCATTCTCTGTCTCTCAGTTTAGCAGGTGGAGACCTAAAGGACCAAAGGAAAATAAAGTGACTGGTCCAAGGATACACAGTGAGTCTTAGCCTGAATCCCTCCTCCTCCAGAAAGGTATTTCTGCCCCTGATATCCCACACTGAATTCTCAGCCATTAGAGTTCCTCCCATCATGATCTAATTACTCCCTGGCACATGTGCTATACATTTCCTCTGTATTCTCTGCTTTATGTGCAGCCCAAACTCCCCTTCTCTCCTCATAGCCAATCCCTCACCAAGCCCTGCTGATTCTTCTTTCTGTCTCCCAAATACTCCACCCTTTTCCCTCATCCTCTGCCACTACCTTGATCTAGCCTCAGCATCTCTCATATGAATGACCCCAAGTCTACTCCCTGGCCTCACTGCTTCCAGACTGGCTGTCTTTAACCTACTATCCTGGACACCAACAGTGAGAACATACGGGTTTAGAAGTTAAAACATCACTTCCTTCTGTGACACCCATCTCCACATAAGGATAAAGTTCTAGCTCCTTGTTGGGCAATTAAGGCCACCTGTGGCCCCTGCCAAGCCTCTCGAGCCTCATCTCTTGCTACCCTGGCCTCACACGTTGTGCTCTGGCCACTGAACTAACAACAAGTGGGTCCTTCAATGTACCAGGCTCTCCCTTAGGTGTCTTTACAATGTCTTCGGCATGGAAGACAATCACTCTCCAAATCTAATGAACTCACCTCAAGTGTCACTTCATCCTAGCAGCCTGCCTTGATTCTCAAGCTAAATTGGATCCTGTCCTCTGGGCTTCCACAGCCCTTAGAGCTCCCCTCTCCTCTGCCCCATGTGGAATTGATGTCTGGGGTTCTCTCGCCTACATGTCAGGAGCTCCATGAGGGCAGCTGACTCTGTCTCCAGCAAAGCCCAGAATCTGGCTGGTCTGAGTGGAAGGGTCAGCAAATATTCATCGCATGCATTCAGGTGCATGAGTGGTTGAAGGACGAACAAAATTTAGGTTCAGCTCTGTGGTGGTTCAGTCCTTCCCCAAAGGGCTTGCATGTCACTCTTTTCTGGCCAGTTCCTCTCTCATCTCCTAGGTGTTGTTGCTCCAGGATGGGGTGTGGCTTGCTTCATCAGCTGGTGCAGCGTGAGACCAAACCAGCCAAGTGAGCAGGGAGGTGAGGTGTGGTGGGGGAGAAGGGGTGCAGTGCAGATAGAAAGTGAAGGCACCCACTGAGATAGGTGCTATTATTTCCCCTCCCCCTTATAGGTAAGTACAGTGAGGCATAGGGAGACTTAGGTGACTTGCCAAAGCCACACAGCTAAGAACAGCAATGGTGAGACTCCAACTCTGATGAAGTCCAAGTCACTTCCATATTGTTCCCAACATCCCCTCTAGACAACAGCTTTGCAGTAGTTCGTGGTGGAGTCATGCCTCAAACTGGCACCTTAGAGAAACAATTGTCAAGGCAGAAGAGAGAGAAGAAATCATATCCTGAACATCTATGGTGACCTTGGTGACACCACGATGTATGGAGGAGGATGCAGGAGAAGGGTAAGGGAGATGGAGCATCAACGCTGAGCTTTATTACTTACTTGAGTCTCTATGTGTGTGTTTGTGTGTTAGTCGCTCAGTCGTGTCTGACTCTTTGCGACCCCATGCACTGTAGCCCAGCAGGCTCCTCTGTTCATGGAATTCTCCAGGCAAGAATACTGGAGTGGGTTGCCATTCCCTTCCCAACCCAGGGATTGAACCTGGGTCTTCTGCATTGCAGGCAGATGTTTTACCATCAGAGCCACCAGGGAAGCCCAAATCTCTCTATACATAACCTCTTAACAGTCACAGCAGCCCCTTTATGTGGAAACTATTAATATCTTGGTTCATCTCTGAAGAACTTGAGGCTCCTAGAGAGGCAGTTACTTACATAAGTTTAGGCCCCTAATCAGCAGCAAGGGCAGGACTTGTATAGGAGTGTCAGGCTGTACAATGAGGGGAGATGAGAAAGTTGAGAAGCAAAGTAGATCATAGCTTCAGCAAGGGGCAGGATAAGAGTGATTGGATTGAAAGGGGCCTGGTTGATAGAAGGGAGAGGTGGGTGGGGGCTGTGCTCTGAAAGAAAGGATGGAGTGTAGCCTTGGAGGGTCCTGAGCTAGAATACCGGGCCCAGACTGGGCACTTTCCATTAAAAAAATAAAAAATATATTTTTATATATTAATATATTAAAAATCACATTATATATAAAATATATTCTTTCTCTCACAACCTCTGCTTAGAAGTCCCCAAATAATAAAATGAATAACCCTCTCTCCAACAGTAATATATGTTTATTGATGAGAATATGGGGAAAAAACACATCCTACTGCTTGAACAAAACCAGTATTAGAATTTTGGTGCATTTAAGCTGTATTCCAGGCCTGAAAGACATTTGAGTCAGGCTGTATAGTCAATTATACTTTGCCATTTTTACACAAATGTTTCCCCATTAAAATTCTTTATAAACATCATTCAAATGGCTGTACAATATTCCACTGAATGGATATACTTATGGAATTCCTTTCTGCATGGGTTTTGGCATTTCTTTCATTACTTTTCTTTCCTCCTTTGGAATTGTTTGATTTTTTTCTGTGTCTTAGTTTGAGAGATAATATAAGAGAGATCATTGTTTGAGTGAAGTTAGGAAAAGCAAGGTAGGCTTGTTGGAAACAGTATTTGAGGGGAACGTTAGATTATGTTAAACGCGAACAGGATAAAAACCTTCAAACGACACATAAAGGTATACAGTGGAAAATAAGTCTCTTTCTCGTCCCCACCCTCAGTTCTCCAGTTACATACTGGGCTCTCAACTGTCAACACTTCCCTGTGTGTCCTTTGTGTGCATAGCTATGTTTTTATTTTTTAACAGCTTTATTGAGATACAATTTACACACTAGAAAATTTATCCATTTAGTGTATAATTCAGTGACTTCTAGTATATCCAGAGTTTTGTAACCATCACCACAATCAATTTTAGAATAGTTTCATTATCTCCCTCAAAAAACCTATACCCATTTGCTGTCATCCCAAAGCTCCCATCTCCCAATCCCTAGGAAACCACTGTCTGTCTCTGCAGATTTGCCTGTTGTGAACATTTCATATAAATAGGATCATACAGGGACTTCCCTGATGGTCCAGTGGTTCAGAATTTGCCTTGTAATACAGGAGATGCGGGTTTAGTCTCTAGTTGGGGAACTAAGATCCCACATGCCATGGGGCAATTAAGCTGCACATCACAACTAGAGAGCCCGTGAGCCACAACTACTGAGCTCGTGTGCTCTAGAGCCCATGCTCTGCAACAAGAGAAGCCTGTGAGCTGCAGCTGGAGAAAGCCTGTGAACCACAACAGAGTCCAAGCACCACAACAAAGACCCCACATAGCTAAAATAAAATAAGTAATTAAATGGGATCATACAGTATGTGGCCTTCTGTGACTATGCTAAGTCTTTCACTTAGCATAATGGTTTCACGTTTCATCCATATTGTAATATGTATCCATACTTCATTCCTTTTTTAAAAAAAGTATTTGTCTGCATTGGGTCTGAGCTGTGGCACATGGGATCTTCATTGCATCATGCAGGTCATTGCTGGCACACAAACTCTCTAGTTGTGGCTCACAAGCTCGGTAGTTGTGGTGCCTGGGCTTAGTCGCCCCATGGCATATGGAATCTTAGTTCCCTGACCAGGGATTGAACCCACATCCCTTGCATTGCAAGGCGGATTCTTAACCCCTGGAACACCAGGGAAGTCCCAGCTTTAGGTTTACCCAAGAATTGAATGGAAAGTGCAAGAAAGTTTCCATATACCCCCTTACCCAAGCCAGTCTCTCTTGTTATTAACATCTTGCATTAGTGTGATACATTTGTTACAATTGATGAACCAATAATAATAACAATTTTTCTTTTTTTCCAGCTTTATTGAGATATAATTGACTTATATGTTATTATTAACTAAGGTCCATAGTTTATATTAAGGTTCACTCTTGTGTTGTACATTCTAGGGGTTTTGAAAAATATATAATGACATGATCCACCACCACAGTGTCATACAGAGTAGTTTCATTACCCTAAAATTCCCTGTTCCACCCATTTACCCCTTTCTTCCTCTCCCTGAACCCCTGATCTCTTTACTGTCTCCATTCTTTTGCCTTCTCCAGAATGTCATATAATTGGGACCATGTGTAGTCTTTTCAATTGGCTTTTTTCCCTTAGTAACATGCATTTAAGATTTCCCTGTGTCTTTTCATGGCTTGATAGCCCACTTCTTTTATTGCTGAATGATATTTTGTTGTCTGGATGTACCACAGTTTATTTATTCACTCACTTACTAAAGGATATTTTGGTTGCTTCCAAGTTTTGTCAGATATAAATAAATAGATTTGCTATAAACATACATGTGCATGTTTTTGTGTGGACCTAAGTTTTCAGCTCACTTCAGTAAATACCAAGGAGTACAGTTGCTGAACTGTATTGAGGCAGTGGACAGATGAGCCCCACCCCACCCCAGGGTAAAGTAATAGGAGATGTCATTGCTTGGACTGAAACTCCAAGAGAAGAATAGCAGGACAATTAAGACAGAAGACTTACCCCTGCCCAGACCACATATTTCTCAAAGTTGGGAGACCTCCCCAACCACACATGTGCAGACAGGCTCCTTGGAGGTCAAAGGGAAGTGATGCTAAGTGATGCCAAGCTACCCATTGGCCTCTTCAGTGGAATCCATCTTGGCTAAGAGATGCATGCACACACATTGGAGGACCCTGAGATATACCAAATAGGGACTGTGAACCAGGCAAATCAAAATGATTGTCCAAAGGAAACCTGGGAGAAATGGCCCATAAAACTAATTCAAACAGCAATGAGGGCTTGACTCAGGGACTCTACCTCTGAGTCTTGCCGTGTGTCTATCTACACATGCTATACTCTTTTTCTTCCTAATAAACCCTTTACTTATTTCACTACTTTCTGTCTTTGTGGGAATTATTTTCTGCAAAGCTGAAGGGCCAGGCCTGGTCACTGACCGCTGGTCTTGTGGCTAGGATTTGGTGCTCTCACCACCATGACCCAGCCTCAGTCTCTGGCTGGGAAACTGAAGCCCTGTTTCAAGCTGCTACAGACTGAGCCCACCTGAGATTAGTATGGTAACAGTATGTTTAGTTTTTTAAGAAACTGCAAACTGTCTGCCAAAGTGGCTGTACTATGTTGCATTCCCACCTGCAGTGAATGAGCATTCCTGTCACTCTACCTCCTCACCAGCACTTGGTGGTGTTATTTTGGATTCTAGCCATTCTCATAGGTCTATGATGGTATCTTATTGTTGTTTTAATTTGCATTTCCCTAATGACATAGACGTTGAACATCTTTTCATGTGCTTATTTGCAATGTGTACATCTTCTTCAGTGAAGTGTTGTGTTTGTTGAGATCTTTTGCCCATTTGTAAATTGGATTGTTTTTCTTTCTTTTCTTTTTTTTTTGAGTCTTGAATTCTTTGTATATTCTGATTACCAGCCTTTTATTAAATATGTGTTTTGTTTTTTTTTTAATTTACTTTTGCCTGTACTGGGTCTTTGTTGCTGCCTGAGCCCTTCTCTAGTTTCAACGAGCGAGGGCTATGCTTCATTGCAGTGCATGGGCCTCTCATTGTGTGGCACTGGCTGTAGGGCGCTTGAGCTTCAGTGGTTGTGGTTCCCAGGCTCTAGAGCACCCGCTCAATAGTTGTGGTGCATGGGTTTGGTTGCTCTGCAGCATGTGGGATCTTCCCTACCAAGGACTGAACCTGTGTCTCCTGCGTTGGCAGGTATATTCATCACCACTGACTCACCAAGGAAGCCCCCAGATATGTGTTTTGAAAATTTTTCATCTATTCTCTGGCTTGTCTTTTCATTCTTTGTGTCTTCCACCAATGATGAAACTCAATTTATCGATTTTTGTCTTCCATGTGTTGTGCTTTTGGTGTTGTTTTTAGTCATTGCCAAACAATGACTAAATACTCCAGTACTCCAATACTTTGGCCACCTGATGTGAAGAGCCGACTCATTAAAAAAGACCCTGATGCTGGGAAAGATTGAAGGCAGAAAGAGAAGGGGACGACAGAGGATGAGATGGTTGGGTGACATAACCAACTCAGTGGACATGAGTTTGAGCAAACAGATGGTGAAGGTCAGGGAAGCCTGGGGGTTGCAAAGAGTTGGACATGACTGAGCAACTGAACAAAAACAAAACTCAAGGTTACATAGATTTCCCCTCTGTGTTATCTTCTAGGAATTTTGTAGTTTTACATCTTACACAAAGGCCTATAATCCATTTTGAGTTGATTTTTGTAAAGGGTTTAAAGTCTTTGTCTAGATTACTGTTTTTGCATGTGGACATTCAGTTGTTTCAGCACTATTTGTTGAACAGACTGTCCTTTCTCCATTGAATTGCCTTTGCTCCTTTGTCAAAGATTAGTTGACTTGGGACTTCCCTGGTGGTCCAGTGGCTAAGACTCTGTGATCCCAACACAGGAGGCCCAGGTTTGATCGCTGGTCAGGGAACTAGATCCCACATGCCTTAACTAAAAATGATCCCATGTGCCACAACTAAGACGCAGCATGGCCAAAGAAATAAAATAAATAAATATTTTTAAAAAGATTAGCTGACTGTATTTTTGTGGATCTATTTCTAGGCTCTGTATTCTGTTCCATTCATCTATTTGTCTATTATTTCACCAGTACCATGTTTGTCTTGATTACTATAAGTTTATATCAATAGGAAATCTTAAAGTCAGGTCAGAGAAGGCAGTGGCACCCCACTCCAGTACTCTTGCCTGGAAAATCCCATGGACGGAGGAGCCTGGTAGGCTGTAGTCCATGGTGTCGTGAAGAGTCAGACACGACTGAGCGACTTCACTTTCACTTTTCACTTTCATGCATTGGAGAAGGCAATGGCAACCCACTCCAGTGTTCTTGCCTGGAGAATCCCAGGGACGGGGGAGCCTGGTGGGCTGCCGTCTATGGGGTCGCATAGATTCGGACACGACTGAAGCGACTTAGCAGCAGCAGCAAAGTCAGGTAGTGTCAGTCCTCAGACTTTCTTTTTCAATATTGTGTTGGCTATTCTGGGTCTTTTGCATTTACAAATGAACTTTAGAATTAGTTTTTCAGTATCCACAAAATAAGTTGGTGGGATTTTGCTTGGTATTGCATTGCATCTATAGATCAAGTTGGGGAGAACCGACCTCTTGTCTTCCTATCCACGTACATGGAATATGTCTCCATTTATCTTCTTTGATTTATTTTATCAGAGTTTTATAATTTTACTTATATAGATCTTGTACATATTTTGTTAACTTTATACCTAAGTATTTAGTTTTTTTTGTGCTAATGTAGTGTTATTGTGCTTTTTATTTAAAATTCCAATTGTTCATTGCTGGTATATAAGAAAGTAATTGGCTTTTGTATAATAACCTTGTACTTTGCAGCCTTGCTCTAATTGTTTGTTAGTTCCAGCTATCTTTTTCTTGATTCTTTGGGATTTTCTACATAGACAATTATGTCATCTGTGAACAAAGACAGTTTTATTTCTTCCTTCCCAATCTATATACCTTTTATTTCCTTTTCCTGCCTATAGCACTAGCAAGGAATTCCAGTATGATGTTAAAAAGGAATAATAAGAGCAGACATCCTTGCCTTGTTCCTGATCTTATGGGGAAAGAAGTCTAGTTTCTCACCATTAAGTATGATACTAGCTCTATTTTTTTGTAAGTTTTTCAACTATGAATTGTTTCTCTTAAATTTTTATTTAGATAATTTCAGACTTACAAAAAAGTTCCAATAGTACAAAGAAAACTGCTGTATACCCAATCCGGATTCCTTAAACATTAACATTTTACTACACTTATCTTACTCTATTTCTCCCTCTGTCTCATATATATATATTTTTTCCTGT
Organism: Bos indicus x Bos taurus; assembly: GCF_003369695.1. Classification (NCBI taxonomy): domain Eukaryota; kingdom Metazoa; phylum Chordata; class Mammalia; order Artiodactyla; family Bovidae; genus Bos; species Bos indicus x Bos taurus. Next base: position 52,228,089 of record NC_040105.1, read on the forward strand.
GAGCTAATTCATAGTCACTTGAAGACATGATGCCTCTTTACTCCAAAATACTTCACTGTGTTTTTCCTAAAACAAATTATTTTACATAAACACAGAGCAATTATCAAAATAAGGAAATTCAGATTGATACAATGCTATTATAATTATAATCTACAGAACTCATTCAGAACTCACCAGTTTCCTCAACAATGTCCTTTATGGCAAAAGAAAACTGAATCATGTTCATTCACTTGTCATATCTCTTTAGTCCCCTTTAACAGCAAAGAGTACTTCAGTCTTTGTGTCTTCTGACACTGACATTTTTGAAGATTACAGGTTAGTTATTTTTAGACTATCCCTCAATTTTGTTTTTTTCTGATATCCCCTCATGATTAGATTTTGTTATGCATTTTGGTAGGAATATCACAGAAGGGATGCTGTGTCCTTTTCAGTGCATTATATAAGGAGGCACATGTGTTTCTCCACTGTAAAGTTACTATTTTCCCCTTTGTCATTAGTGAATATTTTGTGGGGAGATACATTGAGATTGTATATATATCCTGATCTCAAACTTTCACCCACCAGTTTTAGCATTCATGGGTGATCCTTGAGGTTGCCAGATGGTAACTGTCCAATGCCATTATCCTTTGGACTTGTTTTAGTTGGCTCTCCAATGTAAGGGAGAGCTTTCCCCTCTCCTACATTTATGTATCTATATCCTCATGGAACTGTGGTTGTCTATCATATTCAGTGTGTTAGTACCATTCTTTATTTTGATGTCCAAATGTCCCAGATTTGGCCAGCAGAAAGATGACTCCTGTGTCCTTTTGGAAGACCTCCATCTTTTCTTCAGCACTTCCTTATTTTCTGACACCACAAGATGCTCCAGGCTCATCTCGTACTTTCCCTGCCTCAGTCCTGGAAACAGTTATTTTCCCCAAGGAGACTTGATCCTTTTTAGTTGAAAATGGCATTTAGGAACGAAGATTTGAGTGTTAGGTGTTATACCCATATTTTAAGAGTTCAGTTTTTCTATTTAGGGGGAAAGAAGGCTGAATCTACACCAGTCAGTCAGTTCAGTTGCTCAGTCATGTCCGACTCTTTGCGACCCTAGGGACTGCAGCACGCCAGGCTTCCCTGTCCATCACCAATTCCCCGAGCTTGCTCAAACTCATGTCCATCGAGTCGGTGATGCCATCCAACCATCTCATCCTCTGTTGTCCCCTTCTCCTCTTGCCTTCAATCTTTCCCAGCATCAGGGTTTTTCCAAGGAGTCAGTTCTTCCCATCAGGTGGCCAAAGTGTTGGAGCATCAGCTTCAGCATCAGTCCTTCCAATGAATATTCAGGACTGATTTCCTTTAGGATTAACTGGTTTTATCTCTTTGTGGTCCAAGGGACTCTCAAGAGTCTTCTTCAACACCACAGTTCAAAAGCATCAATTCTTTGGTGCTCAGCTTTCTTTATAGCCCAACTCTTGCATCCATACACGACTGCTGGAAAAACCATAGCTTTGATTAGATGGACCTTTGTCAGCCAAGTAATGTCTCTGCTTTTTAATATGTGGCCTAGGTTGGTCATAGCTTTTTTTCCAAGGAGCAAGCGTCTTTTAATTTCATGGCTGTAGTCACCATCTGCAGTGATTTTGGAGCCCAAGAAAATAAAATCTGCAGTGTTTCCATTGTTTCCCCATCTATATGCTATGAACTGATGGGACCAGATGCCATGATCTTAGTTTTTTGAATGTTTTTAAGCCAACATTTTCACTCTCCTCTTTCACTTCCATCAAGAGACTCTTTAATTCTTCTTCGCTTTCTGCCATAAGGATGGTATCATCTGGGTATCTGAGGTTATTGATATTTCTCCTGACAATCTTGATTCCACCTTGTGCTTCATCCAGCATGGCATTTCGCATGATGTACTCTGCATATAAGTTAAATGAGCAGGGTAACAATATACATCCTTGACATACTCCTTTCCCAATTTGGAACCAATCTATTGTTCCATTTCTGGTTCTAACTATTTTCTTGACCTGCGTACAGATTTCTCAGGAGGCAGGTAAGGTGGGCTGGTACTCCCATCTCTTAAGAATTTTCCACAGTTTATCATGATCCACACAGTCAAAGGCTTTGACATAAAGCAGAAGTAGATGTTTTCTGGAATTCTCTTGCTTTTTTGATGATCAAACAGATGTTTGATCTGTGGTTCCTCTGCCTTTTCTAAATCTAGCTTGAACATCTCGAAGTTCTCGGTTCACATACTGTTGAAACCTGGCTTGGAGAATTTTGAGCATTATTTTGCTAGCGTGTGAGATGAGTGCAATTGTGCGGTAGTTTGAGCATTCTTTGGCATTGCCTTTCTTTGGGATTGGAATGAAAACTGACCTTTTCCAGTTCCGTGGCCACTGCTGAGTTTTCCAAATTTGCTGGTATATTGAGTGCAGCACTTTATCAGCATTATCTTTGAGGACTTAAAATAGATCAACTGGAATTTCATCACCTCCACTAGCTTTGTTCTTAGAGATGCTTCCTAAGGCCCGCTTGGCTTTGCATTCCAGAATGTGTGGCTCTAGGTGAGTGATCATACCATCATGGTTATCTGGGTCATGAAGATCTTTTTTGTATAGTTCTTCTGTGTATTCTTGCCACCTCTTCTTAATATCTTCTTCTGTTAGGTGCATACCATTTCTGTCCTTCATCGAGCCCATTTTTGCATGAAATATTCCCTTGGTATCTCTAATTTTCTTGAAGAGATCTCTAGTCTTTCCCATCCTGTTGTTTTCCTCTATTTCTTTGCAATGATCACTGAGGAAGGCTTTCTTATCTCTCCTTGCTATTCTTTGGAACTCTGCATTCAAATGGGTATATTTTTCCTTTTTTCCTTTGCCTTTAGCTTCTCTTCTTTTCTCAGCTATTTGTAAGGCCTCCTCAGACAACCATTTTGCCTTTTTGCTTTTCTTTTTCTTGGGGATGGTGTTGCTCACTGCCTCCTGTAAAATGTCACTAATCTCCATCCATAGTTCTTCAGGCAGTCTTTCTATCAGATCTCATCCCTTGAATCTATTTGTCACTTCCACTGTATAATTATAAAGGATTTGATTTAGGTCATACCTGAATGGTCTAGTGGTTTTCCCTACTTTCTTCAATTTAAGTCTGAATTTGGCAATAAGGAATTCATGATCTGAGCCACAGTCAGCTCCCAGTCTTGTTTTTGCTGACTGTATAGAGCTTCTCCATCTTTGGCTGCAAAGAATATAATCAGTCTGATTTCAGTGTTGACCATCTGGTGATGTCCATGTGTAGAGTCTTCTCTAGTGCTGTTGGAAGAGGGTGTTTGCTATGACCAGTGCGTTCTCTTGGCAAAACTCTGTTAGCCTTTGCCCTGCTTCATTTTGTGCTCCAAGGCCAAACTTGCCTGTTACTCCAGGTATCTCTTGACTTCCTGGTTTTGCATTCCGGTCCCCTATGATGAAAAGGACATCTTCTTTGGGTGTCAGCTCTAGAAGGTATTGTAGGTCTTCATGGAACCATTCAACTTCCGCTTCTTCAGTATTACTGCTTGGGGCATAGACTTGGATTACTGTGATATTGAATGGCTTGCCTTGGAAACAAACAGAGATCATTCAGTCATTTTTGAGACTGCACCCAAGAATTGCATTTCAGACTCTTTTGTTGACTATGAGGGCTACTCCATTTTTTTCTAAGGGATTCTTGCCCATAGTAGTAGATATAATGGTCATCTGAATTAAATTTGCCCATTCCAGTCCATTTTAGTTCACTGATTCCTAAAATGTCGACGTTCACCCTTGCCATCTCCTGTTTGACCACTTCTAATTTACCTTGATTCATGGACCTAACATTCCAGGTTCCTATGAAATATTGTTGTTTACAGCATCAGACTTACTTCCATCACCAGTCACATCCACAACTGGGCATTGTTTTCGCTTTGGTTCCATCTCTTCATTTTTTCTGGAGTTATTTCTCCACTCTTCTCCAGTAGCATATTGGGCACCTACTGACCTGGGGAATTCATCTTTCAGTGTCATATCTTTTTGCCTTTTCATACTGTTCATGGGGTTCTCAAGGCAAAAGTACTGAGTGGTTTACCATTCCCTTCTTCAGTGGACCACGTGTTGTCACCTCCTACTGCACTTAAAATAGAAACCCCAAACAGCAATGTTCCCAACTTCTTGCCACAAACTACCTGCAAACTCATGAGATTCTAACCTGACCGATCCCTGCTCTTTCCCTTCTGTCACACTGGAAATGGTGTCATTTATCATGCTGACCGATCCTTCCATTGGTGCTCTGTGCCCACTCAGGGAAACCTTGATATTTCAGTTTCCTCTCTCCCTCCTGTATCTTTCATATCTCCCTCTCTATTGGCTCATCCTTTAAACACGTTCAGGTCTCTTATAACATAAAAAAATTGACCTATTTACAATAGCATCAAAAGGAATAAAATACAGAGGAATAAATTTAACCAATGAGATGGAAGACTTGCATGCTGAAAACTACAAAAGATTCGTCGTTTGTTGTTTAGTTACTAAGTTGTGTCTGACTCTTCTGCAACCTCATGGACTGTAGCCCGCCAGGCTCCTCTGTCCATGGGATTTCCCAGACAAGAATACTAGAGTGGGTTACCATTTTCTTCTCCAAGGGATCTTCCTGACCCAGGGATATATAACCTGTGTCTCTGGCATTGGCAGATTCTTTGCTGAAGGAAATTAAAGAAGACCTAAATAAATGGAAAGATATCCCATGTTCATGGATTGAAAGTTTTAACAATTTAAAATGGCAATACTACCCAGATCTGTCTACATGTTGAGTTTAATTCCTATCAAAATCCCACTGACCTTTTCTTCAGAAAAAGAAAAGTTGAGCCTAATATTCATATGGAACTGCAAGGGACCTCACATAGCCAAAATAGTCTTGAAAGAGGAAAGCAAAGTTGAGGGACTCACATTCCCCAGTTTTGAAACTTACTACAGTGATCCAAACAGTGTGGTACTGGCATAAAGACAGACTTATAGATCAATGGAATAGAACTTGGAGTCCAAAATAAACCCAAATACCTATGGTCAATTGATTTTCAACATGGAAGACCAGCCTCACCACAATTGTTGTGGGATAACTGGTTAACCACATGCAAAAAAATATTGAACTCTTTACCTTACACCATCTATAAAATTTAACTGAAAACAAATCAAATACCTAAATGTAAGAGCTAAAACAATAGAACTTCTATATGAAAACATAAGTGTAAATCTTTGTAGACTTGGATTTGGCCATTAAAAGCACAATCAACAAAAGAAAAAAAAGATGATTTGGACTTTATTAAAAAAAACTTTTGTGCATCAAGGAACACCATCAAGAAAGTGAAAAGATAAGCTACAGAGTAGGAGAAATTATTTTCAAATCATACATCTGATAAGGGACTTGTATCTAAAATACAGAAAGAATTTTTACAACTCAGCAACAAAAACAACACAATTGAAAAATGGGAAAAGGACTTGAGTAGAAATTTCTCCAAAGAAGACATACAAATGACCATGAAACTCATGGAAAAAATTCCCACTATCAGTCATCAGAGGAATGCAAATCAAAGCTACAATGAGATACCACTTTACACCCACTAGGATGGCTCTAATAAAATAAAGGAAAATAAGTTCTGGCAAGATTTAGAGAAACTGGAACTTCGTACATTGCTCATGGGAATGTAAAATGGTGTAGCTGCTGTGGAAATCAGTTTGGCACTTTTTCTAAAAGATAAACATAGAACTTCCACATGACCCAGCAATTCCACTAAGGCATATACCCAAAATAATTGAAAAAAGATATTTAAACAAATACTTGTACATAAATGTTCATAATAGTGCTATTCACAATATCCAAAAGGTAGAAACAACCCAAATGTTCATAAACTGATGAATGGATAAAACAAAATGGTGGTATACCCATATGATGGAATATTATTTAATCATAAAAAGGAATGAAGTACCAATACATGCTACAGCATGGATGAACCTTAAAAACATTATGTAAGTGAAAGAAGTCAGACACAATAGATCACATATTATATGATTCCAGTTACATGAAATGTCCAGTAAAGGTAAATTCTTATAGACAGCAGATTGTTTCCCAGGGCTGGGCACAAGGAGGGAGTGAGGAGTGACTGGCTAATGGGTACACGGTTTCCATTTGGGATGATGAAAATATTGTGTAAATAGATAAAAGTGATAGTTGCACAACATCATCTATGTATTTTCACTGAATTGTACACTTTAAAATTGTTTTATGTTTTGTGCATTTTAGCTCAATTTAAAAAATAATTGCCTCCATTTTCAAAAAAGTTAAACATAAATTTACCATGTGACCCAGAAACTCTAGTCTTAGTTATCTACCTAAGAGAAATGAAAACATATGTCTGCATGAAAAACTGTACTTGGATGTTCATAGCATTATTTATAATAACCAAAAGGTGGAAAGAACCCAAATGTTCACCAACTGGTGAATGCATGAACAAAGTGATATATCCATACCATTTGGCAATGAAAATAAAAAATGAATCTTAAAAACATTTTGCTCAAAACAAACAAAAAACCATTATGCTCAATGAAAGAAGCCATGCACACACACACAAAACCTCACATATTATGAGTCCATTATTATGAAATTTCCAAAAGTTGCAAATCTGTAGAGGCAGAAAGTAGATTAGTGGTTGCCTGGGTCTGGCAGCATGGATGGAGAGTGACTATAAATGAGCATGAAGGATCTTTCTGGGGAGATAGAAATGTCCTAAAAGTGGACTGTGGTGATAATAGTACAATTCTGTAAATATGCTAAAATTAATTGAATTGTAGAATTAAAGCAGGTGACAACATATGTAGGGGTCTTGTTTTTGTATCCATTCAGCCAGTCTTTGTCTTTTGGTTGGGGCATTCAACCCATTTACGTTTAAGGTAATTACTAATAAGTATGATCCCGTTGCCATTTACTTTATTATTTTGGGTTCGAGTTTATACACCATTTTTGTGTTTCCTGTCTAGAGAATATCCTTTAGTATTTGTTGGAGAGCTGGTTTGGTGGTGCAGAATTCTCTCAGCTTTTGCTTGTCTGAAAAGCTTTTGATTTCTCCTTCATACTTGAATGAGATCCTTGCTGGGTACAATAATCTGGGCTGTAGGTTATTTTCTTTCATCATTTTAAGTATGTCTTGCCATTCCCTCCTGGCTTGAAGAGTTTCTATTGAAAGATCAGCTGTTATCCTTATGGGAATTCCCTTGTGTGTTATTTGTTGTTTTTCCCTTGCTGCTTTTAATATTTGTTCTTTGTGTTTGATCTTTGTTTATGGGCTTTGTAAATGGGTTGAATGCCCCAACCAAAAGACAAAGACTGGCTGAATGGATACAAAAACAAGACCCCTACATATGTTGTCTACAAGAGACCCACCTCAAAACAGGGGACACATACAGACTGAAAGTGAAGGGCTGGAAAAAGATTTTCCATGCAAATTGGGACCAAAAGAAAGCAGGAGTCACAATACTCGTATCAGATAAATTAGACTTTAAAACAAAGGCTGTGAAAAGAGACAAAGAAGGTCACTACATAATGATCAAAGGATCAATCCAAGAAGAAGATATAACAATTATAAATATATATCCACCCAACACTGGAGCACCGCAGTATGTAAGACAAATCCTAACAAGTATGAAAGGAGAAATTAACAATAACACAATAATAGTGGGAGACTTTAATACCCCACTCACACTTATGGATAGATCAACTAAACAGAAAATTAACAAGGAAAAAAAAAAAAAAAACATGTATCTATAAAGCTCACTAAAGCAAAGCACAGTAAAATGAGGTATGGCAATAAAAGGCGTTAAATTTATCAAATAAAATAAAAAAAAATAATAAAGTGCTGAAAAATTAAAAAAAAAAAAAGACACTTGCTCCTTGGAAGAAAAGAAAAAAAAAACAAAAACAAAGTGAAGTCGCTCAGTTGTGCCGACTCTTAGTGATCTCATGGACTGCAGCCTACCAGGCTCCTCCATCCATGGGATTTTCCAGGCAAGAGTACTGGAATGGGGTGCCATTGCCTTCTCCAAATCCATCTCTACCTGATGCCAAAGAACATGGTCTTTCCTCCCCTCTGTAACTCACTTTTGTAGTTTAACTGCTCAGAGCAGAGTTCCAAAAGCCATGAAGAGTCTGACTCTCACTTAGCTCTATTTATCGTCTGTCAATTTTTTCTCTTTCTTTAAATATCAGTTTGGCACATATTTAGCTTTCCTGGTGGAAAAAAAAAAAAAAAAGCAGGTGAATTTCATGCTATGTAATTATACCCCAATAAAGCTGTTTTTTAAAACAACACAAGAACACTCTATCCAAGAGAAGTGGAATACATTTTCTACTCAAATACACGTAGAACATTTCCCAGGTTAAGTCATATGTTCAGTTCAGTTCAGTTCAGTTCAGTCGCTCAGTCGTGTCCGACTCTTTGCAACCCCATCGTAGCACGCCAGGCCTCCCTGTCCATCACAAACTCGAGTTCACTCAGACTCAAGTCCCTCGAGTCAGTGATGTGTCCAGCCATCTCATCCTCTGGCGTCCCCTTCTCCTCCTGCCCCCAATCCCTCCCAGCATCAGAGTCTTTTCCAATGAGTCAGCTCTTCTCATGAGGTGGCCAAAGTACGGGAGTTTCAGCTTCAGCATCATTCCCTCCAAAGAAATCTCAGGGCTGATCTCCTTCAGAATGGACTGGTTGGATCTCCTTGCAGTCCAAGGGACTCTCAAGAGTCTTCTCCAACACCACAACTCAAAAGCATCAATTCTTCGGCGCTCAGCTTTCTTCACAGTCCAACTCTCACATCCATATATGACCACAGGAAAAACCATAGCCTTGACTAGACGGACCTTTGTTGGCAAAGTAATGTTAGGCCATAGAAAAATCATAATAAATTTAAGATGACTGAAGCATCATATCAAGCTTCTTTTTCAACCACATGGTATGAAACTAGAAATCAATTACAAGGAAAAAAACTGGAAAATTCACAAATACAGGAAGATTAAACAACATGCTACTTAACAACCAATGACTCAAAGGAGAAATTGAAAGATAAAAGTATTCATTTATTTGGCTGCACCAGGTCTTAATTGTGGCACATGGGATCTTCAAGCATTGTTGCAGCATGCAGGATCTCTTAGTTGCTGCATATGGGATCTTCAGTTGTGACATGTAGGATCTAGTTCCCTGACCAGGGATCAAACCCAGGACCCCTGCATTGGAAGTGTGGAATCTTAGCCACTGGACCACCAGAGAATTCCCTGAGATGCAGCAGTTCTAAGAAAGAAGTTCATAATGATGAACACCTACATTAAGAATGAAAATCTTAAATAAAAATTCTAACTTTACAATTCAAGGAATAGAAAAAGAATAAAATAAGCCCAAAGTTAATAGAAAGAAGGAAATAAAGATCAGAGTGGAAATAAATGAAATAGAAACAAAAAAGAAAACAGAAAAGATCAATGAAACTAAGAGATTAAAAAAAAGATAGACAAATCTTAAGCTAGACTTAAAAAGAAATAGAAGACCTAAATCAATAAAATTAGAAGTGAAAGAGGAGTTATTACTCATTTACCACAGACATGCATAGACTTATAAGAGACTACTATGAGCAATTAAATGTCAACAAATTGGGCAACCAAGAAGAAAAGGATAAATTCCTGGAAACATACAACTTACCAAGACTGAATTGTGAAGAAATAGAAAATCTGAACAGACTAGTTACCAATAAGTTGATTGAGTCAGTAATCAAAAGCCTTCCAACAAATAAAAGCCCTGGACAAGATGGCTCCACTGGTAAATTCTACCAAACGTTAAAAGAAAAATAAGTGACAATCCTTCTCAAACTCTTCCCCAAAATAGGAGGAAACACTTCCAGTCTCATTTTATGAGGCTAGCATTACCCAGATACCAAAACCATATAAGAGCACTAGAAGCAAAGAAAATTATAGGTCAATATCCTGTATTCAGTACCACATCAAAAGGATAATACAACATGATCTAGTGGGATTTATTCCAGGGATGCCAGGGTGATTATCCACAAACCAATAAATGTGATACACTGCATTAACAAAATGAAGGATATAAATTATATGATTATCCTAATAGATGCAGAAAAAACCTTTGACAAAATTCAACATCCATTCATAAACAAAAACTTTCAACAAACTTGGTATACTGAGAGAATGTACTGCAGCATAATAAAGGTCATATAGGGCAAGCTTCCCTGGTGGCTCAGATGGTAAAGAATCTGCCTGCAGTGCAACAGACCCAGTTTCTATCCCTGGGTCATGAAGATCCCCTGGAAAAAGGGATGGCAGCCCACTCCAGTATTCATGGAGAATTCCATAGACATCTGAGCCCCGAGGGCTACAGTCCATGGGGTTGCAAAGAATCAGACATGACTGAATAACTAACACACATGGCCATACTGTCTAAAGCAATGTACAGATAACATTATACTCAATGGTGAAAAGCTGAAAGCTTATCCTCTAGGATGAAGAATGAGACAAGCATGCCCACTTTCACTACTTTTGTTCCACATAGTACTAGAAGTTGTAGCCAGAGCAATTAGGCAAGAGAAAGAAATAAAAGGCATCCATATTGGAATGGAAGAATTAAAACTTTCTGTATTTGCAGATGACATAATATTATATATAGAAAACCCTGAACACTCCACAAAAAAACTAACCAACAAATTCAGTAAAATCTCAGGATACAAAATCAATATACCAAAAAAAAAATCAATGTACAAAAAAATCAGTTGCATTTCTACATACTAGCAATGAACTATCAGAAAGAGAAATTAAGGGACTTCCATGGTGGTCCAGTGGTTAAGACTATGTGCTCCCAATGCAGGGGACCCAGGTTCAAGCCCTGGTCAGGGAACTAGATCCCACATGTCACAACTAAGACCCAGCACAAATAAATAGTTTTTTTTAAAGAAAGAAAAATTAAGAAAACAATCCATTTACAATTGCATCAAAAATAATAAAATACATAGGAATAAATTTAACCAAAGAAGTGAAAGATCAGTACCTTAAAAACTCTAAGACATTGATGAAAGAACTAGAAGACACACAAAAAATGGAAATATTCTTCATGTTCATGGATTGGAAGAATTAATATTAAAATAGTCATACTGTCTAAAGCAATGTACAGATTCAAAGCAGTCCTTATCAAAATTCCAATAAATTTTTTTTCATAGAAACAAACAATACTAAAATTGTTGAAACCACAAAAGACCCCCAAATAGCCAAAGCAATCTTGAGAAAGAAGGACAAAGCTGGAAACATCACAGTTCCTAATTGCAAACTATATTACAAAGCTATAGTAATCAAAACAGCATGTTATTAGCCCCTAAAAGTACTCATTACAAGGAAGAAAAAATTTTGTAACTATATGAAGTGATGGATGTTAGCTAAACTTTTTGTGATAATCATTTCACAATATTTGTATGTCAAGTCATTAGGTTGTACACCTTAAACTTATACAGTGCTGTATGTCAATTATATCTCAATTAAACTGGAAGAAAAACAATATGTTATTGGCATGAAAGCAGACATGTTGATCAATGGAAGAGAATAGGGAGCCCAGAAATAAACCCATGCATATATTGGTCAATTTATTTGTGACAAAGGAGTCAAGAATACACAATGGGGGAAGGATAGTTTATTCAGTAAATGGTGCTGACCAAATAGGGCAGACATATGCAAAGAATGAAACTGGACCCTTATCTTACAACAAACACAAGAATAAAGTAAAAATGAATTAATGACTTGAATGTTAGACCCAAAACCATATAACACCTAGAAGAAAACATAAGGTATAAGGTCCTTGACATTGGTCTTGGCAATGATTTTTTGGATTTGATACCAAAAGCAAAGGCAACAAAAACAAAAACAAGCAAGTGAACTAAAAACTTCTGCACAGCAAAGGAGTGAAAAGGCAGCCTACAGAATGGGTAAAATATTTGCAAATAATATGTCTGATAAGAGTTAATATTTAAAATACATAAAGAACTCATGCAACTCAATAGTGAAAAAACCCAAAGTGAAAGTGAAGTCGCTCAGTCGTGTCTGACTCTTTGCGACCATGGACTGTAGCCTACCAGGTTCCTCCATCCATGGGATTCTCCAGGCAAGAATACTGGAGTGGGTTTCCATTTCAAACAATATGATTATAAAACAGGCAGAGGAACTGAATGGACATTTTCCCAAAGAAGACATACAAATTGTCAACTGGTTAACAGGTACATGAAAGGTGCTCAGCATCACTAATCATCAGGAAATGCATATCAAAACTACAGATATAACTTCATAGTTGTTAGAATGGCTATAATAATAAAAAAAAAGACAAGAGATAACAAACGGCAGCAAAGATATGGAGAAAAAGGAAACCTTGTGCTCTGTTGCTGGGAATGTAAATTGGTGCAGCCACTATGGAAAACAGTATGTAGGTTCCTCAGAAAATTAAAACTAGAACTACACTATGATCCAACAATTCCATTTCTATATATATATCCAAATGAAATGAAAACAGGATCTCAAAAGATATCAGCACTCCCATGTTCACCCAGCATTATTCATAAAAGCCAGGATATGGAAGCAACCTAAGTGTCCATCAATGAAAGAAAAAAATGTAATACACACACACACGATGGAATATTATTCAGCCACAAAAAGAAGGAAATCCTACCATTTGCTACAACATGGATGAAACTTGAGGGCATTATGTTAAGTGATATAAGCCAAACAGAAAAAGAGAAATATTGTATGGTATTCCTTACATGAGGAATCTTTAGGAAAAAAGAGAGAGAGTTAAACTCATAGAAACAGACAGTAGAAAAGTGGTTGCCAAAGGCTGGGAGTTGGTGGAGGGAATGGGGAGAGGTTGATAAAAGGGTAGACTTTCAGGTATATGATGAATAAGGTGTGAGAATCTAATGAGATTTGTGAGAATCTAGCATGATGACTGGAGAAGGCAATGGCACCCCACTCCAGTACTCTTGCCTGGCAAATCCCATGGACGGAGGAGCCTGGTAGGCTGCAGTCCATGGGGTTGCTAGGAGTTGGACATGACTGAGCGACTTCACTTTCACTTTTCACTTTCATGCACTGGAGAAGGAAATGGCAACCCACTCCAGTGTTCTTGCCTGGAGAATCCCAGGGACAGAGGAGCCTGGTAGGCTGCAGTCCATGGGGTTGCTAGGAGTTGGACATGACTGAGCGACTTCGCTTTCACTTTTCACTTTCATGCACTGGAGAAGGAAATGGCAACCCACTCCAGTGTTCTTGCCTGGAGAATCCCAGGGACGGGGGAGCCTGGTGGGCTGCTGTCTATGGGGTTGCACAGAGTCGGACACGACTGAAGCAACTTAGCAGCAGCAGCAGCAGCATGATGACTAGAGTTGATAACACTGTATTGTATAATTGAAATTGGTTAAGAGAGTAAAACTTAAAATGTTCTCACCACACACAAAAAAAGGATAACAAGTGCCTCAGAGCCTAGTCAGGGTATCTCTGTCTCTGTCAGGGGTGAACAGTTTGAGAACATTATTTGTACTCCTGTCCATACTCCCTGTTCACTGTTTTCCTTTATCTTTTTTCCTTTGATCACCTCTTAACCCATTACATTTTGGCCTCCACTTCTTCCTTCTTAACCCATTGTAATTTGCCATCCACCCCCACCACTCCATGTTCTCTGCAAGGCTACCAATGATCTTATTGCTAAATCTAGTGGTTGGTTTCCAGGCTTTGTTTTGTGTAATATTTGGCATGTTAACCATTCCTTCTATTTTGGAAGATGATTTGCCCTTGATTTCTCTGACACTACACTCTCCTGGTTCTACTCTTTACTCTGTGTCAGTGAATTCCTCCATCATCCAGCCAGCCACTTAAGTCATAAATCCAGGCTTCTTCCCTGACTCACTCTGTTAACTACCACATGAAATCCATTCAGTAAGCATGCTGATTTTTACCTCGTAAATATTCTCTTGTTCAGAATTCTATCAGGGGTTCATGGATCCTGGAATGTTTCAGAGAATCCATGAATGCTTATGCTGAATTGAAGGCAAAATTTGGTATGATTGTGTGTATTAGCATTTCTCTGGGGAGAATGTATAAGCCATAGCTTTCATTATATGCTCAGACAGGTCTGTGACTCAAAATAAAGTATAACACCATTGATATAACTCCATCCATTTATTGATACTTTCATCCCCTCCTCCCTGCTACCCCGATCCCACCCACTCTGACCAGATGTAGTTACTACAAAGACCCATTTCTCCATATAACAGTCTCTCTGCAAGACAGCAAAGAGATCAAACCAGTCAATCCTAAAGGAAATCAACCCTAATTATTCATTAGAAGGACTGATGCTGAAGCTGAAGCTCCAATACTTTGACCACCTGATGCGAAGAGCCAACTCATTGGAAAAGACCCTGATGCTGGAAAAGATTGAAAGCAAAAGGAGAAGGGGGCAGCAGAGGATGAGATGGTTAGATAGCATTACCAACTCAGTGGACATGAGTTTGAGAAAACTCGGGGAGATAGTGAAGGACAGGCAAGCCTGGTCCTTTGCTGCAGTCCATAGGGTCGAAAAGAGTCAGACACAACTGAGCGACTAAACAACTTTCTCTTAGGGCCACAAATAAGGAAGGGCTAGTGCTGAGGACATGGACTGAGGCTAGCAGGGCTAGATGTATTCTGCCTCAGGAGGCTACTGTGTGCCACCATGGCCTGCTCCTCTCCCCTCTTTGTGCCAACAGATCATTTAGTCTTTCATTTTCCTTCCTCTCCCATCTCTCCTTCTTCAATTTTCCTCTTTCTCCTTCTCTTCCTCTTTTTCTTCCTCAGCTTCTCCCTCATGCTTTATTAACACATTAATTATAGGGTAATCAGACTTTGACCATGGAGCTTGAAGCCTCTTAAAATCAAGACTAGAGGCAGCATTCACCTTGCTCATTGGCTCTTACTTGCAGAGTCCCCAGGACACCCTCCACAGAAGAGAAAAGGGGAGGGAATGGGCCTGAGCTTGGAGGTATGGAGTCAATAACTAGGGAAATCCCAGCCCCAAGTATAACTGTAATGAGTTAGAAGAAATATGTGAGTCAGGTCAAGAAATCATAGATCTTACAACTTTTTATCAAAACAAAGTTTGGAAGAAATTTAAAAAGGTATCTAACCCAATCTTCCTCCCTTCTCATCCTTCTTGATTCTTTCTGTTCTTCACCCCATACATCCATCAACAAGATTTTTAGCTCTACCTTAAAATTTATTCCATTCCACTATTTTATGTACTATAGCTTCAGGTACTGTAGCTATCTTGAAATTGGGTAGTATCCTCCAACTTTCTTCTTCAATGTTGTTTTGGTGGACTAGATCTTTTCTTTTCCATATGAATTTTTGAATCACTTTGTCTATATCTACAAAATAGTTCAGCAGGGTTTTGACTGAATCTATGTTGAATCTGTAGATCAATTTGGGATATTTTAACAATATTGAGACTTCCTATTCATGGGCTTCCCAGGTGGCTCAGTGATAAAGCATCCGCCTGCTATGCAGCAGATGTGGATTTGATCCCTAGGTCAGGAAGATCCTCTGGAAAAGGAAATAGCAACCCACTTCAGTATTCTTGCCTGGAGAATCCCATGGACAGAGAAGCCTAGTGGTCTACAGTCTATGGGGTTGCAAAAGAGTCAGACATGATTTAGAACCTAAACAACAACAATTCATGAACATGGACTATCTCTCCATTTATTTAGATATTCTTTGATTTCTTTCATTAATGTTTTGTAATTTTCCACATTCAGATACTGTACATATTTTTTTATATTTATACTTAATTCATTGTTTTGCAGCTATTGTAAGTAGTACCATTTTCTTAAAATTTCAAATTCTAATTTTTACTACTGGCATATAGGAAAGCAACTGATGTTTGTGTATCAACCTTGTATTCTGTAGCCTTGCTATATATACCAGAAAAGGTTTTTTTTTTTTTTTTTGTAGATTGTTCGGGATTTTCCACAGTCCTCCAAATTTTCATAAATTGTATTTTTTTTTATTTTATTTTTAAACTTTACAATATTGTATTAGTTTTGCCAAATATTGAAATGAATCTGCTACAGCATAAATTGTATTTTTCATTTAACTCAAAATATTTAAAATTTTCTCTTGAGACTTCTTCTTTGACACGTATGTTATTTAGAAGTATATTGTTTAATTTATAAACATTTGGGGATTTCCTGGAAATTTTCTGTTGCTGGTTTCTAGTTTAATTCCATTGTAGTCTGAGAACATATTTTGTATGATTTCTGTTCTTTTAAATTTGTTAAGATGTGTTTTATGGCCCAGAATATGGTCTACCTTGATAAGCATTTGTTGCAAACTGAGAAAATGTATACTCTGCTGTTGTCAGAAGGAGTACTCTGTAAGTGCCAATGAGATCAAGTTGATTGATACTGCTGTAAATTAATTTAAAAAAAGAATGGTTCACAGATTTAAAAAAAAAAGAAACAAACCTGAATTTTACATTTTAAAAAAATCCAGAAAACTTAGTTAAAAATAAAATTATTAAAAAATATTTAAATAGATAAAAATAGATCCGAAATCTTTACACTTATCTTTCTTCATCATCACTCTCCTAGTCTAAGCTATTTTGGTCTCCTGCTTAGACCTTCTGACTGGTCTCATCACTAGCCTCCTAACTGGTCTACCTGTTTTCAGTTTTCCTCCCACTATAATCCATTTCCCACATATCAGACAGAATGATCATAGACATGTCAATCCCAGCTCAAAACCCTCTAGTGGCTTGTCATTGTACCTGGAATAAACACCTTTTTATGGCTGGCATGGTCCTACACAGGCTTGCTTCAGAATTTCTCTCCTACTTCATTTAGTACCAATCAGACTTCTTCTGACTGGTAATCCCTTAAATACCCAAGATCATTCCCACTCTACGGCTTTCACCCTTGTGTTTCACCTTGCTTGGGAAGCCATGTCTCTGGATCTTCCTGAAATGATCACTTTCTTGTCATTCAATCTCACCTCAACTCTCCCTCCTAGGAGAGACTTTGCCTGACTAATCTTTAAGTGACAATGTGGTCAAGTTGATTGATAGTGCTGTTCAGGTAAAAATATATCCCAAATCTGTCCAGAGACCTTCACTGACTATTTAATCTTGTTCCCCACATCTACCCAGTCACATTACCTTTGTACAATATTTTCAAAACACTTTTACTTTCTGAAATGATCCTGTTCCTATATTTGTTGGTTGTTTATATCTGTCATCCTTTCTCTAAAATGTGACCACCGGGAGAGCAGGGACCCTCTTCATCACTGAATTGTCAGCACCTAGAGCAGAGTAGGCACCTAAATATTTATTGAATGGCTGCACTTCTGTTTGAACATTCCCAGTCCCTTGGAGCTGACTGCTTGATCCATAAGGCAGCCAGTGCCTCTTTGGATGATTTTTTGTGTTAGAAATTTCATCTTTCACTTGAGCTTAGCACTGCATTCTTGACCATATAAACAGATTAGAAGAGAAAAAATAACTTACAATCATTATGAAAGATGCTGAGACTTTGATAAAACTTAACACCTGTTAGTGACAAAAAAATGTTCTAAGCATGTTAGGAATAAGAGGGAACTTCCTTAAACTGATGAAAAGCATCCTCCAAAATCCCACAGGGAATGTATATAATGGTTGAACACTGAAAATTTTCCCTTTAAGATAAGTAACAAGACAGGGATGCCCATTATCACTCCTTTTGTTCAGCGTTGAATTGGAGATCCTGCACCATAAGGGAAGGAAGTGAAATAACAGGAATAGGGATTTGGAAAGAAGAAACAAAACTGTCATTTAAATCTATTTTCTATCTTTCACCCACTGGTTCTCCTTCAGTTTTCTGGAGGCCCACAGACCAAAGCTGTCCCTTCTCCATGACAGTCCAGGTCTTCTCTCATCTCTGGGCCTCAGTCACCTTAACTAGAAAATGAAGAGTTGGACGAGGTAATCCAGAAAGTTCCTTGTGGTTCCATCTTTCCATAATTTTTTGAGCTCAAATAATCTCTCCTGCAGGCTAAACATCTCTGTTTTCCTCGGTAGTTCCTAATAGTGATGACCAGAGCCCTCCTTTCCTAGAAACACATTCCATTTTTTTTAAAAAATATGTGGTTTCCAGAACTGGGGCAGAAGGTGAAGAAAGAATAGGGCATGAAAAGATTGGAGTAGAGGGAGTTAGACCGAAAACAGAGTTTAGACATGAAATGGTAGAGAGAGGCAGCAGAGGTTTCAAGGGGCAGGGGTATCTGAGGGAGAGGTTGCCTGGTAGGGGAGAACTCCTTGACTTTGTCCCTGGGGTGAGAAGAGGGTCTCCTGCATGGTTTGGGGGAATAGTGATGGGAATTGAGTTTGTAGCTGTCTCTAAGCATTTGGTGGCTCTGTCAGTCCTTCCTTCCAGCTTTCCTACCCTGGGCTCCAGGACCTTCCCTCCCCATAGCTGAGTTGGAGGGAGGGGGATTGAAAGCCATCGCAGGGTGGGAAGGGAGACTGCACAGAGCTAGGCCCCTGTCCAGGAGGCAGGAGCAGCCGCCACAGTAGGAGGGAGCAGCAAGCCAACAGCTGAGTGAAACAAGGCCTGGGTTATTTTTTTTTTCCAGTTTGTTGGCATGTGGGTGGATTTTTCTCCTTTTTTCTTCTCTCCTGCTCTCTGCCGTTTCCACAGAGATGTGGGAGTTTGCAAATTTGTCTCAGTGGAGGGGAGAGGCAAGAGCTGATTTGGGGGGTCCTTGTCAGGAACCAGGGAAGCAGAGAAGGACACTGCAATTCTGGTAGCAAGAAAACTAGAACCCATTCCCTGATGGTATCACTGGGGCAAGGAAGGCTTCACTCACTTTCCTTTCCCCCAATGCTGCAGAGGGACGTATTCTCACCTCTGTTCAACTCTTTGCTCTCAAATCCATCCCACCTGGTGATTGCAAAAGGCTTTCTCTGATTCTTTCCTTGCTCTGCAATGCCAAATGCCCTTTCCTTGGGTCCCTGAAGAAACTATGGGCACCCTGAGACTATTCCACCCAGAGGTTGCTTTCCTCTCCAGTATGGCCTGGGGTTGGGGGTGAGGGGCTAAGGAACTTTCCTTTTTTTCTAGCTATACATGTAAAGGATTAAAAAAAAAAAAAAAAGTACTTACAGCACATGCTAAGTGCCAAATGAATATTTCAGGCTTTCAGAGGGGGAAGCTTTCTGAAAGAATTAAGGGGTGAGTAATTTACAGAAGTCTTCCTGGAGGATGTAGAGCAGAGACAAACTGACAAAGTAGGTAAGGGCATGCCAGGCAGAGGCACACAGCACGAAGCTGTGGGTCTGGACACCTAGATGCTGATCCTCGTTCTGCCATTTTGTAATATGATGTTGAAAAAGGAAGTTACTTCCCTTCTCTTGGGCCATCTTTTCTCATTGGGAAAACAGGCTGAATCTCTAAAAGCTCTGCAGATTTGTGGAGCTGAATCCTGATTCCTGGCCATGGGGCTTATGAGCCATCTAATGAGATCATGCGTATCCAGAGTGTGTTGAACACCATCAAGGGGACCAACTGTACCATTTTGCCTGGGACTGAGAGGTTCCCTGGGAAGCAGAATTTCAGCGCTCAAACAAACTATCTTGAGCAAACTGGGATAGTTGGTCACCCTAGCAAGGCACACATCCCCTACTTGTTATTATCACTATCGTTATCATTATTATTACCACTAGAGGGCAAAACTCTCTTATGCCTCGGAGTAAGTATAAACCTCCACCGGCCCAAAACGTAGGGAAGTGTCTGTCATTCCAGGACCGACCAATCCTCTCAGTCCTTCTCCAGAAGAGAACCCTGAGGAACAGAAAAATCTGTGGACCTTGAATTCCTGGAGCTTCCTTTTGGCCTTGCCAGCCCTATGCCGTCTGATTTTGCCAACTGTGCCCAAACCCTGATCGCCACTCACTTGCCTATTCTGCCCCACTATGGCAGAACCGCCCTTTTCTTAGAGGACTGGGGACGTACAGGGATGCTGACACATAGCTTTGGTTTGTCTGAATGCAACAGGCAGTTTCACACGGATTTCCTGCTCTCGTGCTTTGACTTTCTGGCAGTATATACATTCTACAGGGGCCTCCCAGGTGGCGCTAGTGGTAAAGAACCTGCCAGCCAATGCAGGAGAGGTAAAGAGACCTGGGTTTGATCCCACCCCTGGGTCGGGAAGATCCCCTAGAGGAGGGTATGGCAACCCACTCCAGTATTCTTGTCTGGAGAATCCCCATGGACAGAGGAGCCTGGTGGGCTACAGTCCATAGGGTCACAGAGAGTCAGACATGACTGAAGCTACTGAGTGAGAGATACATTCTACAAGGCAGCTACATTGATACAGGAGCTGGCTTTCTCTTTCCCAAAGAATTGATTTCCATATTACCTTATTTCTGTCATCATATCGAATTGTAGTTATAATTTATCTATCTATATATACCATTAGATGGTTGATTCATGCATTCAACAAACATAGATTGCTTATTGTTTACCTACCACGTCCCAGGCTTTTTGCCAGATTTGTGGTACAGTGGGTGGGGGGGGTGGTGGCGCAAAACAGACAGAATATCTGCCCTTGTAGAGCTAACAGTCTAGAGAGGGAGGTGGGAGGGAAGCAAACAAAGAATCACACAAATCAATATGTAATTACACACTTGCTAAGTTCAAGGAAGGAGAAGGACTCACCGAAAGCATGTACCAGAGGGTTCTGCCTCATCTGGGAGTGAGAGAAGGAGCTGCTGATGAACTGACATTTGAACTGAGATCTGAAGAATGAATAGGCAGTAAGTAGGCAAAGGCAACAGAAAACAGCTTTCTATGGCAAAGAAACAGCAGGTGTGCAGGGCCTGAGAGGGGAAGAGCCCAGCTCCCAGGAGGAGCTGTTTGCTTCTTGAAGGCACAGCCTGCATCTTGTTCATTTTTGCTATAGCTCCAAGCCTGGCATACAGAGATGCCAAATAAAATGTCCGGGGAATTGAACTGAATGAAATTTGGTCTTGGAAATTATCATAGGTTGGAGGTCAAAAGACCTAACTTCTGATTCCAGCCCTCCTGGGCAATTCGATTTTCCAACTGCTTACCGTGCACACGTCATGTGCAAGGACCTGGGGTCAGACTGGGCTTGGGGAAAGGTAAACAGAACAAGTCTCTGGCCTTCAGCAGCATAGGGTCTGGTGAAGTGGCTGACAGATACACAGGCTCCTTCCACTCTCTGAGCCTCGTTCTCTTTGGTTCTAAAATGAAAGGTTGGGTTACAAAATCCCTCAGGCCCCTTCTAGCTTTAAGAGTCTTGACCCGCTCTTCCTTGAATACCGGCCAGTTAGGTGGCAGTGGGAACAGTGGAGTGGTTGCTTCCATTTCTCCTGCCTTCTAGGCTTCACAAAGAATAGGACTGGGGAAGTGCAGACTTGAGCTCTAGTTTTGGACCGTTTTCCCTTTTACAAGGGTCTCAGGAGCAGTTAGGGTTCACTGCTTTTGGGGAAAATGTTTCAGAATTCCATGAACCTTTGTTTCTTTCTTTCCTGTCTCCTCTCCCCACCTGCCCCTCCCCAGTCTTCTTGTCTACATCTAGAACTGTGTTTGCATATATTAGGGCTTACAAAGAACCTTTAACAACATCGTATCCAAGACTTCCATCCAATGTTTACATTTCCTATGCAATAGACCCTTCAAGTGAAGCCGTCTGGCCACTATTTGAAGACTTCCATTGATGGTTAACTCACTCTTTCCGCTAGGCTTCGCCTATGAGACGGCACTTCCCTCTGGGAATCTGTCTCCCTGTAATTTTCACCCATTGCTTCTGGCTGTGTCCTTTGGGGCTAAGCAGAATAATTCCACTACATTGCCCCCTGACAGCCTATTGGGTATTCAAAGCCAGGAATCACATCTTCATAATCCTGCTCTCCTTCTTTGGTTCAAATCTCCTTAGAATCTGTAAACACAGATTAGTTTATGTAAGATTTATATTCCGCCTACTTTAAAGAGGATATTAGGCGACTCATCAGTTACAACATGAAAGAAAGACAATTAGGGATAAAAATGGGGAAGAAAACAGACCAAAGACCATGTAAAGGAAGCCTGAATAGATGTTGCCAGGTACCTAAAATGAACTGGATTATAATTGGACTCTGAATTTGGCTCGAAGTTTTATGGAAGCTAGGACAAAATTGGAAACACATTGGGTTATGTGGTTTTATGTTCTGACAGAATCATGCTTACAAATCATCTTCAGAGAGAAAATTTTTCCTAAAACAAAACCCAGACTAGTCTATTAGGATTGCTTTCTGTGAGACTGTTCAAGACTGACAGGTACTTCACATACATCTTGGACCCTTCCCCCACTAGTGGGAAAGGGGCCGGAAGGATAATTAATTAATTAGCAAAATGCTGTCTCAGTTTTAAGCACTGCTATCTCTTTAGGGATCTCCACAGGGACGAGTCTTCCTTTTCTGTTCCTTTTTCTTTCTTCTCTGTGCCTCACAGATCATCACTTTCCCACTGTCCTGCTCTTTACAGTCTTCAGTCTCAAGACTCTTTAGAATAGCAGACCTCAGGAAATAGCCCAAGCAATAAGTTATAACCTAGTGATCACACAGCAATTATATGCAAATCATTTCTCTCTGGTCCTCAGTGTTCTCATCTGAAAAATGAGTTAATCTCTAAGCTTCAGCTTGAACATTCTGGACTATAAAACTGAGGGAAAAGACTGATGATTTAAAAAAAAATTTTTTTTTTTTCCATCTCGTGTCTGGCAGCTAACAGTGTAGAAGATCTGCTCGTGGTAGAGCTATGAGAACCCAATAGGAAAAACCAATTTGAACAGATGCCACCTTCGAATCTGAGGAAAATATTTCATGGCTCTCATCATGATGATGAGTTCTTGTTGACTGGGTACTGGCAATGGTGAGATGTGGTTTTCAGGGTTCTTTCCTGCTTTAGCTCTGCATTCCTTGGCAAAGCTGGCGCTGGGGTAAGGAGAACTAGAGCAATCACACCAGGGATCGAGGCTTCTGGGAAATGACTCCGGAGGCAGCAGGCAGGAAAAGAAGGTAGTGCCACAGTCTCTGCTGAACGACAACAATGAGCCAATTAAAAAAAACATTTTTGGGCTTTCCTGGTGGTCCAGTGGTTAAGAATCTGCCTTGCAATGCAGGAAACACGGGTTAAATCCCTGGTCCCAGAAGATCCCGTATGCCACAGAGCAACTAAGCCCGTGTGCCACAGCTACTGAGTCTGCGCTCTGGAGCCCTTGAACTACAAGTTCTGAGGCCCATGCACACTAAAGCCTGTGCTCCACAACGAGAGAAGCCGCCACAATGAGAAGCCTGCACACTGCAACTAGAGAAAGCCTGTACACAGTAAGAAAGAGCCAAAAACAAATAAATTAGTTTTAAAAAAACCCTTTGTAGTGTGTAATATTTGGTACACATAACATCCATGTGGAACCCCTTCCCTCCTAGCCTGTTACTCTCCTGCTCAAAAAACTTTCCATGACTTTTCATTGCCTATAACAGATTCCAAATGCTCTTGTTTGGCTTTGGAATCTTCTCCAAGTGGAATCAAGCCATGTCTTCTTATCTCCTCCTGTCTCTTACAACACATGTGCACGCACACACACTTGTGCTTCTATTTCTCTCTTCAATCAAATTCTGCATGGTTCCCTAAACACAGTTTTCCTGACTCTGTTCCTTTCCTTCCATGGCACGGGACTCCAACAGGGGTTTCTCAGCTCTACCACTTCCACCTGTTGAAATCCTCAGCCCAGCTCAAATACATAAAGACCTCCCAACATCCTAGTCCTGGTGACTCCACTCTTGTGCTTTGCACATTCCATTTTGTTACTCCTTTTTGGAACATAGCATTGATCGTAGTTCTCTGACTAGACTGGGAGCACCCTTAGGGTGCAGGCTATGTTTAATTCACCCAGAGCTCTACATCATCCTTCCTTGCTTTGCCTTTCTCCAGAGCACCATCTGGGGTCATTTCCTAGGGCTGCCGTAACAGTACCACAAACCGGGTGGCTTGAAACAGCCGACGTTTATTCTCTCTCAGTTCTGGGGGCTAGAAGTCTGAAATGGGACTTCTTCATAGAGAGCAGGGCCATGCTTTCTATGAAGGCTGGAGGAAAGTATTCTTCCATGCCTCTTCTAGCTTCTGGTGGTTGCCAACAATCCTTTGTGTTCCCTACCATGGAGACTCCAAGCTCTGCCTTCATCTTCACATGGTATTCTCTGTGTGTGTATCAATGTCCAAATTTCCCTCTTCTTTTAAGGACACCGGTCATTAGATGGAGTGAAAGTGAAAGTCGCTCAGTCGTGTCCAACTCTTTGCAACCCCATGGGCTGTATTCCATGGAATTCTCCAGGCCAGAATACTAGAGTGGGTGGCCTTTCCCTTCTCCAGGGGATCTTCTAACCCATTAGATGAAGACCCATGCCAATAGAATATGACTTTACCTTAAGTACATCTGCAAAGATCCGAATTTCCAAAAAGATCACATTCACAGGGTGGACATCAAGTTTGGGGGGATACTATTCAACTCAGTACACCATCTGACATGTTCTATGTATTTTAGTTCTTTATTGTCTATCTCCCCCAGTACAATGTCAGCTCATGAGGTTAGGAACTGTTGTCTGTTTGGTTCATTGCTATATCCTCAGTGTCTAGAATACTGCTTGACACACAGTAGATGATAAATATTTTGTGACTGAAACTTTGTACCCATCTGCGTGCTGCCTCACAATCTGAATGAGAGAAGCAGGGACAGGAAAGGGAACACAGGTTTGCCTGGAACATAATAAATACTCTGTAAATATTTGCTGGAAATAGAAGTATTTGATAGCTATATTAATTTAACTCTTACGGAGCACCTATTTTGTACAAGGTATTAAGGAAAGATACAGAGATGTGAAAAAGAAACATCTGAGCTTCCTGGCTGTGTTTCTGTGTGACCCTGGGCGAGTCATTCAACCTCTGGGTTTCGCTTTCCCCATCCATGACATGGAGGTAATAACATCATCCACCTCACAGGACTGTCATGCAAGTTGAGTTCGTGCATGTAGAGTACTTAGCACAGGGCCTGCCACGTGGTAAGCACCATAGATGTGTTTTTGTTATTTTTTTTAACTGTAGCTGCTGTTATATGCTAGACTTTGTGCAAAGTGTTTTTAAAAAGCAGTTTTATCAAGATACAGTTCATATACCATAAGATTCCCCCTTTTAAAATGTACAGGTCAGTGGTTTTGAATTAACAGGGTTGTGCAACCATCACCACCATCTAATTTTAGAAAATTTTCATTCTCCCTCCCCAAAACCCCATAGCAGTCACTCCTCTTCCCCCAACCCATGCCCTAGCCCCTAACAACCCTTACTCTACTTTCTGTCTCTATGGATTTGCCTATTCTGGAATTTTATCTAAATGGAATCATGCAATATGAGGACTTTTGTGTCTCTTTTAGCATAATTTAGCATAATGTTTTCAAGGTTCATCCATGTTTTAGCATGTATTAGTACTTCATCCCTTCTTTAAAAATTGAGGTATAGTTGATTTACAATATTATATGTTTCAGGTGTACAATACAGTGATTCACAATTTTTAAAGGTTATACTCAATTTATAGTTATTGTAAAAATTGGCTATATTCCCTGTGTTGTACAATATATCCTTATAGCTTAATTATTTTTAAAAAACTTTTAATTTTGTATTGGAGTATAGCCAATCAACAATGTTATGATAGTTTCGGGTTCAGCCATGGGGGAGAATTGTTCTCCCCAAATTCCCCTCCCATTCAGACTGCCACATAACATTCAGAAGAGTTCCCTGTGCTATACAGTAGGTCCTTGTTGGTTATCCATTTTAACTATGGGCTTACTTATTTTATAGACAGTAGTTCTCCCTACCCCTCTATTGCCTCTCTCCCCTTCCCTCTCCCCACCGGTAACCACTAATTTGTTTTCTATAATTGTAAGTCTGTTTCTGTTTGGTCATACTCATTAGTTTATTTTATTTTTTACATTCCACATATAAATGATATCATACAGTATTTGTCTTTCACTGTCTGACATTTCATTTAGCATAATACCATCCAAGTCCATCCATATTGTTTCAAATGGCAAAATTTCATTCTTTTTACGGATGCACAGTATTCCATCTTGTACATATACCACATCTTCTTTATCCATTCCTCTTTTAATATTGGCATGCATATATCTTTTTGAAGTAATGTTTTCATTTTCTTTGGATATATACCTAGGAGTATAATTGGTGGCTCATATGGCAGTTCTATTTTTATTTTTTTGTGAGGAAACTCCATACTGCTTTCCACAATGGCTGAACCAATTTACATTCCTACCAACAGTGTACTAGGGTTCCCTTTTCTTCACATCCTCATCAACATTTGTTATTTGTGGTCTTTTGATGATAGACATTCTGGCAGATGTGAGGTGATATCTCACTGTGGTTTTGATTTGCATTTCTCTGATGATTTGTAATGTTGAGCATCTTTTCATGGACCTGTTGACCAACTGTACATCTTCTTTGGGAAAAAGTCTATTCAGGCCTTCTGCCCATTTTAAAAATCAGGTTGTTCTTTTTATATATAGAGAGAGAGTTGGATGAGCTGTTTATATATTTTGGAACTCCAATCATTTTTATGGCTGAATAATATTCCTCCATGTGGATATACCACATTTTGTTTACCCATTCATCAACAGATGAACATTTAATTGTTTTCATTTTGGGGATATTATGAATAATGCTGCTATGAACATTCATGTATAAGTTTTCAGGTAAACATATTTTCATTTCCCTTGGGTATATTCCTAGGAGTGGATTCCTGGGTCATATGGTAATCCTATATTTAACAATTTGAGAAACTTTCAAATGGTTTTCCAAAGCAACCACACCATTTTACATTTCCAGCAGTAACGACTGAGAGTTCCAATCGTTCTACATATGCTCAACCAAAACTACTCCCTGTCTGTCCTTTTTATTTTAGTTATCATAGTGGATGTGAAGTGGTATCTGTATATGTGTGTTTTAAGAAACTGATGTTTATTTTTCAACAGCTTTATTTCTGTTTTCTGTTCAAGAGTCTGTGAAGAATAGCTTAATACTACCCAATGGTCATTCTTACCCATTCACTGGCTTGAGCATTGGGATTAGTCTTCAGTGGTGGGTTGAATGCTCCGATCTTTGGCAGAGAACTGCTCAATAGGCGCAGAGAGCACCAACATGCTTTCAGACCAGCCTGTGATCTCAGGTTGAGTAGCAGTAAACTCAGGAACTAGAGCAGTCCATTCGGTCTGAAATTCCTTCTTGGTCACAGCCTTTCCATCAGTGACCTATTTATTCTTTTCGATCTCTACAGGGTCTCTGTAGAAACAGAGATCAGGCATGATGTCCTGTGAGTGCTCATGGAAGATGGTGTCACGCATGCACCGTACTTCCCAGGACAGTATTCACATTAGACCCATGGAGTGGGCTCCCTTGTTGTTGCCTGGGGTAGCAGTGTCCACCTGGTGCAGAGGAGAATCTGTGCCGAGCAGAGGAGAATCTGTGCCACGCAGAGCAATGGCGGGCAGATTAACATAAGATGCCTCTGTGAGAGGCTGATGGCCAGCTATGGGATCAATGACCACTGGAAGTTATGGCTCATGGAAGGCTGCCTGGATCTCATTAACAAAAGATTCCAGGAGTGAAGGAGCCAGCCACAGGAGTGGCTCCAGTGGCAGCAGCAAACTTCAGTCCAGTTTGGTGACCAGTATTCCTGGAGGATGTGACACTGACATCAGCTATGTTTTCAATGGCATGAGTCACCAGCAGAAACTTCTCTCAGGTTCTCTTCAGATTTATGAT
Source organism: Bos indicus x Bos taurus (assembly GCF_003369695.1). Lineage (NCBI taxonomy): Eukaryota > Metazoa > Chordata > Mammalia > Artiodactyla > Bovidae > Bos > Bos indicus x Bos taurus. Next base: position 52,256,048 of record NC_040105.1, read on the forward strand.
GTAGATGTTATCACTGCATTCTGTAGATGTACAGTTCCATTTGGAAGTCAAGGTTGGTGCCACCTAAGTGGGTTCCTGCTGCAAGGAATTTAAGGATATCCTCCTTCATCTGTAGGGTATCAAGGGCTCTGGACATTGTGAAAGTTTCCTTTTACATTAGGAAGGAAAGCTCACAGTGGTTTTTATCTGCATTCCCCTGATGGCTAATAATGTTGAGTATCTTTTCATGTGCTTAATGGTCATTTGTATATCTTTGGAGAAGTATCTATTCAAGTCCTTTGCCCATTAAAAAAAAATGGGTTGTCTTTTTGCTGTTGAACTGTAAGAGTTCTTTACATATTCATATGTATCATTTGCAAATATTTTCTTTCATTCTCTGCGTTGTCTTTTCTGTGCCAAATGATTTTGCATGCTTTTCCCAAGACCACCCCCTGTGAGGTAGGTGTTACTGAGAGGGAAAAAGAAGTTCAGAGAGATGAAATTTAAATCCAGTTCTGTATGACTGTAAAACTCAAGCTTTCTCTTCTATCCCAGCCTGCTCACAAAGATGAATAAAGACATGTTTCTGGCTTTAAGGAGCTTGGTCTGACAGAGGACATGCAACAAGAACAAAAACAAATGGGCTGTAAAGCAGAGTTCTACAAGTGCCACACACAAAAAAAAGTGTGGAGGAAGTGAGCGCTTCTGGCTGGGGAGATCAGGGCTGGCTTCAATGAGGTGGTGTTTGTCTTGCAGGATGGGTACAGTTTCATTGGATGGAGGTGATGGAGTAAATGGAGATGAGCATTTCCAAAGGAGAGCAGAAAATGAGGGCTGAATGAATGAATGGAGCTTTGAGCCTAAGACTGGTTGTGATGGGGAGTCCCAGGGCTTGTTGAGGTGGGAGATCCTGGGGACTGCCCATGATATGGGCTAGAGAGAGGTCTCCAGAGGTAGGAAGTCCAGGGGTTGGATGGGATAGGAACACTGACACTTAGGATTGGCAGACCCAGGGAATAGGGAGTCTGAGGGATTCCTGGACCTGGGGGCTGCCTGGGATGGAGGTTCCTGGAAGGTCTTAGATGAGGATTTGGGGCCTGTGGACCCGAGGACATTGGAACGGACTGGGATGGAGGGCTTCTTTAGCCTGCATTAAGCGAGGACCCTGGGACCGGTGAAATGGAGAGATCTCCAGCAGCTTGTGATGGGGCTGGCCCGTGGGGCCCTTGGGGCTGGTCCAGCTTCGGGCGCCTGCGGCGGCTGCAGGTGGGACGCGCGGGGGCGGGCCGGGTGCGCGGGGTGGGGGCAGGGGCGGGGGGCGGGCCGGCGGCCGGGGCGGTCCCGCGCGGCCGCGCTGCGCAGTGACTCCGCAGCGGGCGGAGCGCCGCGGGCCGCGTCCTCCGGAGCCGTGGCGGCAGCGGCGGCGGCGGCGGTAGCCTCAGCTCCTGCTCCCCGTGCCGCCGGCCCCAGCGCTGTCTCCCGGGCCCCCCCGGGCCCCCGGGCCCTCGAGCCCGGTGCGCGCCCTCGCGTCCCGCCGGCCCCCTCCCCCGGCTGGGCCCGGGGGAGGGTGGCGCCGTGAGCGAGCTGGGATCGGGCTTTCCTGCCCCTTCCCCTGCCCCTGGGCCGCCAGGATGGAGGCGGGGTCGGGTCCCCCCGGCGGCCCGGGATCCGAGAGCCCCAACCGGGCGGTGGAGTACCTGCTGGAGCTGAACAACATCATCGAGAGCCAGCAGCAGCTGCTGGAGACCCAGCGGCGGCGCATCGAAGAGCTGGAGGGCCAGCTGGACCAGCTCACCCAGGAGAACCGCGATCTGAGGGAGGAGAGCCAGCTGCACCGCGGGGAGCTGCACCGGGACCCCCACGGCGCGCGGGATAGCCCGAGCCGCGAGAGCCAGTACCAGAACCTGCGCGAGACCCAGTTCCACCACCGCGAGCTGCGGGAGAGCCAGTTCCACCAGGCGGCCCGGGACGTGGGCTACCCGAACCGGGACAGCGCCTACCAGAACCGGGAGGCTGTGTATCGGGACAAGGAGCGGGACGCCTCCTACCCACTCCAGGACACTGCTGCTTACTCTGCCCGCGAGCGCGACGTGGCCCAGTGCCACCTGCACCACGAGAACCCAGCCCTGGGTCGCGAGCGTGGCGGGAGGGAGGCTGGGCCGGCGCACCCGGGCCGCGAGAAGGAATCCGGCTATTCGGCGGCGGTGGGCGTGGGGCCCCGGCCACCCCGGGAGCGGGGCCAGCTGAGCCGCGGCGCATCCAGGAGCTCCAGCCCCGGGGCCGGCGGCGGCCACAGCACCAGTACCAGCACCAGCCCCGCCACAACCCTCCAGAGAAAGTAAGGAACGCGTGTTTGTTTTCCCCGGTTCTTCCCTGCTAGTTCCCTCTTCAACTTGAACGGCTAGTAAAGTAAGAAGCCAGTGCCTGATTCCGTGTCCTCTCCTGTCCCAACCTGTCGGGAAAAGCCGGGCGCCCCCTCAGGCAGCCGATACCCCTTCTCTAGCTTCCCCAGAGTGGGTTGGCCCGATGAGTGCAGGCATCTCTTCTTTCTCAAAACCGTGGCCAGTGAGAGCTTGGAGCAGTCGTCACCCCATCCACTTCTTCACCCCCTCCCTGTATCCTTGCCAGAGGATGGCTTTTCATTTCTTTATTTATTCTATTTGGATGTGCGGGTTGGGATATTTATTGTCTGTCACGATGTCAGCTCAGAGCCGCAGGGGAACGAAAGCCCTCCCCCCCCCCCCCCCACCCCCGGCCGCGACCCCCCCCACCATTCGGGTCTCCTCTGCAGGTCCTGAGCGCAGGCCTGATCTTTTCTCCTCTGGCAGCCTCAGCTCCATCCTTTCCTGAGAGGCAAGTGGGGACCAGAATGGCAGCTGGAGGCTGAGACGTCCCTCTGAGGGGGAACTGCAGCACATCCTGGCTGGGGGAGCAAAGATGGAGGCCCGGCCCTTGGCTAGTTCCTCAAAGACCACCCCCTCTCCACCCTCAAGAAAAACACCGCCCAATTAAAGAGCATACCAGCAAGGGAAGTCTACAGATCTTCCCTGTTGTTGGATCAGTGCCAGTGTCTGTGCTGGGGTCCGTGTGTCTGCTTATTCCGGACACCTTGGCAACATCTCTTGGGTTGGTGGGGCATGGGCTGGGTCCACTTCTCCATGTAGATACCATGATGAGCTGGTTGGGATAAATGTCAAGCTGAGGGAGCCAAGGGTGTGCAGGCTCACAGGGCTACCTTAAAGGCTCCCTGATTTCTCTACTGCTGGACTGGAAAGAATACTGAACCGGGAGTTAGGAAACCCAGGTTCCCCTTCCAGCTCTGCTGCAGACTGGCTTTGTGACCTTGACTGAGTCCCTTCCTCTCTTAGGGCATCAATTCCCCCATATCTTTATAAAAGGCAGGATCTGCCTTGAATTCTCTTGAATGGCCCCCCCCAGCTTAGATTTGATGGTTCTGTGACTAATCCAGCCACCACTACAGACCAAGTCTGAAGTCCTCTAGCAAATGGACAGCTTTCCTCCTCCTCTCACGGCTCAGCTGGTCCTACCATGTGCCACAACCAGCGGAGTGTCTCTTGGAGGCTGGGCTGGGGGTGGGGAAGCCTTCTGCCTCAGGAAATCTGCCGGGAGACAGCTCTCTGCAACTCCCCCGTGGTGAGGCAGCAGGCTGGGGTGCTGGGTTGAGATGGCTGGGCCCCAGGAGCAGCAGCTGCAGCTCAAGGACTCGGCTGGGCTTCACTGCAGTGCACCCTCAGCTGAGGTTTGGTGTGGGCTGCCCCAGAGGGAGATGGGCTCTTCTGCCTGGGGGAGGGATGGGGGGGCTGCTTGGAGCTCATTCCAGGAGGACTGACTGTGTACAGCTTGGGGCCCCACACTGGAGGGAGGGGCCAGGTCAACCAAGCAAGACCCTTTCAGGAGAGGACCATGGTAGGGTGAAGGCAAAGGGAGACTAGATGGGCACTGTGGTCCTTGAGCCTGGCTGCAGAAGACTTCCAGAGTGGTCAAGCCTGTGACAGAGGAAGCAGCCTCGTTATGTGTGCTCCAGGTAGCAGAACCGGGAGCGATGGGAAAATTGGGGATAAATCAGAAAGAACTTTCCAGCCTGGTCTGATGAGGCAGTGGACTGCCTCAAGGGGATAGGGAAGGGCTAAAGAAAACATAATTTCTGAACTGGTGGAAAGCCCTATGAAATGACCAAGGCTTTCCCCAATTCTAGGATTCAGTTCCCCTCCTATTCTCCACCCTGCAGATGTGGGTTTGGAAGCCTGTTTGCTCTTGAGCTCTGGGCTTCTGCCATCTGGGCAGGCTTGCCTCTCGGTCCTTCCCTCTGTGCAGCCTCCAGGCTGTTCGTTGGATTTCACATTTTGTGAAACACATTTGTGTTTGTTGCTTCACATTTCCTAATGGGTTAATAAGGGGATTTTAGATAGTACTTCAAATTTCTCCTAACCATATATATTTGCACATCCATTATTACCTCTTTTGGTCCTCGCAACACACCCTGTGCAGTGAGCACTAGCAACTCCATTTTAGAGATGGGGAAACTGAGGCTCCAAAAAATGAAGGGACCTTGCTCAAGGTTACACTGCCAGTTCTTAACAGAGCTAGGGCTATAACCCGAGTCCACCTGTCTCCAAGGCCTGTTATTTTTCCACTGGAGCTTTCTGGAGCCTCAGGACCTGACCAAGTCACAAACTGGAAGAGGCCAAGAGAGCCTGAGGTCTCTGGAGGATTCGAGCAGGGGGAGATGGCTCTGGAATGAGTGATGAGAGGGGGAGTTGATGGGGGAGGGCAGAAGGCCTTGTCTCCCTCCTTTCCACTCTCCCTCCCTCTCTCTCGGCCAGGTGTCAGGAGGGCCTGTTGATGCAGTAGCCATTGTTGTCGCCACAGCTGCTGCAAGCTACTCCCCTGCCAGGCCTCCTCTGGGTTTGTAAGGAGTGGGTGAGAGGCTGCTGCTGAAAGCCAGGGCAGGCAGGGTGGGAGTTGAGCAGCAGAGGCTGCAGCACTGGGGGAGGCTAGGTAGAGCTGGTACAAGCGGGGCGCTCCTGGTCCCCCGGCTCCCTCTGGTGGAGAACGAGGGGAGAGAGGGGTCTGGGCCCAGCATGGAAGGGCCCCTCGCCCAGGGGCATATTCAGTCCTCCCAGCTACCCTGTGCGTCTGTCACCACAACCCACGTTTTCCAGCCAAAGAAACCGAGGGCTCAGAGAAGTGAAGCAACACTCCAGAGGTCACAGAGCCATGAGACAGACTCCCAAGCCTGGGAACTTGCCCTCTACTGCAGTTGATAGCAGCTGTTATGTCCACCCCCACCATGTCATCCCCCCAGGATCCCCACACCCTCCCGCACTGTCTCTCCTGGACAGGTTCCCAGATGCCAGTCTGCCTTCTGCTGTGCTCTGGGTGTGGCCTTCCTAGTGCAGCATAGCGCATGATAAGGCCCGACCTCCTTCTGGCCTCTGGGCCTTTGTATGTGAAGTCTTTGCTTGCTTTTGTTTGTATGTTTGTTTAGCAGCTGCTAATATCCACTACGCTCAGGTCTGTCCCCCTGGAATTGCCACCCTTTCCCCCCCGTCTCACCCGTCATGATTAGAGAAGATCTCTGTTTTTGTTGTCGATCATGGCCTGGGCCCCCTTGCCATCCTGGCGCCTGGAATGATTTACAGCTGTGCCGGGGGCCACTGCTGAGTCCTCCACGCTGAGGAGAGCTGCATTTCCCACTCTTTTTGCCTGGGCCCAGCTCTGGCTTTGCCGTAGGCAGTGGTGGGCTGAAGCCTGTTTGGTGGTAACTCTCCATCCTCTGCCCCCCCACCCTGCCCACCCAGCAAGCTGGCTTGCACTAGGGAACAGCAGTCAGCAGGGCCAGCCTGCTGTTCCTGTCAGCCAGGGCAGTGCTGGTCTAGGCACTGCTGTGGCGTCTCCTGTGTGCAGTGGACTGACAGTGTGCTCCCCGCAGGGGCTGTGGATGCTACGGGGGAGGGAGGGAGCCCGGGGGGCCCTAGGGAAGTCTGTCTCCTTTGGGGTCTTGGGCACTTTTTCCAGGGGGGGTCCTCTCCTTCTTCTCAGGAGGGAATACCATTTCTCTCCCCGCCACTGTGTTGGGAGCATTATAGTTGTGTGGGAGGCAATGATAATGTCGAATTGAATGAGAATTAGAGGAATCTTGCTTCTCTGTCTAGATCTGCGGCGAGAATGGGGCTGTTGTCATCCACAAACATTTCTTGGCTGTGTGCAGAGAGCAGGAGGGGCCTCCAGGCTGAGCAAACACCACACTCTCTGTTCTTGAGATCCCCCCACCCCCTCCCCTGGCCAAAGACACAGGGGCCCATACCTGACCCATCATAGTGCTGGTGCTTAGGACAAAATGAGTAGCACAGGCAATGAGGCGTGGAGGCCAGGACCTGGGGCAGGGGGAGCTTTGAAGAGAGTGGGCATCACCTGGTGTTGGGTGTTTGGGTAAGGGGAAGAAGACCAAATCCTGGCTTGCTCTCTGCTATTCTTTCATCTGTCCCACCTCTGCCTCCCATGGCCTCTGAATTTTCTGGGAGCACAGAAGAGGCCCGGGGCATGGAGAAGGGGCCACACATGTGCTGAGTGAGCCTCAATTTTGTGTGCCAGGCACCACCCTGTGTGGTTTTATGTAACAGTAGCCAACATTGTTTTAACCTGTGTTTACTGAGTGCCAAGCACTGTTTGTTCCAAGTGCTTTCCATTTATTAATTCATTCAATCACCACATGAATCCCTTGATGTGTTATTGATAGATACTGTTATTAAGTCCACTTCACAGATGAGGAAATTGAGGCCCAGAAAGGTTGGATAACTTCCCCAAGGTCACTCAGTGCATAAACGGCAGAACTAAGGAGCTAGGAGTCCAGGTGGCTGGACTCCAGAGTCCATCCACAGCATTCTCACCCACCATTCGGTGCTGCTTCTTATCTCATTCACAGAGTCTGTGCCAGGTGGGTGTTCGTGTTATCCTCATTTTTCAGACAGGGAAATGGGAGATCAGAGAGGTATGGTGACCTGCCCAAGGTTACACAACTGCATGGGGCCCAGAACTATCTGGCTACTGAGCCTTTGGACTATCATTGCCTCCTGCAGGTGGGCGTGAAGATGGTTTAACATGCTCTGAGTGTAGCTCTGGGCTTCCACCCGCAGAGCTCCTGGGACCACTGCTTGAGTCAACCTCCCTCTCCTGGGAGCCTCCTAATCGACGCCCTCCTGCTCTTGTTCCCTTGGTCCCCTGATGCGGTACCGCCAGACCACGCTTTCTGTGGGGCTCCAGCAGTTTCCTGCTGTCTTGACCTTTAGGAGAAGGTTTCAGAAGCTCTGCCTCCCATGCATGGGCCCTTTAGGATCTTACCTTTCTCCTCTCATCTTTTTCTGGTCCCCTCACACAGACTGAGTTACAGCCAGCCTGGCCTGTGTGCCCCATTGTCAGCCCACTCAACCCCCTGAGAGCCTCTGAGTCCTTATTATTATTATTTTGGCCACACCCACAGCATGCAGGAGCTTAGTTCTCCAACCAGGGATAGAACCCGAGACTCCCCTGCATTGCAAGTGCAGAGTCTTAACCACTGGCCCACCAGGGAAGCCCAAGCCTCTGGGTCTTTGCTCACGCTGTTCCCTTCTCCCGGGCCGTTCCATCCAGTGCCCGGGCTGCACTCCACTGCTGTCACCTCTCCCATGTTTGTTCCCTGATCTATCCCTGACCCTTGAAATGAGCACTTTGTCCCTCTTTATACACTTATTTGTTTATATCTTGTATCATCTCTACTAGCTTGAGGGCTCCTTCAGATTGAGATAGCTGTGTATCACATGCATGTCATGTCAGTCCCTCTGCTAGGTGCTGTGGGTGTAACTGAAGGAGCTAGAAGCTTGGAAATGCATGGCGGACCACATGGTAGCTGCTCAGTAAATGCTGAGCAGACAAATGAATGTCAGGTTAAGTCCTGGGACACTAACAGCCAGGGGTGGCTAAGGTGTTCTTCCTTTCAGGACTCCTGTAGAGAGAGATGACTCAACTCCAGAGTTCTCTTGGCTTCTGTATGGCTTTTTCCTCACACTCCCTGGAGCTGTTTGGCCTCTGCCTTCTGTGTTCTTCCCACTTACCAATCTCCCAGTTCATAGGATGTCAGGGTAGCGGAGTCAGATGAGACTTTAGAGACGTTTAAGCCAATCTCTTCACCATTACCTGTCCTTCCCATACCATGGCCATGTCATACCATGGTCTTCTCCCTCAATGCGAGACCGTCTGTCCTGAAAGGAGCAAAGAGGCCTGCATAGGACTGTGTACCATCTGCCTTATCCAGTGGGAAGTTACTTATTTAGCCATCAAATCTTTATTGGGCTCTGACCCTGGGCACAGTGTCTTGGAGTCAGAATAAGACAGTCATTCTAGCTCATTCTCTGCTATGTTCCCTGGCAGAAGAATGAACACTGGTCACAGGGAAGAATGGTGAGTAAATAACTTATTCTTCTTTTGCAGTAAGCCATTTACGGCAAGATCATTTGCTAGTACCCTCACTTCCTTGTAGTACTGGGTCTCTCTCCAGGCATCCATGTTGAAAAGCACTCATGCAAGGATGCCTGTTTTATTGTTTGTTTTTGTTTTTAGGGTTTTTTTTTTTTTTTGGCCACACAGTGTGGCATGTAAGATGTTAGTTCCCCAACCAGGGGTTGAACCCGTGCCCCCTGCATTGGGAAAACAGAGTCTTAGACACTGGACCATCAGGGAAGTCCCAGGATACCTGTTCTTAAGCACTTAGGAGCTGAAGTTCCCTGGGCCTTTCAATTTAGAAAATGTGGTATTGTGGGAATGAGGACTTCACGTGACTTTCTAGTCACTTAACTTTCAGAGCCTTCTTTTTCTAAAGTAGTAAATGGGGATAAAACTTTATTTTCTGATGGGTGAGATTCCCATTGCCCCTGGCCTCCTACCCGACAAAAATGTATCAGAAAGTTTCCTGACTGTCTACCACACTCAGCAAGGTCCTGATCAGGATGGAAAACTGAGGAATAAGGATGGAAAATAATATGTGAGCCTGCCCTGCCCTCTAGAGGTGAAGTGTTGCAAACAAAACAACCCAGCCAAGATTGTCTCATCACATCCTTTTCAAAACAAAGATGACCACCCAAGGCTACACGACAGATCAGGATGATTCCTCTAACATTTTAGAGGGAAATTTATCACAATTATCACCTGATATGTACCATTTCACTAATGTCAAATGTATTTGTAGCTGTGATATATATATGTGTATGTGTGTGTGTATGTGTGTATATATATGTGTGTGTATGTGTATGTGTGTATATATATATATATTTTTTAAGGGATAATAAGACTGCATATCTGGATGAGGCTTGTGATTTCCTGATGGATTCTAGATGCAGTTTAGTGCATTCACCTGAAGAAAACCTATAATTTCCTCTTCGAACCACTTTAAAATTATTGTCATTATTCTGTGCTAAAAAAAAAAGAGAGAGAGTACATAATTTCTTCCTTCCCTCAAATTTCTTTATAAAACTGGGAGACATCTCTCACAACTGTATACCTGCTATGCTAGGTAATTCATAAATGACCCGTTTTGTGATTGTTGTGAGAATTCAGTGAGATGACAGATACAGAAGTGTTCAGCAAAGAGTGTGTGTTTACTCAGCCATAGGCGTTTTTATTAATAATAACTTTGCGAAATTCTGTGCCATGGAAAGGCATGGGGAGAGGCCATGAGGGAGCTCAGCACATTTCTGAGAGAGAGAGAGGGCCGTCCAGTGACTGTTGTACACCAGGGATATGCCACAGCTTGTGCTGTTGCAGGCAAGGGAATTCCATCATGGATAGTATACTCTTCTTGGCTTCAGGGAGCTCACAGTCAGGTGGAAAAGAGAAATGTAATGTGGGTCCTGTGTGCTATGCCAGAGGGGAACACAGGAGGCCATGGGTGCCCAAAGGAGGGACATCTACCCAGACTGATGGGGAGGGTTTCCTGATGGGTTTTCTGAGGCTTGGAGGATGAGCAGGGGTTACCTGGGTGAAGCAGGATGGCATCTCGGTCAGTGGGAATTGGGAGCAAAAGGGTGATTAAGGCAGAGGGCCAGCAAGGTGTATGGAGGTGGGGAAGGGAGCACATTTACCAGGTTAGTACAACCTAGAGCACAAACCGGGAAGATCCAGAGAAGAGTCTGATGACTTGGCTGGCCCAGATCAGGAGGACACTTGAGTAGCAGCATAAGGAGCTTTATTCTGTTAGGAACTGGGAACCAACATGGAGTTCTAAGCTGAGGGAAGAGGTGTGTATTGCAGAGTATGGGGTGGCTGTTGAGAGCCATGTTTTGGAGAGATCTCTGCTAGATCTCTGCACTTTGAGAGGTAGACTAGAGGGCATCCAGTGATGAGGCCGCTGTGACAGGCTAGATGAGAGGTGACAAGGCCTGAACTTGGGTGGTAGGAGTACAGATAATCTACTGGGGGAGAAAGACAGTGACAGCATATTGATAAATGCTGTGACATAGCAGAGTTTAAGCCATTCATGACCAGCAGGGTTTTAATAATATCAGAATCACTCAGCTCAGGCTGTTCATTTTACAGATGAGAAGACTGAGGCTGACAGAGAGAGAAAGGATTTAATAGGAGGCCACTCCATGTGTATGAGCAGAAGAGCTCTGATTAGAAATGCCACTCTAGTGTTAATGCCAGTGTTTAAAGCATCATTCCTTAAATGTGCTATTTTCTGCCTTGAAATCCCGTGAAGGTGGTAGGGATCATTATCTTTGTCCCGCAGATGAGAAAGCCAGGCCTCCAGGAGGCCAGGTGATTTGTTCGGGGAGGAAGAGATAAAGATGATGCATCACCTGAATAAAGGATCTCTTGCTTCAGTGGGAGACAGACCCTGTGCTCTGGTTCAGCCCCTCAGAAGTCAAATTGGTTAGATTTATAGCTGGGGTCTGTGGTTTCCTTTTCTGGAAGCACCAGGCCCAACCTTCTTTCTGACTTGGAAGTCCTCATTTAATGTGACTGAGGCAGCTCAGAGGCAGTTTCTGGCTTGGCAGCAAGGCCTGTAATCCCCCCTTTTCTGTTTTCATGGATAGGGTTGGCCTGTGTCACCACTGTGTCCCCATTGCCTTGGGCAGGGTATCTCTAGCCTGGGGGCCTTGGTTTTGAGGCCCCACAGTATGAAATGTAAAGAATGAGCTTTGGTTTGACAGAAAACAACAAAATTCTGTAAAACAATTATCCTTCAATTAAAAAATAAATAAAGTGGGGGGGAGGGGGAGAATGAGCTTTGGAGACAGGCAGACCTAAGTTTGAATCTCGGCTCTGCCCCAACCAACTGGGTTGGGGTCATTTCACCTTCTCTGACCTTTAGTTTCTTCATCTGGAAAATGAGATGACAATGCCCATCTCTCAGGATTGACCAAGATCATTTGAATGGTGTTCCCTGATACTTGTATGTGCTCAATAAATAGTCATTTCCAGGGGAAGAAAACCAATGACATAATTCTCGATTATGCCAAAATATACGCTCTTATATACTTCATTTCATAAACATGATATTATCTAAGATTCTTCAGTTTTTGTAGGAGATAAGTCATCCAAATACCTGGAGAGCAAATCATTAAAATAGGACAACTTGAAGTTTAACAAAACAAAACCAAACAAATCAAAAACAGTCATTTCCTTTTCCTTCTTGAAATCTCCCATGGACAATGACTTGAAGAATTCAGTGCTTGGCAAAGGTTTGCTTCCCCTGAAAATGGCTGTATTTTCTCCTTCCTAATATGAAGCTGTCATGGCTCATTTTATACTGCTTTCTGCCTCAGCTACCAGTTAATTTGAAGTACAGCTCTAGCATCTTTGTTGATCTCTTTTTCTGAGTTCTTATTTTCTAGTTCAATTTTTCTTCTTTCCTTATCTGTGTTATTAGAGTAAGCCACCTGAAATCCTTTGTGACTCAGGCAGGTATAAATAACTAATGGGTGTAAACAGTTGAATGAATGGAAGACTGGCGAGGCTGGACTAGTGATGGTGGGATTTGAAGGAGACTAGAGGGTGGTGCAGGCTGGGGCAAGTGAGAAGGCATCTGTAAAGGATGATTGTGATACTGTGAGGAGTCGAGGGGTTAGTTAGGAATCAGTCTTTCACTCTCCTGTCTTGCTTCTGCTCTAGAAAGAAGCACAGATTTTGGAGAATAAGACCTCACATCACCTTGAATCATCAACCTCCCCACTTTGTATGGATTGTGTGGGAGACTGGGGTCCAAAGAAAGAAGAGGGACTTGTTTTTTAAAATTAAATCAAAGCAGTACATATACACAGTTGTAAAATTATATTTATTTATTCACGGCTGTGCCGGGTCTTCATTGCTTTGTAGGCTTTTCTCTAGTTGAGGCAAGTGGGGGACTAGTTGCGGTGCGCGGGTTTCTTACTGCAGTGGCTTCTCTCGTTGTGGAGCGCAGGCTCTAGGGCTTCAGTAGTTGCCGCACATGGGCTCAGTAGTTCTGGCCCACGGGTTTAGTTGCCCTACAGCATGTGGAATCTGCCCAGATCAGGGATCGAACCCGTGTCTCCTGTATTGGTAGAGGGATTCTTTACCACTGAGCCATCAGAGAAGCCCCATATACATAATTTTTAAAGGGCAGATAGTACAGAAGGACATATATAGTAAAAAACCAATGTCTCTCTGTCCCCCACTTCCCAACCTCCTGAGTAGAAGTGTTAGTCACTCAGTCATGTCCAACTCTTTGTGACCCCGTGGACTATAGGCCTCCAGGCTCCTCTGTCCATGGAATTCTCCAGGCAAGAATACTGGAGTGCGTTGCCATTCCTTTCTCCAGAGGATCTTCCTGACCCAGGGACTGAACCCAGGTCTCTTGCATTGCAGGTAGATTCTTTACTGTCGAGTCACCAAGGACCCAACCCCCAGAGGTGACCACTTCTACCATTCAGGTTTTCTGGTGGTAACTTCCTATCTCTAAATAAACATGCTTTGATGCTAATTTCTTCATTTATCAACTTTAAACATCATACATCATCTACTGACTTCTTCCTTGGATGACATCACTGACTCGATGGACATGAGTTTGAGGAAGCTCTGGGAGTTGGTGATGGACAGGGAAGTCTGGTGTGCTGCAGTCCATGGGGTCGCAAAGAGTTGGATGTGACTGAACTACTATGACAAGTGAGAATTTAGCTTATTTACAACACATGACTTTTTCTCCCCCTCCCAAACTTTAATAGTTATATTACTATTTTGTCCTCTATTAGTTACCTTTGTAACTTTATTAGGTACAATTTAGACTAATTTCTTGTTCCATCATTTTGCCACAGTATCTCTTGACCACTCAGTTTATAAGATAGAGCTATTAGTGCCCCATTCTTCCCTCCATCTCTCCACTATCTTTCCACCTCCCACTTTCTGTATTCTGTACTTTCACATCCAGCAAGATTGATTACATTTGCATTCTGTTCTTTAACAGTAATTATGTCTTCAGTGCTTTTCTGGACAAATGAACTTTAAAAGTTGACCACCAATACACTGTTTATGTGATTATGACTATGTCATATTATTCATTGCAGGGTCAAATAGTGTGCTATAATTACACCTCATTTCTCATGGGTCCACTGCTCCAACTTCTGTACTCCTAGGAAAAGTTTCCTAGCATCAAGATCAAATGAATTTTCCTTTCTTATGCTCTATGAATTGCTCGAAGTCATGCCACTTTTTACTTTGTTTCATATCTGGACTGGGATTTTCCACCTTATAAATCTATTTATTTATATGCTTACTTAAACTTACTGTTGTGTGGGGTTCCTTGAAACCACACGATAATCATAGCACATCTTCTGTGGACATTTTACTTGCAGATTTTTTAGGAGGATTTTTTTTTTAAACTTCTTACTGAAATATAAAATGCATACAGAAAAGTGCTCATATGACAAATGAATAGCTTGGTCCGTTTTTTACAAGCCAAGCCAATGTAACCAACACTCAGCTCAAGGTCTGTTTTTCATTCACGCTACCCAGTATGCAGTGAGCCCTTTCAACTTGCTGCACCTTGTCTTTTCTTACATAATTTATTTGGTAGTTTTCTCCCCTTTGTTTTCTCCATTTCTCTTTCTGGAGTGTCTGTTAGTTGGATGTTGAACTTCCTGGATTGATCTTCTAGGCTGCTTACCTTTTCTCTCATAGTTTCTCTTTTATAGTTTGCAAATGAGTTGATACAAAGCTGAGTGAGATGTCTGTATATCCAACTGGCTTGTTCACTCCCCGACCTTATTTTAGGTGAGCCACCAGGAGCTGACAGTTGTAATGGGTGACCCCCAAATGCCAGAATGAAAAGCACTTTATTCTGGGAGCAACAGCATGCCACTAGGTGCCCTAAGTAATACCACAGAGTCTAATTCCTTTAACCAGGAGTTCTCTGATATTTTGCCTAGGGATGAATGCCAGGCAGCTTGTGTTTTGGATCTGGGAGTTGGGGGGAGGGCATGGGGGAGGATTTCATGTACTTACCTTCAGTTTATGCCCCCGTTTTCAGCCCCCAGTCACGCCTACTCTCCTTCATACCTACCATCTTCAAGCTTGGATTCTCTCTGGGCCTCTGCTGGCCTGATTGGCTCCCTCTCCAGCTGCAAGCCCCTGAGTGGTGTTGCTGGCTCTCCTTCAACTGTAAACACTCTTTGTTTTGTGCTCCCAGCAATTTATTGAAATCCCTCACCTATTGATATCACCTTCTTCCATCCTCTTCACTGTTACAATTTCATACCTTATTTTATTCCTTCTCATTCTTTTTAGCAGGGTCCTGACAGAAGAAAGAGATAAATATTTATGCTTTTGAGGTCCAAACTAAGGCTAATGCGACTTTTAAAAATGGTTGTTTTGCTTTCTCAATCCAGATTGAGATGGAAAATAATTAGTCAACCCCCAAAATACCCAACTCTGTAGGCCTCATTTTGGCATGTGTTGCCTCTGGCTCTAGACCTGTCATGAGCATTCCTGTGGCAGTCTCCTGAGCTCCTTTTCCTGAACCTCTGCCATCTAGACCTTGCAGTCAAGAAAGCCCTCCACCGAGGGGCTGGAGACGTGGGTTCTGACCCCCACCCTGCCACTGCCTCCCTCTGAACCCCCAGGCCTGTCCCTCCATCTCTCAGGATGCCCTCACTGTGACTTGAGAGGGTCTGAGTCTGCTGTGAGCTGTGCTTTGGCAGGATTGGGTGGGTGCTTGGAGAACAGCCTGGCCTCCTTTGCTTAGGCAGTGGGAGCAGGTGGGCCAGTGATAGGCCCCAAATGCACAGGAGGGGGCTTTGAGGCTGAGCTGAGGCTTCTGCAATAGCAGGCTGCTCTCGCTGCTCTCCCTTCCGCCCACTTTCTCTCCCATCATGGCTGAACCTCCGTCCTTCTGCCTCCAGCAGAGGGAAGGAAGAAGGGAGGGCTGGAGAGCCAGTTTCATTTTCATTCTCTCTCTCTTTTTGTCATAGTGCTAAGCTGCTTTGGGCTGCAGTACCTGTGCCTAGCCCCACCTTCCCTTTTGGGTGCCCCCTTCCATCCTTGAAGTATTGTCTCTTTCAGAAGCACCCCCTGAATGCTTATGGTGTGGAGGGGGTATCAGAGCCAGCTGAGGGAGAGAGGCCAAGCTGGGGGAAACGAAGTGCTACCTAGCTCTGGCATGACAGAAGGAAGCCACAGCTGTAGCAATGAAAAGCACTGGTTTTGGAATCAGACAAACATAGACTTGAATCCCGACTCCACTACTTATTATTATTTGTGTGACTCTAGGTAAATCACATTACTGCTCTGAGCCCAGTTTTCACACCTATACAATCAGAAGAATAATAATGAACTTGCACAGCTGTTATGAAGATAACACAAGTCCTGGACCATTATAGGTGCTTAATAATCACTTTATCATTTTTGCATTATTAGAAGGCAGAAATACTAAAGACCAAATAAAGCCTGCTTCAGTGATTAAAAGGAGAGGGAGGTTAGAAAGCAGCATTTGCCCTTGTCACTCCTTAGGCCGAGCCCCAGGGCCTCCCCTGCAATTATACAATGAAGTTCACACTCTTGTTCAGTGCTGTTTTTGTTGTAGTTTCTGCCTGTCTTTTTTTCTTTAAAATAAAAAATGTAAAGCGATAATTGCCTCTTTATTTTCTGAAGAAGAAATTTGAAAAGGGATAGGCAAATATTTCCTTTGAAGTACACAGCGATCTTCATCATCATCATCATTGTCATTCCAGGACTTTTCAGTGAGTAGTGGTAACAAATGACTAGAGGAAGAGTAATCATCAACAGAAAGATAACTGGCAACTGAAACCACCATGGCTTTCATTTTGTTTCCCCACCACCATTTTGGCCTGTGGATCACGTGGATCCATTCAGTGTCATGTGGATCTGTTGCTAAACATGTTATCCAACAAGGTTTCTGATTTGTCCTGAGTTCATCTAATTGTTATTCTCTTTAATTAATCTTATAAGATTTTCTTGCATATCACTATTACCTCCTCCATATGACTTCTGTCCTTGCCTATTTGTCTTTTCTAGGTCTGATTCCTGGAGAAGGCAATGGCAACCCACTCCAGTACTCTTGCCTGGAAAATCCCATGGACAGAGGGGCCTGGTGGGCTGCAGTCCATGGGGTCGCTAGGAGTTGGACACGACTGAGCGACTTCACTTTATTTTTTCACTTTCATGCATTGAAGAAGGCAATGGCAACCCACTCCAGTGTTCTT
This sequence comes from Bos indicus x Bos taurus, assembly GCF_003369695.1. Taxonomy (NCBI): domain Eukaryota; kingdom Metazoa; phylum Chordata; class Mammalia; order Artiodactyla; family Bovidae; genus Bos; species Bos indicus x Bos taurus. The sequence continues at coordinate 52,272,754 of NC_040105.1, forward strand.
GCCTGGAGAATCCCAGGGATGGGGGAGCCTGGTGGGCTGCCGTCTATGGGGTCGCACAGGGTCGGACACGACTGACGCGACTTAGCAGCAGCAGCAGCAGGTCTGACTCCTGGCTCAGATTGCCCTTTAGAAAGGAGTCTTCCCTCCACCTGAACTATCTTTCAAAACGTTTTAACTTTGGCCTTCCACATCATCATGATTTAGATGTCAGTCGAACTTGGAAGGCATCTTTGCCTCTCCGCTAGTGCTTTTCTACTTCCTGGCTGTCACAAGTTGGTTTTCACACCACTTGTGGTCTAGGAAAGCTCTCACGTGCTCCTTTGGGTCAGGCCACAGTCCCACTCATCTTTGTAACCACTCTGTTCCCTTCCTCACCCTGCATTGAAACTGTACAGAACTGTCTAGGATACCCTTGGCAAAGTGGACGGCTTTGTGGTTCCATGCCTGTATTCTGGCTGTTCTCTTGGCTGAGAATACCTTATACCCCTGTCTACATGGCGGATATCTACTCGACTGTTGAGGAACATCTTCACTCTCTCACTGTTTCAGGCACTTGGAAACAGTGAACAAAACAGATTTCTGCCCTGCGGAGCTCACGTTCTAGTGTGTGAATATAGGGGGTGGAGACAGAAAAGAAACAGACAAGAAGATACAAAACATGTCAAATAGTGGTAAGTGCTATGGAGAAAAATAAAGCTGGTCAGGAGGATGGGGGTGCAGAAGGCCCAGTCAGCCCTACCGTAGCCAATCTTTGTGTACCCATTATTAAGCAGCCTCTTCTTATTTGAGCATTTTCTGATGTTATTATGTATTCATTACAACCGCAATCCTTCCAACAACTTTATCAGTACTGTTATTATCTTTATCATATTGGTAAACAAACTGTGTCTTAGAGATGTAAATCATATAGTTAGGAGGGGCAGAGCTAGGATTCAAACCTTGACCTGTCTGACCACAAAACCTGTACTCATAACCTCTAAGCCATTGTGCCCCCAGTAAGCCTTGCAACAACTCTCTGGGATTGGAATTAGTATACCTATTTTACAGTTGAGGAAGCTGAGGTTCAGAGAGGGGAGGTTCACCCATGGTTTACAGCAAATAAATAGATTTGAACCCAGATCTGTCTAAGACTCAAAGCTAGGCCCTTCTGCCAACGTTGAGGCCTAGGGACCTATGGACTTGCCTGCTTTTATGTTTATGTGGCCCATACAAGGTACCAGTTGAGGTCATTGGCCCTTTCCCCTTCTCTCACCACCTGTAGCTCAAATGGAGCCTTGAGATGTATATGGATATCCCAGCCCACATACAAGCCCTGACTATTTTCCTTTCCCATTGGCCACCCTAGCAGATGGACCTGGATAACAAGATCACACAATTCCTGCAAGTCAGCTCAAAAAATATAGACAGGAAATTCTGGATTCTGAGTACCTGAGTGAAGTCTAGAAGGGAAAAGGCCAGAGATCCTAATGGGCATATTCCCTTGCCCCACAGACCGTTGACCTCACAGGAAGGGGCCTTTAAAGTGTGCTATCCAGTGTAGGAGCGTCTGTTTCCCAGTACAGCTTATGATATTGCAATTTTTAATAAGCTGAACTCCATGATCCTCCTCCTTTGGCTTCCTGAACTAGGTCCTGCTTTGCAGTGGGGGCAGGGACTGGGCCTTCTGTGTCTCTGGTCAGTGAAGACCAAAGCCTTCCTGGGTCCTCTTCACAATATTTTATTCATGAGTACTTCAGGATTCTTATCTTCATTTCTTAGGACATTTTAAAAAATTATACATTTAATACATTCTTCCATTTGAAAATTTAGAAAAGTAGAGGAGAAAAACATTATCCATAATTACAACACACAGAAGCAGCTACTCTGGACATTTGATGTATTTCCTTTATTCTCTGAATTCTTTTCATATGGTTGAAATAATACAGCAGGTGCAATTTTTTCTTGCTTTGTTCATTTGAACATTTCCCCATGTAATTGCATATTCTTTAGAAGCATCATTTTTAATGGCAACTGATATACCATAATGTACTTAACCATCCTCTCAATGTAGGGCATAGACACTGGGCCTGTTTTTTTCACTGGTTTAAATCATACTGCAGTAGGCATCTTTGCACATAACAGCTTTTAGGGAACTTAGAGCTTTTAGGGAACTGGTCTTGTATAGGAACAATTGTGTTCAGCTTATTTCCCTTTCTAGATGGTCCCTCTGGCTAGGTCTGATTCATACTTATAGTCATTCATTTATTCATTCATTCCATCCCCACATATTTACTGTGTACCCCTGTAGATCAGACCCTGGGAACTGGGGCACAGGCATGACTAAGACACGGCCCAGACTGCCAGGAGATCCTAGTATACAGGGAGAGCCAGGCTTGGAAATGGACACTTTCAAAATAGTTCGATCAGGGCTGTGATAGAGGCAAGAAAAGGATCCTGTGGGAGAACAGAGGAGGGGTTCCTCATCCAGGAGGGGATATTAAGATAAGCTTCCTGGAGAAGGTCTTGCCTAAATGAGTCACGGAGGATGAATAAGAGTTGGCTGGAATAAGAAGGGGAACTTCCTGTTAAATACAACAAGTTGAATAAACTTATTTATCTCTGCTGCTTTCCCAAATTCCACTGAAATATGAGTAAAGGAATAAAAAAGGTAGAAACATGAGGTCTGGGATGCTAACCAGAAGTAAACTATTCCATGCAGAGAGCCCCAGAAATGCTTGGGGATCAGAGGTCCCATGAAGCATGGAGAGTAGGATGAGGCACAGAACCAAAAACAGGGAGAATATTGAAGGGCTGTGAACAGACCATGTTGGCTCTTCCCCAACCCCATTCAGTCAGGGACGCCCCCACTGGCTCCATCTCTGCAGATGGAGGGTGATTCTTTGGCAAAATTGAAGTTATGAGCCTCTGGGGGTGAGACAGGGCTGCAAGCAAAGTGACCTGCACCCCCAAAACAGTGGAACCCCAACCTCCTTCCACTTACCTACTTCAGGACACCAAAGTCGGGAGCACACAAGAGAAAAGGATTCTTCTCTGGGGAAACTGAAAGACCCCAGACAAAGGCCTCTTAAAGATGATATTTGGGAGTCTTCCATCCAAAGAATAGGCTCTTAGTCCATTAACACTCTAGTGAAGCCCATCACCTGGCCAGCTCCACCTACACACAGAGATTGTTAGTGTCATGGGAACCGATCACCAGGACTCACCAGCTCAGGACCCTTAAAATAGGTATATTTCATTTTATGTAAATTAAACCTTAATGTAACTGACATTAAAAAAAAGGCTTAGGTAGCCAGAGATGATCGGGTAGTGCAAAGCTATTTGAGGAAGACCATCAACCTGCAAGAATGACCCAAAAAGTAAACAAGCCAAAAAAACTTGGAGCAGAGGTAATGAAGGGAGGAGAAGATACCTGGGAAATTTAAGATAATGAGAGCCAACTCAAAATTTCAGCCGAAGGATTAGAAAATAAAAGTTGAGGAAGTATCCTAGGAAGCAGAAAAACAGGATGAAGAGATGGCCAACAGAAAAGATGAGAGCATGGAAGGATCAGCTGAGGAACTCCAACATCCAACAATAAGAGTTCTGGAAATAGAGTATGGAGGAAACAGCAGGAAGGAAAGGATCAAAGAACATGTCTCAGAACCAAAGGAATGAAAATCCCACCGAGTAACCAGCAAAATAAATGATAAAAAGACCCCCACCAAGGTACAGCACTGCACAATTTTGGAATAGCAGAATAAAGAGAAGATTCTGAAAGTTTCCAAGGGACTCCAAGCATCCCTTGGACAGCAAGGAGATCAAACCAGTCAATCCTAAAGGAAATCAACCCTGAATATTAATTGGAAGGACTGAAGCTGAAGCTCCAATACTTTGGCCACCTGATGCAAAGAGCCAACTCATTGGGATAGACCCTGATGCTGGGAAAGATTGAGGGCAAAAGGAGAAAGGGGCAGCAGAGGATGAGATGGTTGGATGATGTCACCAACTCAATGGACGTGAGTTTGAGCTAACTCCAGGAGATAGTGAAGGACAGGGAAGCCTGGCATGCTGCAGTCCATGGGGTCACAAAGATTCCGACACAACTAAGCAACTGAACAGCAATAGCAACTAAAAGCTTCCAGAGAGAAAACATATCATGTACTAAGGATCAGGAAAAAGAATGGTATTGGACTTCTCAATAGCAGCACTGGAAGCTGGGAGACAATGGAGCAACATTCTCAAATTTCTGAAGGACCATAATTTCCAACCTAGAAACCTGTACGGAGTTGAATTATCAATCAAGGGTGAGAGCATAATAAAGACATTTTCAGACAGGAGATCTAAAGATTTTATGTCCTAGGTCTCCTTTCTCAGGAAGCACTGGAGAATGCGCTCCAGCAAAATGCAAGCATAAACTCAGAAAAAAAAAGGCCAAGAAATTGAGGAAGCAGAAAATTAACACAGAAGAGAATTGAAGGGAATCCCAAAGTGATGGAGGAGATCTTAGTGCAACTTTGTGCAGGCCTGGAGGGCAACCAGTCTGGATTGCAGTGAGGACGATGTCTCAAAGGAAAAAAAAAGTCTGATGGATTATGGGATGTGTCAGATTGCATTGAGAGGAGAAATGCACTTCTCACAGAGTTTGGGGAGAATTGATCATACAACTGAAGAAAACTGGGCTTCCCAGGTGGCCCTAGTGGTAAAGAACCCGCCTGCCAGTGTAGGAGACGTAAGAGACTCGGGTTCAATCCCTGGGTTGGGAAGATCCCCTGGAGGAGGGCATGTCAACCCACTGCAGTATTCTTGCCTGGAGAATCCAATGGACAGAGGATCCTGGCAGTCAATGGTCCATGGGGTCGCAAAGAGTCAGACATGACTGAAGCAACTTAGCACACATGCATGATTTGTGCTTGAGAGATGTTCCTTTGGCAGCCAGTGAGAGAAGGTTGTTGTCCATTGAAGAGACTTGCAGTTAGACAAGTTGATGTTTGGGAGATGAGGTCTCTGGCTGTGCCAAGCCGGGTTCTTAGCTTTTAAAGATGCTTCTCTGGACCAGGGCACACCCCTTTCTCCTCAGGATGCTTCTGGGAAGAGTCCTGTACACAGTAGCTCTTCAAGTCTCCTTTAAAAATATGTACCTTCTCTTTGTGTCCAATCTCCTTTCTGTTGGACAACTGATCTTGTAGACATGTTGCCCAAATGCTGTTAAGAAACCGTCTCTCTTTTTCAGGTAACTGCATATCTCGTTTCTGATGCATTTCTCATAGCTCTCAGAGGACAGCCTTGTTTATGTAATCGTGGGTTGTTGGGAGAGAGGCACCTTATTTCTTCCCCAGGTACTTTTTATAGATGACTTGGAGGAGCAAGATGAGAGGCAGGGGATCCAAGAGGCGAGAGCAGAAACCCCAGTATGGCATTTCAAAGGCTTATATTTTTTTTTCAGTTATTCTGCTCTGCTGTCCCTATACATCCCCCAAAGGTTCAAGACTGTCAATATTTTGCCATTTATTCTCCCATCTGCCAGATTGCCCCTTGTACCTGGAAGCAGCAATGTCAAAATCCTTGGTCTCACTACATGCCTGAGTTTTAGGTTTAGTAGGGATTCCCTGGTGGCTCAGATGGTAAAAAGTCTGCCTGTAATGTGGGAGACCTGGGTTTGATCTCTGGGTCTGGAAGATCCCCTGGAGAAGGAAATGGCAACCCACTCCAGTATTCTTGCCTGGAAAATCCCATGGATGGAGGAGCCTGGCAGGCTACAGTCCATGGGGTCTCAAAGAATCAGACACAACTGAGCAACTTCACTTTCTTAGGTCCAAAAAGTATGGTCACTATACTCATAGACTTCAGTCAGTTACTGTTTATTGAGCATCACTCTTGAGGATGGGAGTTAGTATAGCCAAGCCTTTTGAGAACTCTGGGGTCCAGGCCAGGCCCCCCTACTTGTGTGCTATGGGGCAACTCATTTCAACTTCTGTGAGTCTCAGTTTCATCATCTTAAAAGTGGATGAGTAATTCCCACTTTGCAGGATCAAAGGAGGTCATGTGTCAAGAGAGCCCGCCACCTTGCCTGGTACATAGTAGGTGCCCAGTGATTGTTCACGTGTCAGTGCAGATGACTATATATGTGGCTTATGCCCTAAAGTAGATCGAGGCAGGGGGCCAGTCTGTGAGCAACTCGAGGGCTTGTATTCCTGACTCGGGGCCTGGTATATAGTAGATTGAATACATGTGTGCTGGAGATTTTGGGGTGGAGTGGCGAGGAGACCAGCCTGCCCAGAGTAGAGTGTTCGTGTTAGGGAGAGACACTGAGGGGCTTAGCCTCCATTCTGTCGACAGTTGGGGAGTCATTGAATTAAGCCCATCCAATCTGGTACCTGCAAATGATTGAGCCAGGCCTCAGAAGCAATCTTGTTGTGGCAGGGTGAGATGGAAGTTTTAATAAATGTGAAAAGGTGCTCCATGGCCCTAATCCTCTGTCCCTTTAGGGGGCTGCAGAGGCTAAAGATTGGACCTACTGTTGTCTACTGTGCCAGGCTGAACCTCACAGCCACCCCACCCTCCTGCCCCCCTCCCTTCCCCTGTCATGTCATTTTACAAGTGAGAAAGCTGAGGCGGGACATCGGACAGTGCCTTCCCCGGGATTATATGGCTAGTAAGTAGCAGAACTGGAAGCACTGGCCTCACCCACTGTCTGTGCTCCTGCAACCAGATGCTTGCCTGCCCTACCTGGCCGGTGGGTGCTCCATTCACTCTTCCAGCAGATACTCACGCTGAGCCCATCTCCCTTCCCCGCGTGTCCCTCTCACTTTGCACTCAGCATAGATGGCTCTCCCCTGACTCAGGTCCTCACTCAGGTTGCTTCTTGCTTTCGGTTCTCTCACCTGAGGACAGAGCCTGTGATGTGTTCATCTCTGTCTCCTCCGAAGTGGGGGTGGGGGTGGGGAGGGAGGGGAGAAAAGGAGGAAGAGGACAGAAAGGGGACAAGGAAGTCGCTTCACACACTCTCCCCACTTCTTCCTAGCACCCTGGTTCTTCTTCCTCCTCCTCCCCAGCCCTAATGGCAGCCCCAGTGTCCCTCCCCTACACACACACACACACACACAGTCTTTTAGGGAGGAGTAGCCGGAGGGGTGTGGTTCCGATTTCGCTCATTCTCTCAGTCCCCTCAGAGCTGTGTCCCCAATGCTATTCTCTTCTCTTGTCCTTCCTTTGCCTCTGAGGGGGCCTCACAATGAAGAAGGCAGACCAGTGTAGTAGAAAGGAGCCCAGCAGCTGACTCACTCACCCTCTCAGCCTCATTTTCTTCATCCGGAAAATAAGCAGGTTGGACCAGGCAATTGGCAAAGCCTTTTCTGTGTTGTTAATAATACCTGGCATTTGTCTGCTGGGTTCCAAAGGGCTTAATCATCCTACCAGCCCTGCGGGGATTGGCTCGTGTTATAAGTGGGGAGACTGAGGCTCAGATTCCAAGCAAAGAGGTGATTTGTCCAGGTCACAGGGCTGGTAAGTGGCAGAGCCAGTATCTGAGGCTCCATCTCTCTGGATTTAAACCTCAGACTCTGCCCCTGCCCGCAGCCACTCCAAGGAGGGCTCCTCACCATGACCCAGTAGCTAGAACATTGTTGGTCCCTGGCACTTCCTTGACCTCAGCTCCAACCACTCTTCCCCTCACTCACTCCACCCTTGCCACACTTTCCTCCTCCTTATCCCAACAACTGGCCAGCCCCTCCTCCATCTCATGGCCTCTGCACTGGCTATTCTCTCTGCATGAAATGCCCACCCCTCATTTTCATGATGTGTAAAAGGTGTCAAGGCCACTGTGTAGAGCAGAGGGAGGAAAGGAGTAGAGCATATACTGACTGTTGTTGGTTTTTTTTCTGTGTTTCTCTTTCAGATCTGATGGTGAGAATTCCAGAACAGTCAGGTCAGTACCTCCTTTCTTTAGCAGTAGTTGGGAGATGGGGCAGGGACTGGGGTGGGGGCAGGGAGTGGGGTGGGGGCCTCTGGTTTGTCATTTTGGGATCCATGGGAAGGGTGGGGGCCAACTCCAGGGGTTTTGTCCCATTAGTATTAGGGGTGGGGATGGAATGGAGTGGGAGGGCCAGGGTGAATGTGGCAAGCATGGGGAGGGGGTTGAAAACTCTTCCTTAGTCTTTCTGACCCTCACTGACTTGGGGGCTTGGCTGAACACTGGAGCGGCCCATGTGGGAAAGCTGGACCAGGAACCTTCTCCCTCTCTCCTCCCAGGAGAAGGGGACACAAGGGAAATGGAGCTTCTCTTGTCTGGCGTTCGTGCTGCACCCTGGCCTGCACTAGCCCTGAGTAGTGGGGTTTGGATAGACTTTTTGATGTGACACAATCTAGACATGAGAAATATACCTTATGGTAACCAGTGGATTTTTTTTTTTTTTTTTGCATGCTTGGTGAAAAAGGCTTACAAGCATCACTGAGTTTTCAGGGTGTGATCAATCTGCCATTTGAGGAGGTGGGGGTCAAACTGGGATAGAGACAAGAACTATTAGTACATTTCCCAGGCCTTAACCCATCAGAAGCTTCATGAAAACACAAGTGTCAAGGATAGGGACCATGTGGGAATGATAGGGGACTCAGGATACGGCCCAGTTAGGCAGCATCCAGGCCAAGGGTGGGCCTCTGAAAGGAGATGGATCCCAGCAGCAGAGGCATCAGATGGGTCACTCAGTTCCAGTCAGGGCTGCAACTAACATACACAGCACCTATGTGAAGAGTAGAATCCACTGAGTGGATCAGTTGGAGGAATGTTCCCTTTCCACTGGGCTCCTGCAGCCCCTCACCAGGGTTCCTGGCTCAGTGAGCAGAGCACAGGTTGAATTTCAGCCCCAACTCATGCCCTCTTGGTTGTAAAGCCTTGTGCAAGGCACAGCTTGTCCAACCATATGCAGCAGCCCAGGTCCTGGCATCCAGGCAGTGGATATGGGAGAGGCAGAGGATCCCAGCATTCAAACGGAGGTGCATTAATGAGACACGCTGTGTCCTAGCATCCCAGGCAGGGGGTACGGGATGAGCACACTGGTGCCCTGTGCCAAGGTACGAGCTGTGGGATGGGAGCACACGTGGGCCAACAGGAAAGTGGGAAGCGTGATCGATACAGTCAGGCCCAGTGTCTAGGCAAGGGGTATATGATGAGACACAATTAGTCCCGGCCTGCAGCCAAAGAATATGGCCTGAGTACAACCTGTCCTAGCATTTAGGAAGGCACTGGTCTAGCAAAGAACACTGATTCCAGTGCCCCACTGTGGGTTTGGAAGAAGACAACTTGGGCTGACTCTGAGCACAGGCCCCTAGGCAGCCCCATTGATATGCCTGCGACTTGTCAAGGAACCTGATGGAAGGCGTCTCTAGCTCTTCCCAGCACGGGTGTTCCGAGGACCTATAGCTCAGGGCATTTAATAGCATAATCATATATCATATGATAGTGTACGTTGGCCCTTTACGACTCACAGAAGTTGTCAGGGGCTTTCTTTCGTTTGATCCTCCCAGCGACACTGTAAGTGGAAGCTGGGTTGGCCTTATCATCATTCTTTTACAGTTGAGGAAACTGAGGCTCAGGCTGGTTATAGGTTTTGCCCACAGCCATGCAGCTAATTTATGGCTGAGCCACCACAGCAGGAGCTCTCAACAGCCTTGCAGATAATAGCCATCTCATCCTCATCCTAGTATTAGTAGTCGTAACAGCTATCATTTGCTCCTCACCTACTAAGAACTCTGAACATGATCTTATTCAATGCTCACAACAGTCCCATTAGGCATGGATTGTTACAGATGAAGAAAACGAGGTTCCCCAGATGGTCAGCGCCTTACCCAAGGAAATAAGAGCAATGGGGCGGGGCGGCATCACTCTGACTCACACTCTGGGCTGTCTGCTTCCAAAGCTGGCATTTGTTTTACTAAGATATGCTTCCCGACATCCACACTGGACCTACAGTCAAGGAGACTACAGGGACCTTGAGGACTCAGCAACTGTGGAAGCAAGGGTTAAACTTGGACTGTGGAAGGGGCTGGCCTAAAATAGCACTCGTGGGGCAAAATCTTGTAAACATGGTGGGAAGATCCTTTAACTTGGAACCTGGGCTGGCTGGGGTCATCTAAGGATGCTCTCAGGCCCCATGTGTAAATTCTTGAGCTCACTTCAGTTAGGCATCAGGGAAAGCTTCCTGGAGAAGGCAGTGTCTGAGCTGGGTCATAGAGGACTGACACACGGATTTGGTGTAAGGAGGGCATCCTTGGAAAAGAAACCAGCAGGCATCAGAGGGGAGGGGGGATAGGTGGGGGCAGTTGGTCAGACTAAAACAGATCTGGGCAGGAAAGGAGATGTTAAAAGCTCCTTAACAAAGGACTAGTTTGGTTGGGGCTGGGTCACAGACACCTTCTTTCATCAGTGAGAGCCAGGGGAGGTTAGAGGAGGGAGGCTGGGATCTGCAACATAAGGGCAGCAACTGGATCTGGGCAAAGGGTTCCATTTATGGCCAGGTCACCTTCTAGTTATGTGACTTTAAACAGGTCTATTTCCCCCCAGGAGCCCCAGGGTCCTTCCTCATCTAATAAACATTGTGTATGTGGAGGGGAAACGTTAGGAGGGTAGAAGAAAAACATCAAGTAAAGGAGTTAGACCTTGGCTGTTGTGAAAGTGAAACAAGAAGGAGTGAGTAGGGTCAGTGGGTTGAAAACCCACTATGGCAAGGCCCCAGGCATGAGGGCTTTCAATAATGGGGTGCCAGAGGAAGTGTGGAGTCTAATTAGAGCTGAACAGCTGGTGTTGTGAGAGGGCTGTGGGCAGAAGAAGGTGCCTGGACTTCCTGTGGATCCATGAGAAGTTGTCAGACCTAGAGATACCTTAAATCCAGGTCCAGAAAGGGATGGACAATGGCTCAAGGTCACACACTAGTGCTCAGCAGAGCCTGCCTCCTAGCTATGTGTTGTTTGCAAAGTCACTTACAGCTTCTCTGATCCTTACTTTCCTCATCTGTAAAATGAGGACAATAATTCTGACTTCTTTGGGTTAATGAGAGAACTTAAAACAATGCTCAGCATAAAATGGTAGTACAACACATTGTAGTGCCCTTAGCCAAGGCCTAACCCAATCCGTTGTCATTTATGGGATATTCAAGCTTGAGAAATGTGGAGCACAGAACTTGAAAACAGAGGGGCAGGGGGAGCTGATACCCCTGCTACCCAGAAGGGGAGGGAGCCCAGGCCTAGAGGCACTGCCACTGCAGTGAGGGTGAAGCTGGAACTTGGGGGCCCTGGGCACCAGGCTGGGGTTGCCAGGCAAGCAAGGATGAGAGCCAGAGGAGGTGGCCTGTTGCTAGGGAAGGAGGGAGCGGGTGGGGGAGCTGTTGACACCCGCAGAGCCAGGGACGTCCCCATGGCAACGGAGCCACTGCTGTTGGGAGGAGAAGTGGGAGGAGGAGCCAGCGCTGGCTCTGTTCCCAGAGGAGGCCTCCCACTCTGGGCCTCAGTGCCCCCATCTATCCAACCGGAGCTTGGATTAGATAATTTCTAAAGATTCTTCCTTGTTTTGACCTCCTGGCAATCTGGGGTGGCTGAGACCTCACAGACCTTCCATGGCTCCCCCACATGCCCAAGACACCACCAGACACCAGAGCTGCCCCGGCTGCTTCCAAATCTTCCCTCCATGCGGCCTCCTGTTCAGTGCAGCCTGGTCGCTGGCCCCGCCCAGCTCTTTGTTGATACCACTTCCTTTGCCTGGAACCTTGTCACTTACCGCCTGCTCAGTGCTCTCAGGTTCCGGTGGGCCTAACTCCAGCCCTGTGCACTCTGGTGAGCCTTCCCTGGCTGCCCTAGCCTGCCCAGACTGCTTCCTCCCTCCTGGGCTCCTTTGGCCCTACAGGTCTATGTTTCTCCTGCTCTCCTTAGTAATTTGCTGCTGCATTGCATCGAGCTACTTCTGAGAGCTTGGGCTCCCCTTGACAGATTCAGATCTTTTCTGTAAATTTATGGTGTCATATTGCAAATCCCCATTTTATATATGAGCCAGTGCTCTGAGAACTCATGTGGTTTGTCTGAGCTCCCCAGGTCCTGTGTGGTGGAGCCAGGCTTGGAACTTAGCTCTGTGTAATTGCTGCTGCCCTAGGCCCAAGGTAGGTTATGATTTATCAGCTGCAGCAGTGCTTACTGGTGATAGGTAAAGTCCATATATGCTGGCCACCATGCTGGGCACTTCACCTGTGTTTTCTCATTTCATCTTCACAATAATCCTATAGAGTATATATTTTAGTCACTTTACAGGTGAGAAAACTAAGGTTTAGAAAGTTAAAATAATCTATCCCCCCCATAGAACTCAAATACAAATTCAGAGTTGTGGTCACCAAGCTATACCAGAGTTAACCCAGTTGTATTCCAGAAGCACATACCGAGCATTCCCTATGTACCAGTCTTGTGTTGGGTGATCCATGGTGGAGATGGAAGTGGGCTACAGACACAGATGAGCCAGCTCTGGCAAGCTAAAATGGGAGTTTGTTGATGAGAAGCCAGTTCTAAGGACAAGAGGCTGGAAGAGGTAGCACTTGACTCTGATAGTGGGATGAAGGAAGAGGGTAGGGGTGGGGAGGGAGATGGGTAATTTTCCCAAAGAACGTACCTTTTCCCAGGAAGCTCACAAGGGGAAGGAAGAGGTAACGGGGTTCTCCCTCTCGTTCCTGTTTATGTTCCCCTGCCCCCTCTTGGCCCAGCCCCAGGAAGTGGGTGACCCCTAAGCTGGCTGCATGCCTGGTTGGCACCAAAATAAACTTGCCTTCTCTCTCTTCCCCTCCCCTTGTCTCCGTCCCCTCTGTCCTGGCTTTAATTAGCAGCCCTGGGGATGAGTCACTTGGCAGCTGGGGAGGGAGGCTGCTGAGAGCCCAGTTGAGCCTGAGTTCCTGGCCCTCACCTCGCAAGCAGCACTGCTGTGTTCTTGGTGTGGCTCCACGTCTGTGCGGGTGTGAGGAGTACAGGGACAGTGCTGCGTGCTGGCCAGCGTCCTTGCTTAGCAGGCTGTCTGTATAGAAGCAGATCTGGTTGCTGCTGTATTTGTCTCGGTGTCCACTGAATGTTGATGTGTGTGTGTGCAGCTGTAGGACATATTTGTGGTCGCAAGTGTCAGGAAATGAGGGAGCATTTGGGTGAACAAACACAAACGCTTTGTAATTGTATTCACCCCTCCCTACCTAAGTGTTCTTTATGCGTTTTTGCTTATGCAAGCCCTGCACTTATATCCCCGATTTTCCCTTGTCTTAGTCTGGGTACACTTTGTTGCAGGGAACTGAAACCCACTCAGACATGCTCAAGAATAAAGGGTGGGGAGGGGGGAGACTGTTGTGAGACTACATCTCACAGAATCTAAGAGCAGTAAATGACATATAGCCAGGCCTCATGCCAACTGGAAATGGGACCAAGAAGTCAAGGAGCAAGACTGCCCCCCACCCCAGCCCCCTCTCTCTCTGCATCTCCCTAGCCCGTGCCTGTCTCTCTCCATCTTTCATGACTTGCCTGGTCCCTGTCATCTTTTTGTCACTGACTTCTCTCTCTGGAGTGCCTTCCTCTGCTCTCAGGTGGGCTGATGTGGCCATCAACCTTGAAGTTATATGACCTTCTAGCTCTGGGGCGCACCCCCAGGTGACTGCAGCATTTTTGTCCATCCTATGGTAAATTGAGGCAACAAGGGGTTGTAGGTGGGAATGGATTCTCCTAGAGGTGGGTGAGTGTGTGCCCGTACGTGCTCAGTTGTGTCCAACTCTTTGCAACCCCATGGACTGTAGCCCGCCAGGCTCCTCTGTCCATGGGATTTTACAGGCAGGAGTACTGGAGTGGATTGCTATTCTCTTCTCCTGGGGATCTTCCTGACCCAGGGATCAAACCTGAATTTCCCGTGTCTCCTGCATTGACAGGCAGATTCTTTACCACTGAGCCACTTGGGAAGCCCAGGAGTGGGTAAAGGTAGAGGTCAAATACTAAGGACTTGGTGTTTCTTCTATAGTCCCACAGCTTTTATGTGTTCACAAGCGAGGTCAGAGCCTGGGGAGCAATCTACTCAGAGGCCCACTATTGTCAGCTTGCTCATCCATCAAGGTTGTGGTTCATACTCTAATGCAAGTCGACCTTTGCTCACTATGCTTTCAAGTTCCACGTTCTTGAATCACAACATGCTATTTTATCTAAAAATTTCCTCTTATTTTGTGCCAAAACAGCTTTTAAGTGTATGATGGATATTACCATCACTCCCAGTGTAAGGTGATTTTCATAGCCTCAGAACAACGGGCATAATACCACTCATGATACAACTATTCTCAAGTTCTTCGTTGTATCAGGAATTTTCACATTTTATTAGTACAGCGACTGAATTTATAGTTATCTGAAGTATATAACTACAAGCATACATTATCAATATTATCAGCTTGACGCTTGAGCTTACTTTTCCATTAATACAAACCCTGCTGTTTTTACATTAATTACAGAGGGAATTAATGACCCCTTAGACAGGTTTTCATCTATGAGTAAGGAGTTTGGAACCAGCTGTGTGCATAATGACTGTTCTCCAGAAGCAGGCACAATTCCCATGACTCTGACCTCGGCCCTGGCCTCCCATCCTCTGGCTGAGACTGGCGGCTGCCCCCTACTTCCTTGGGGAGTGCCCATTTCAGGTCTGGCACATATCAGTTGCTCTTGTTATTTTTTAATAAAAATGATAGTTTTCTTATTGTTAAAGCTATCTTCCACACATAGATGGTAAACCTGAGTGGGAGAGATCATCCCAGGCTCAGGACAAAGCCTCTTTCAACCTAACAAATGCTTTGATTTAGAAAATATGTAGTATGTATCAGGCACTGTTAGGTAGCATTCCACACACCTTTATCTTTAATCTTCCTGGCAGCTCTGCCAAGTAGGGGTGATTAGATCCACTTTACAGAGGGGTGAAACCAAAATCTTAAGAGGTAAGATGATTTGCCCGAGGTCATCCATCCATCTACCTATCCATCCATCCATCCTTTTAGTCATTCATTCACTCAAAGATAATTCTTGAGTACCTACAACATGCTAGTTTAGTTTCGCATACAACATGTGTGAAACTAAATGCGGTTGATACAGTGATGAATAGTAGAATCCTGCTGTGAGGAAACTCACCCTCTGGTAGGAAAACAGAGAAGGAAACAGACAATTAACAGAGGAAGTATAGGGTGCTGTGGAAGACCCTCAGAAGTATACCCAACCCAGCCTGAGGGTCAAGGAGTCTTCTCCAAACTGACCTCTAAACTGAGACTTGGTGGATGAGTTGAAGTTAGCCTGGTTTTTCCAGTAGTCATGTATGGATGTGAGAGTTGGACTATAAAGACAGCTGAGTGCCGAAGAATTAATGCTTTCAAACTATGGTGTTGGAGAAGACTCTTGAGAGTCCCTTGGACTTCAAGGAGATCAAACCAGTCAATCTTAAAGGAAATCAACCCTGAATATTCATTGGAAGGACTGATGCTGAAGCTCCAATACTTTGTCCACCTGCTGTGAAGAACTAACTCATTGGAAAAGACCCTGATGCTGGAAAAGATTGAAGGCAGGAGGAAAAGGGGATGACAAAGGATAAGATGGTTGGATGGCATCACCAACTCGATGGACATGAGTTTGATCAGGCCCCAGGAGTTGGTGATGGACAGGGAGGCCTGGCTTGCTGCAGTCCATGGGGTCTCAGAGTTGGACACAACTGAGCGACTGAACTGGTGAGGGATGGAGGTGGGGTGAGGTGAAGTGGAGCATTTTGCAGGCAGAGCCAAAAAGTGTGCCAGGGCTGTGGGAGCAGCATTTGGTACCTGCATTTGTGAAGAACTATAGCTGTATCTGTGGAATTCCCAGGTGGCTCAAGTGGTAAAGAATCTACCTGCCAATGCAGGTGACACAGGCTCGATTCGATTCCTGAGTCAGGAAGATGCTCTGGAGGAGAAAATGGCAACCCACTCAAGTACTCTCGCCTGGGAAGTCCCATGGGCAGAGGAGCCTGGAGGCTTACAGTCTCTGAGGTCACAGAGAATTGGACATGACTTAGCAACTGAGCACATAGCTGAATCTGGAGTGGGATGGGGCTATCATGAGAAATAGTTTGAAAAGGGGGTAGAAGGTATATTGGGAGACTGGGGCCTGGACCCTTGTCAGTCAGACCCAGAGCCAAGGAGCTGCAGGACCCAGGAGTAGAGTTTCCATGATTCCCTGCCTGCCTCTTCCCAGCACCAGCCTGGGTGGGCCTGGCCAGTGCCAGCAGCAGGCCAGGATTCCAGTGGCCACAGTGCCCTCTAGTGTCCAACAGCCTGTCTTGCAGTTTCCACCGCAGTGTGGTTTGTCTGGCTCCCAATACCAGCTGACCTTTGTGACTAGGTGCCCTGTGCCGGATGCTGGGAACACTGGAATGAATAAGACATGGCCCCTGTCCCCACCAAGCTCTTGGCCAGAAGGGGAAACAGCATGTGAACAGACAGCGCTGGAGAAACGCAGGGTGGGAAGGACGCGGGGGAGTCAGGTTCCCAGAGGGCACCACTTCTGAGCAGACTCCATCTCTCACGAGGTGGAGAGATGGCAGTGGGAGCAGGGTGGTGGGGAAGAGTCTTCTGAGCAGAGGCAAAGGTGAGGACAGAGAGCAGAGTGTGGCAGACAATTGCAGGCACTTTTGTCTGGGTGGAGCACAGGTTGAAGATATGAGGGGAGGCTGAGACCACCTGGAGGTCGGGGGCGGGGAAAGGTCACAGAAGGTTCTGGGATGCCCGACAGGCAGTTAGTGAATGGAATCATAAAAGGAGCTTCCCTGCCCTTTTGGGATCACAGACCCACCCATTTGAGGATCTGATAAAAACAATGTTCTCCCAAGAAATGCACTCATACTCATGTTTTTCATACAACTTAAGGGACTTCAGAGACACTCTGCACTCCAGGCCTATCCACAAACCACAGGCTTCGAAATTCCTCTTAGTATAAATACTAAAACCTTATCACGGCTTCTGGACTCTGCGTGATTGGGCCCCCCGCCTATATCCCTAATCTCCCCTTTGCTTTTTTCCAGTCAACCATGTTGGCCTTGAAGTTCCTGGAAATACCACCTCAGATCCTTTGCCCAGGTTGTTTCCTCTTCCTGGAACGCTCTCCCCTGCTACCTCCAATTTTGCCCAGTTTAATTCCAGTAGTGGTTGAATAATGTCTGTCTCCTCTCACTTGGATATGAGCTCCATGAGATCAGGACATTGACTGCCCTTAGTCACTGCCATATCCGTTCCCCTGCCAGTGCCCTGTGGTTGGGTTAGGCTCCTCACCCTTAATTCCTTCCCTTCAACCCCTAGAGGATTATCACATGAGTTGCACCAACAGGCTCAGATATGTCTGAATTCTAAGAGTGGCCCAAATGGAAAGATATCTTCCTAGAAATCTTCCCTTGCCTGAAACAAACAGGTTTCCCAAGAGCCTCCCCTACCTCCCTGGCAGAAGGACCATGGTCTCTCAGGCTCCAACTGAGACTTTTCAGCATGTGCCTATCTGTATCATTGAAACTTCACAAAAACCTGTGAGAGAGGAGTTGCCACTCAACCTTTTACAGATGAACAAACCGAGCCTCAGAGGGGTTACCCAGTGGAAAAGTAGTAGAGCCAGGATTTGTACCCAGCTCTGCCAGGCACCAAAGTGTAAGCTCTTTGCCTCACCAGAGAGGGGAAGGGGCTTGCCCAAGGTCACACAGCATCAGCCTTAGGGCCAGAACTAGAATTTATGTTTCTTGACTTCTGCCAGGCCAAGATGAATGTTTGGGCCACAGGAGCCACTTTTAAGACAGTAACTGAAAATGGGCACAAGGTGTGACTGCCACAGGGCCAAGGGAGTTGCTGAGGGAGAGAGAGAGAAAAAAAAAGCAGGGGCTGAGACCAAGCCTAAGGACCATGGGGCTTTAGGGGGTGGGCTGAGGAAGAAGAGGCCACGAAAGGCCCACGGATGCCAACTTTGTGGTGGTCCGGAGGGCCAATCTCTCTCAGCAGCTTTGGCTTTCTTGAGAGGAACCAGCTGCCCCAGCAGGAAGGCAGGAAGACTGGCCTGTGGCCTGTCAGCTCCTATTCCTTCTAGATCACTGGCCCCCTGGCCCCTCCCAGGGCCGCCTTCTGCTCAGAACAGCCAGGGGCCTGGGCTCTGGGGCTATGAAAGGACAGGAGCCCTCTGAGCTGGATCTGGGATACTCTTCAGGAACCTCACACCCTTCAAATCCTCCAAATTCTCTCCTTTCTCTAGCCCCCACATAAGGAGGAGAGAGAGGTTACTGCGGTAGGTGGGTGGGGAGTCAGGCTACCTGGATTCTAGTCTCACAGGCAGTATGAACTTTAGTAAGACTCTTCCCTTCTCCAGGCCTCAGTTTCCCCCTCTGTAAAGTCAGGAGGGGCAATTTCCTTAGAACAGCCTCTAGATTGTGAATGGCATTTCTTCTGATTTTTGCTTTTCTGTTCAGGGAGCATTTCTCTTGGCCAATCCAGAAAACAATGCAGAAGAGAGTGAGAGCTTATTGCAATGGTCAAGAATATTGGCTAGGGCCTCATCTTGATTTCCCAAAATGGGTGATTTGAATTTTACTTGATCTGGAACATCCTAACATAACCATCACACGGAGTCTCTTTAAATCTGTGGAAGATGAGAATGTTTGTGAAAAGCTTCTATGGAAAGGTTTCTGTATTTACAGGGCAACCATATGGCCAAGGGGATGGAGTCCTGATTTGGGAATAGCGAACACAGATCCTGACCTTGGGGTTCCGCTACTTACTAGCTCTATTACCTGTGCCGAGTTACTTAAATGTTTCTGCGTCTCATTCTTGACAGGGTGCTTGGGGAGATTGCAACAGAGGTGCATGTAGTGAGACCAGCCTGAGGTTTGGCCCAGGGGAGTCTCTTCAAGCTCTCAAAGCTGCTTCCTCTTACTAGGAGTTCCCAGCCCTCCTGGGGGAGCAGGGGAAGGAGCAAAGTTTCCAGTTGCAGTCTGGCCCCGAGCCCAGCCGGCCTGGCCCCGCCTCCTTGGTTCCTCCTTCTAGGGAAGGGCTGGGGAGGAGGGGGTGGTGACACAGTGGAGGCACCGCCCTGGCCAGGGGGCCTGCCCTCGGGACAGGTCCAGACCCATGGAGCCCCCCAGGAGGAGTAGCAGGTAGGAACCTGACCCCCAGCCTCAGCCCTGCAGCCTGACCCCCTCCCTTCCTGCCCAGGCCTGGACCTGGTCCCTGGGCTGCTGATTCAGCAGCCTCCTGGCTTCCTGGTTCCTGGCTCCCCTCTTGGACTCTTGGAGGCCTTTGGCTTGGGGGAAGGAGGCAGCTCGAGTGAGCCCAGGGGCATTTGGGTGCCCAGCTCTGTGAGGACCCTGGAGCCCTGAGCAGCACAGTCTGTGACCCAGGAGGGGTGTGATTGGTGGCTGCCCGGGTGCCTAGCCTGGCGCTGTGGGGCTGTCTGTAGCAGCTGAGACTCTGATACCAACATTCCAGCAGCCTGTGGGTCTCTGAGTCTCAGGTTTAATGAATCAAGGACTTGGGCCGGTAACTGGCACCTAAATGGTCCTTGAGAAACAGTCATTCTGCTGCTGATGATTATTCCAGAGTCTCTGATAAGAAGAGTATCAGATTCCAGGATTCTGTGTAAGGTTCTAAGATTTAGGCATCCTCTAATTTGCAGCAAGCAAGATAGTGGGCAGCTGGCCTGGCCTGCAGCTGCATCTCCTGGCCTTTACTTGGGCTCTTGAATGGCCAGGCCCTGACCAAAACCAGCCTTCAGGGGCTCATGGGGGACAGGGGCTGGCTGACTGGGGACTCACTCCCAGCATCTGCCCCGCACTGGGGAGGCCAGGGACTGGGCCTTTGGCCTCACTACCCTGCTGTCTCTCCTCCTCCTTCCCATTCTCTGGACTTTTCATCTTGGGAAGCAGGAGGCAGAGGGGCCTTTGGACCCCGCTCTAGGGGTGGGGGACAGCGCTGGGGGGTGGGGCTTGGGCCCTGCCCCAGGCTGGGGGTGCAGCACTGGCCTTGGAAGCAAAGAACCCCCTGTCCCCGGGCTCGCTGGGCCCCATCCTCCCACTCAGTCCTATCCTGTCACCAGGACCACTGAGACCTTGTCAGCTCTCCTCCGCCCTCACCTCTCCTGTCCTGTGCTCTGGCACTCTGCCTCTCCCCCGTCTTCTTTCTGTGTCTTTTGTCTCGCCCTTTCACTGTCTTCCTCCTCTGTCTCTCTCCTTCTCTGTCTCACCCTTTTCTTGTCTCTTTCAGTTTCTCTCTGTCTCTTTCCCTCTCCTCCTCCAGTGTCTCCCACACCCTCCCCCACCCTGCCCCAGCCTGGGTTCTTCACCCTCTGTGGACCCAGAGCCTCTTTTCTCCCCATCCTTCCCTCCCTTCTTGTGAGGGGTCTTCTATAAGGGGGAACAACCCCCTCTCCACACACCTTTTCCCTTTCTCTTTCATCCACCCGTCCCCCTCCCCTCTTCCATCCCCGTGTAGCATCTGGTGTGAGGAGGGCCCCCTCCCCTTTCCCTACTGTGGTGTCCCAGTGTCTCCGTGGCCGAGGTCCCCACGGAGTCACCTGGAACACAGGAGGCCCAGCCCAGCTCTTTCGTCTCTGCTGCCCCCTGTTGTCATTGTGTTCTGTTTGTGGTTCAGTGCCGTCCTCTCTTTCTTGACTTTGTGGTTTTTTCTTTTTTTCTTCCTTCCTTCCTTCCTTCCCTCCCTCCCTCCCTGCCTCCCACCCCTCCTCTTCCATTCCCTATCCTCCACCACCCATTCCTCCCAGTCTTCCCCTTTCCCATACCCCACTCACTTTCACCTCCTTGTCCCCATTCCCCACCCCGCCTCTCCCCTCCCTCCCTGTCTCTCTCTCTGTATCTCTTTCTCTCTCTGTCTCTCGCTGTCTCTCAGGTCCACAGCGTCTCATACTCTACACCAGTATTGCTGTCCTACTCAGGTCCTTGACTCCATGAAGCTTACCCCCTCAGGCAGGCTGGCAGAGAGCAGGTAAGAGCTAGACCCACCCCTCCCCCAATCCCTCACCCCTCCAGACAAATATGAATATCATTGCCAGCCCCTCCCCCATCTTCCTCTAGCCCCTGGAGTGATTGTGGAATGGGTGTCTGAGCGGGTGAGCAGAGTGACTGGGGGACCAGGCCAGGAGACCAAAGAGGACATTCACAGCCTGTTTGTAGCTTGACCTTCCTTAAAAATCCTTCTTAGATACTTTCCCCCCAAAGTGGGAGTGGTTGGTCCTAGAATATGTAATATTTGAGCTGTTTTGTAGGATGAGTAAGAGTCTGCCAGTTGGATAGGATAGGTTAGGGTGTTTAGGCAGAGGAAACCATCTGCCTACACTTTTGTAGAAGGAGATTATTTCCAAGATAATTTGAAATAAATACATTTTCTGATTATAATGTATAAAATGAAATTTTAATAGCAATGGCAAAAAAGGCTAGGTCCATTTGAAAGTTTAAAAATACTTGTGTTAAAGAGGAAACAAGAATGGAATTTATGGACTATTTAGAGTAGATGTCAATTGAGAATATTATAGAACAAAACCTATGGGATATGACCAAGGGGGTTCCCAGAAGAAAGTTTGTAGTTTTAAATGCTTTTATTAGAGAACAAGACAGCTTAAATGAACTAGCTATTCCAATCAAGACTCTATAAAAAGGACAACCAAAAGAAAGTAGAATTAAGTAATTACTATAGATAAAACCAGAAATTGGGCTTCCCTCGTGGTCCAGTGGTTAAGAATCAACCTTGTAATGCAAGGGACACCGGTTCAATCCCTGGTCCAGGAAGATCCCACATGCCGTGGGGCATCTAAGCCTGTGTGTAGCAACTATTGAAGCCTGAACGCCCTAGAGTCTGTGCTCTGCAAAAGAGAAGCCATAGCAATGAGAAGCCCACGCACCACAACTGGAGAGGAGCCTCCACTCACCGCAACTAGAGAAAGCCTTGGCACAGCAACGGTGACCCAGTGCAGCCAAAATAAGCAAATAAATATTTTTAAAAAGACAGAAATTAATGAAATAGAAAACAAAAGGTTTGATAAACTAAGAGATGTTTTTTGAAAAGACCAGTAAACTAGACAGACCATGCTCTGGCATATATGATTGAGAAAAAGGCAAGAAAACATGAAGTATGATGAAAGGGATTTAACCACAGATTCAGAAAATATTAAAAAGTCATGAGAAAGTGCTTTGTATAATTTTATACCAAAAAATGTGAAAATCTAGATGAAACGAGTGGTTTTCTAGGAAAATATAAATGACCAAAATCACTTAATGAGTGGCAGAAAACCTGAATAGAATAGAACTGTATAGAAGAAATTTAAAAGATGGTCAAAGTTTTCTCCTCAGACATGGTAGTTCAGGTATGATGGAGGTTCTGTCCAATCTTGATGATCAGCTACGTTTAAAAAAAAGAAAGAAAACTATATAGCCTAACCTCACATATTAATAGAGAAACACATATTTTAAATGTGTGTTTTAGATTCTCCAGCTGAACCCATCAGTGTATTAAAAGAAGGCTGTATCACAACAGGTGAAGGTCTGTCCCATGAGTGCAGGGGTTGTTCAACATTAGGAAAGCTGTTGTTATAATTGATTATACTAATAGTTATACAATCTTTTCTTTTTACTCTGTCTACATAAATGCTGAAAAAATAATCTGACAAAATTACACATCCATTCTTGATTTAAAAACCCTTAGTGCCTTAGTTATCTCTTGCTGCATTAGGACAATTTGTTAAACTACGATAGATAACTAGTACAGTAAGCTAGGAATGAGTGAAAACCTCCTTCACTTGGTAAGAATTTTTATCAGAGACCAAAATCAATCATCAAATGTAACAATGAAGTGCTAGATAAATTTCCATTCAATTCAAAAACAAAATAAGGATGACTCTTATCACTGTCACTAACCAATATTTTTCTGGAAGTTTTAATCATTGGGATTAAAAAAAGTGATATAAATATCAGAAAGAGGATTAGCATTATTGGAAGACGATATGGTTGTCTACTTAGATAATCAAAGAGAATAAAAGGAAAAATTATTAGAACTAATAAGAAAATTTAGTGAGATGGGTAGATACAGGATAAATGTACACCCAAACCATTAGCTTCTCTGAATACCATCAATAATTAGAAGACATAATAGAAAAAGATTCCATTCGCAATAGCAAAGAAAAAAAATTCCCACAAATTTATAAGAAATTTAAAATACTCCTTTGTATAAAACTATAAAATTTCATCAAAGGCTGTAAGGCTTGAATAAATTGAGAGTCATGTCCTATTCTTGGATGGGAAGAATTTAATATGGTTTAAAATGACATCCCCCCCCAATTTGATCAAAAGGTTCAATGTATTTCTCATTAAAATTTTAGTGGTATTTTCTTTGGGGATCAGACAATTGGATTTTAAAGTTCATTTGGAAGAGTAAATGCCCATGAATTACTAAGAAAAATTTGAAAAAGAAGAACAATGAGGGGGGACTTGCCCTATTAGATTAAAAACTTAACATAAATCTACAGAAATTAAAAATATATCATAAATAGAGGAATACATAAATTGAACAAAATAGAGAATTTAGAAACAAACTCACATATTCATATGAGAATTCAATTTATGACAAAGAATACATTTTAAATCAGTGGGAAGTCAGTAAATGGGATAGGATTTGGAAAAAAATCCTACCATTTGGAAAAAATTTAAGGAACTTCCCTGGTGGTCCAGTAGTTAAGACCCCACACTTCCAGTGCAGGGGGCATGGGTTCAATCCCTTGTCTGGAAACTAAAATCCTGTATGCCGCGCAGCACGGACAGAAAAATAGAAGAAAAAAATTTAAGTTAAATCCCTACCTTGCACAAAAATAAATGCAAAAAATAAAACTGTAAAAGTACCAGAGCAAAATCCAGAATATTTTTATAATAGAGTGGAGAAGTCTTCCTGAGCAGGACTTAAAAACTCAGGAGCCATAAAGTTAGAGCAATAATTTCAGCTACAATTAAAGTTAAGAACTTCTGTGTGGAAAAGATACTCTGCTGCTGCTGCTGCTAAGTCGCTCCAGTCGTGTCTGACTCTGTGCGACCCCGTGGACTGCAGCCCACCAGGCTTCTCCATCCATGGGATTCTCCAGGCAAGAACACTGGAGTAGGATGCCATTTCTTTCTCCATAAAAGATACTATACACAAAGTTAAAACAGAAATAACAGGCTAGAGGAAAGTATTTGCTACATAGATATCAGGCAAAGGTTAATAACACTATCTATATCATCTCCTGGAAATCAATAAGAAAAAGATGCACAACTCACTTAAAGTGGAGAAATAACGGTAATTTGACAGTTCAGAGAAGTAGACAGCTAATGAATGAGAAAGGATGTTGAAGCTTACAAGTAACTAAAGAATGTAACTAAAAAACAACAAAGTACTGACTTTCAAGTACCAAAATCTAGAAGATTAAAACAGTTGTGAAGAAACAAAATTGTGTATTCTTTGATTAGAGTACAAATTGGTTCCATTTTCTTGTGGGACCAATTTGTTAGGTGCCCCCAGAAACTTAAATTTACATATACTTCCAAGCTGAGAACTATGTTTCAGAGCTAGATTTCTCTAGAGTTTCACTATTAGACCCCAACGTGGCCAGCTAGAGGCCTTTTCCAAGTACCTCAACCCCAACTGCAAACATAAGCCACACTGTGCAGCTCTTTATCACATGCCCTTTTGTAGGATAGCATTCTCAGCCAGCTCTTAATGAAAAGGTTGCATGATGTATGCTTCTTAGATGAAGACAGGATTATGTGAGTAGGAATAATCTTTATTTTTAGCTGGTCTATAAAAATGTTAAAGCTACGGAAATAACTTTTATCTACATTTTAAACAAAACGTGCATTCTTTGCCCAGCAATTCACCTTTTAGAAATCCTTCAAAACTACTTTCAGACATATGCAAAGATGTTCTTTGCAGCATTGCTTATAATAGCAAACAATTAAAATAACCTACCTGTCCATCAGTAGGATTTCTTTCATGATCCACCCATACTCTGTAGTAGATCAAAAGAAAAAGATATATCTCTATATACTCACCTGAAAAGACCTCCAAGACTGATTATTCTATGAAAAAAGCAAATTGCAGAACAGAGCTTATAGTATGATCCACTTTTGTAAGGAAAAGAAAACCCTCTTGAAACAATGAAAAAATGTTATGCATACCCTGTCACAATTTTTAAATTACTGGCCTTTTTTCTTGGTCCCAATTCCTTGCCTTTACTAACTTGTTTCCTTCCTCCTCCATACTTTTCCCCTGTATCCACCTGTTCAGATGTTATTTTTCCTTTTAATAACTTGCTCAAATGCCACCTCATTCATTCAGCAAGCATTTGTCCTGCATGGTCTCAGTTAGTCCTTGTGCTGAACCTTGGTGAGACATGGGGATGAGTTGTGTCTGATCCTACAGTCAGAGAGCTCAAGTCTAGAAGGGAGAGAGACCCATAGACAATGATAGGTTCAGAGTGCTGCCAGGGGAGGGGTACCTCACCTCACCTGTCCCCTACAGGAGTGGATGTGTACTAAGTCTTGAAAGAGCAATAGCTTTCCTTTATCCCCCAATCCTGCCAGAAATGGTTGCCTACTTTTTGCGTCTTCTAAGTAGGATGACCTAATGGAATATAGTTGGGTCAGTACCTTTATTCAAGTCCAAATTCTGCTACTTACCAGCTTGACTCTGAGCAAGCCTCTAAGCTTCTGTTTCCTCATCTGTGCAATGAGGATAATGCCTATTTAACCTCTCAGGGCTGATTTTAGGATTGGAGATGGTACATGTAAAACTCCTGGATGACTATCAACTCATGAAGAGCAGGGGCTACCCATGTCTTGTTTTCTTCATAGACAGTGTGTAGCCTTGGATTGGATTGGATTTAAAAGTTGTACATGTCTAGGGATGGTTCTGGGCAAAGGATGGACTGACTACAGTGGGGTTTTGAGATGAGGAGGCTGAATATAGTACATGGGAAGGGACCAGGGGTTGGACTATAAAAAATGAGACCAGGGAATTCGCCAGCAGTCCAGGGATTAGGATTTGGTGTTTTCACTGCTAGGGCTTGGGTTCAGTCCCTGGTCAAAGAACTAAGATCTTGCAAGCCGTGTGGCATGTCCAAAAGGAAAAAGAAGAGAGAGAGCCAGGTCTCTGCTCTTGGCATGAAGGTGACACAGGAGGGAAAATAAATGTAGATGGCCCTGGGGAATGGAGCCCAGGCAGGGCATTCTGGCCCTAATTCATGGTCCTATTCTGCTACTGATGCCGTCTCACAGTACGGGCAGGGAAGCATGGTGGACCAATACTTGCAGTGGTCTCAAATTTCAGTTCCACCTCTGGCACCCACTAACTGGGTGACTTTAAACAACCGACTTTACATCTCTGAGCCCAGTTCTTCATCTGTCAAAAAGAACCACCAGCATCATAGAGTTTATTTATTGAGGGGTAGAAGAGATCATGGGCTTCCCTTGTGGCTCAGCCAGTAAAGAATCCCCCTGCAGTTTGGCAGACCGGAGTTCGATCTCTGGGTTGGGAAGATCCCCTGGAGAAGGAAAAGGCTACCCACTCCAGTATTCTGGCCTGGAGAATTCCATGGACTGTATAGTTCATGGGGTCGTAAAGAGTCATAAAGAGAAGAGATCATAAATAGAATTCACCTTGTTGAGTGCCTGGCACATAATGAGTGCTCAAAAAAAAGGGTAGCTATTATTAATGTTCACTTCAGTAGACACTTAGGGAGTTCTGCTGTGGCCAGGGCCTATGCTGGGTAATGGTTCTTGCCTTCCACAAATTCCCAGTCAGTTGGGGAAACTGAGGAGGGCTATGACAAAGGAGAGCACAGCGTGGGAGGTGCTGTGGAGTGGCTTCCACAGCAGTGAGAGATCTAGCCCTACCTAGGGCTGGTGCAGGTCATCTCAGCCTAAGAGCTGAGTCTTAGAGGATGACTCAGAGGCAGCCAGGGGAAAGGGTGAAGTATGCCAGAATATTCCAGGCAGAAGGAATAGCATACGCACAAGAACCTGGATGTTGTTGGGTAGAGCCAGAGGTTTGTTAAGAGCCTGGGTTGCACGGGTCCCAAATGGCTTCAGGTGGCCTGGGAACCTCCTGAAATTGAATGCAAAATGTTGTGTTTGTCTGGTTGTGTGGATTTGCTGTTGGGGAGATGGTTCCTGGCTTTCATTAAATGCATAAAGAGTTTTATGTTCCTCCAGAAAAAGTTAAGAACCAGTATTGCTAGTGATGAAGTGTCATGTGAATGGATACTAAATAGAAAAATTTGGTAAAATTTGTGTTTTAGAAACATCACATTAGCAGTCAGTATGAAAAATGGATCATATGCCTGGAGGCCAGCTAGAAGGCCTGAACTGGGGTGTTGGCATTGAAGAAATGCCTTGGAGCAGTGCTACTGTGTTGCTTTACTCCAGTGGACACTGTTCACAAAGAAGCATTTTAATTTCACCTTATGGAATCTAAATCCTTTGAGAGTTATTAATGAGATAGATCCAACAGCAGGTGAGAGAAAGGGAGAAGGCAAGGATGAGTCAGTGTTAGCAGAGGGCCCCAGGGACGTGAATCCAGAGTAATAGTTCAGGAGGCAAAGGGAACCTCTGTTAATGCTCGCCCAGCACCCAAAGTCCATGGTCTCAGATATAATTGCCAACTACCGTCCTGGTTCTTGGAGATCCTGAGTGACACTGGAGGCATTTATTTCTCTATGCATATTGGAGAGGAATTACTTCTGGTTTGTGAGTCACGTATTTGTTTTCCTGAAGAAAGTAGTGTTTGAACCAATTATCCAAGGTCTGTAAAGATTTTGAGTGATAGAGATGGGAGAAGATGCTCTGATAGTGAATGCCAAGGCCTAGAGGTGAGAAATGGTAAGGCTGTACACTGAGGCAGAGATTAGATATACCTCAGACAGCCGTTTGCGGAGTCCAGGCTCCTTTGTCATGGTAGGCAGCTGGAGAGCTAGGAGCAGCTCTTGAAGAGGGAAGGTAACATGATCAGGTTAGCATTTTAGAAGGAAGGGAAACTAGGGAGGAGACTGTTCCAGTAATCCAAGAGAGGTAAGCTAAGGTAGGGCTTCCCGGGTAGCTCAGCTGGTGAAGAAACTGCCTGCAGTGCAGGAGACCCTGGTTCAATTCCTAGGTTGGAAAGTTCCCCTGGAGAAGGGATAGGCTACCCACTCCAGTATTCTTGGGCTTCCCTGGTGGCTCAGAGGGTAAAGAATCTGCTTGCAATGCGGAAGACCTGGGTTCGATCCCTGGGTTGGGAAGATCCCTTGGAGGAGGAAATGGTGACCCACTCCAATATTCTTGCCTGGAGAATCCCCATGGACAGAGGAGCCTGGTGGGCTACAGTCCGCAGAGTCACAGAGTCGGACACAACTGAGCAACTAAGCACAACACAAGCACACTGAGCTAAGGCAGTGGCCGTGGGGAGGGAGCAGAGGAAGTGGATTTGAGAGATGATTGGGAGGAAGAGAGAACTGGAGTCAGAGGCTGAACAGATAGTGGGGGTAGAGATGACCAAGGTTGGAGTTCACAGTGAGTTGCCCATGCTCAGGCCTGGCAGTGGATTCATTCATTTAAAAAATATTTATTGAGTGCTAGACAGTGTGTTGGGCATTAGAGATATAGCAGTAAACAAAACAGATGCCTGCCCTGATAGATCTTACAGCGGATGAGATGGATAATAAATAAGCAACTAAATATATATTAATAGCTTGTGTCTGGTGCTACACCTATCTGGGGAATGATGTTTCAGTGAGTGCAAAGGCCCTGAGGCAGGAGTGGGCTTGTTATGTTTGAGGAATGACAGGGAGACCAGTATGATTGGAGAAGGAGTGAGTGAAGGGCGAGAGGAGTCGATGATGAGTTAGCAAGAGCCAGATCATGTGTAGTCTTTTAGAGCTATTCAGGGGGGTAGACGGAGAAAGCAATGGCAACCCACTCCAGTACTCTTCCCTGGAGAACCCCATGGATGGAGGAACCTGGTAGGCTACAGTCCATGGGGTCGCTAAGAGTCAGACACAACTGAGTGACTTCACTTTCACTTTCATGCATTGGAGAAGGAAATGGTAACCCACTCCAGTATTCTTGCCTGGAGAATCCCAGGGACAGAGGAGCCTGTCGGGCTGCCGTCTATGGGGTTGCACAGAGTCAGACACGACTGACGTGACTTAGCAGCAGCAGTGGCGGGGGAGGGGAGGGGGTAGAATCAGCAGGACTTGGTGGCTGATTTGCTGAAGGGCTTCCCTGACAGCTCAGTTGGTAAAGAATCTGCCTGCAATGCAGGAGACCCTGGTTTGATTCCTGGGTCGGGAAGATTCCCTGGAGAAGGGATAGGCTACCCACTCCAGTATTCTTGGGCTTGCCTTGTGGTTCAGCTGGTAAAGAATCCACCTGCAATGCAGGACACCTGGGTTCGATCCCTGGGTTGGGAAGATCCCCTGGAGAAGAGAAAGGCTACCCACTCCAGTATTCTGGCCTAGAGAATTCCATGGACTGTATAGTCGGTGGGGTTGCAAAGAGTTGGACACGATTGAGTGACTTTCACTTCACTTGCTAAAGGAGCAGGAAGAATCTAGGCTTGGGCCACTGGGTGGTGGTGCCCCTTCACGAAAGTGGGAAATGCAAGAGGATAGGTTTGCAGTGGTAAGATGCTGAGTGAGAGGTCCCTGTGAACTCTGAAGGCCCTAAGAGCCATCTTGGTGGAGCTTCCAGCAAGCATTAGGCTTGGTGAGACCCAGGAGAGAGGTCCATGCTAGAGAGAGAGAGATGTGGGGGTCCTCAGCCATACCTGAAATTATGGAATGGAATGAGATCCCTGGACAGTGAGTGTGGAGTGAAAGAGAAGAGGACCAGAGCAGAACTGGAGAAGAGGTACCAACATATAAGGAATGGGGAGAGGAAGAGGAGCTGGGGGTGGTCCTGAGAAGTAGGAGGAAAACCAGCAGGGAGTGGGCTCATGGAAGCAGAGGAAGGGAAGAGCCGTCTGCACACAGGAGGGGCTTGTTAAGAGTGGCAAATGTTATAGCTGGGAGAAGTAAGATGAGGGTGGGAGAAAGTCTATTGGCTTTAACCAGTGGGAGGTCCTGGGCGACCTTACTAAGAAGAGTTTCTGTGGCTTGGTGGGCACATGAGGCAGATTGCAGTGGGTTGAAGAACCCGTGGGAGGTACTGAAGTGGAGATGGCCAGTGTAGACGAATTTCTCAAGAAGCTTAGCTGTGAAGAGGGGACAGGGACAGTGATTGCTTGAGGGAGATGTGGGGGCAGATAGAGGGTTTTTATTCCCAGATGGGAGAGACTTGAGCTTCTATAAATGTTGGTAGGAAGGAGGCAACAGAGAGGGAGAGGTTGAAATACTGGAGGGAGAGGGGATAATTGTTATGGAGGAGGTAGCAGGGGTGGGCTCCAGAGCCTGGGTGGAGAGACTGGCCTTAAATAGTATAGGTGTCCTCTCTTTCCCACAGGGAAGGAAAGCAGAGATAGTGGTGGTGGGGGGAATACAAGGGCATTGAGGGGATTGGTGAAAGAAATGCCTTGGAAAAGTTCAAAGCAACAACATGGAGAGCATGGATGCTGGAGCTAGGAAGAAGCAAAGAATATTTCTGGTTGGAAGTCAGGGAGGACTTCCTGCAAGAAGCAGCAATTGAGCTGGGTTGTGAAGTTTAGATAGGATTTCAAAGGGCAAAGCTCTGTGCAGGAGAAAGAAACAGAGTCAGCAAAAGCATAGAAGCATGAAAAGGCTGGTTCATGCTGACAGAATAACGGACAAGCTAGTTTCATGAAGGCTGGGCTGGAGTGAGCAGGGTAACACTGATGCCACTGATGCTGACAGTCACAATAATAGTTACCATGTGTGAGGCACCAAACCTACCCTGTGGCAGGTGCTTTACATACTTGAATTTACTTACTCCCACCATAACCTACAGAATAGGTGCTTCCTCATTTTGCAGTAAGGAAAGTAAGTCCTAGAGAGGTGAAGAAATGGACTCAAGGTTACCTGGATAGTAGATGGTGGGGCTGATACTTAAACCCAGGTCTGTCTAATTCTAAAGCCTATGCTTCTTCCACCTGACAGGAAAGGCCAGGTGAGGCCATAGGGTGGGGGAGCTTTGAATGTCAGGTTGAGGAATCTGAACTTTGTGCAGGAAGCAAAGGGGAGCCGAGGTGGGTGTCTGAGCAGGAGATCCACACTCAATGGTGGGATACAGGAAGCCTAAAGTGGTCCAGGAGAGTACAGAGAGAAAATCAGATGACTGCAGTGTCAGGTGAAGGGTAGCAGGGGCCTGGCTCGGATAGGAGGGGAGCGAGCCGGGGGACTGGAAGATCATTTGTTACCCGTGATAGCCTTGAGAAGTGTGGAGTTTCTGTCTCCTTTTATAGATGAGGAATGGGAGACTCTGAAAGGAGGAGCTGTTTGCCCAGGACTGGAGCCCTGGCTCATGTGGTTTTGCTGACTCAGTGAGTCTGTGGAACAATGTGTCAGAGGGAGCTCTGAGTATGAGGAGGGTGTGTATGTGTGTGTGTGTGAGTGTGTGTACGTGCATGCGGGCACCCGTGCACCCTTGTCTGTCACATGGACACTAGTGCCTTCCCTTTGCCTATCCGCTTTCCTTCCCCTGTCTTCCCGATCCTCCAGTACCCTGCATTCCATATTTCCTTCATCCCCCAAGCCAAGGGGTCTGGGAGTGGGGTAAGACTCTTTCATTCACTAGCCCTAGGAGATCTGTCACCTTTTTCACTCCCAAGACACCTGGTCCTGCCCCAGCTCCCATGCCTGTCCATCCACCCCATGAAACTATAGTCCAACTCCAGTGACTGGCCCCTGGTACTGTTCTGCAAGACCCGAGAAATATGTGCTTGTTCCTGCAATGATTCCTCCCACCACTGTGGTGCTTCTGTGTGAGTGCAAAGGGCCACTTAATTAGGTTCAGTTCCTGAACAGTTCACCACCATCACTGTGTTCCTATCGCTCTTGTTTGCCAGGCACTTGACATGTGTTCCAGTCCTTGCAACAATCCTGTGAGGTTGGTACCATAAGCCCCATTTTTACAGATGAGGAAACCAGGGCTCCAAGAGGGGCATTAACATGCCTGGGGCCACAGCCTAGAAGCACTTGTAGAGCTGGTTTCAGAACCCAGGTCCATTTGCTTCCAAAGCTGTGGACTTCACACACTCCATTTCTAAGCATCTCCTACATTCCAAACCCTGAAGCCTTCAGGAGATACAAATCTTTGTCCTTCAAGGGCAGGATGGATTTCTGGAGATAGTACCAAGTCTACCCAAAGGACCTGCTGGGCAGAGCCCGAGACTTGGAGCTCCAAGAACTTCCAAGTTTAAATCCTGACTCTACCACTAATCCAGCTGTGTGACCTTGGGCAGTTATCTAATCTCTCTGAGCTTCAATTCCTTCATCTTTAAAATGTTGCAGAGTTGTTGCAGGGGTTAAATGAGATGATACATGCAAAGTGCCAGCACAGAGCTGGTTGCTACTTATTTATATTAAAATGAAGGTTGGGCACCAGTCTGATCAGAAAGGGAGTTTACTTACTCTGGGTGTAACCTTAAGTTGGAGCCCAGCCTGAGTGTGGGGGAGGGCCAGTCCCAGAGGGGGACTAGCAACAGGCTCCTCGGGGACTAGCAACAGGCTCCTCGGGGACTAGCAACAGGCTCCTCGGGGACTAGCAACAGGCTCCTCGGAGACTGAGATGGGTGTGGCCCTGTTGGTCACGCTGGCCTTCCCATTCCAACTCCCATCCTAGCCCCACCTCCCTGGTTCCAGCCCTTCTTGTATCTCCCCTGCTCTGCAAACTAATGCCTCTGCCTCTCTCTGTCACCCGCCGCCTGTGGCCTCTACCCTGCCCTTCCTGGCCCCAGGGAAGAGGAGGAGGAGGAGGAGACTGAGGAAGAGGAAGAGGAAGACGCTCATCAGTTCTGCTGTCCGGCCTCCGAGTGCAGTAGTCCCTCCTCTCGGTAACTGAGAGGACAAGGGTCATTTTCTATGCAGAAGCAAAAGCCTTAACCAGCCCCCACCCCTGTGATCCCCCATGAGACCCCGTCCCTGCTTCAGGAACCGGATGGGCAAGCATCCTGCCCCATCTTTGTCCACTCCCTTCTTGGAATTCCCACCCCTGCTGCTGTCTCCCCTGGACTCCAGCCCCCGAATTATAAAGGCTGGAGTCCTTGGTCTGACTAAAATGTGGGAGCAGCAGAGCTTGGAGCTTGAAACCTGGACCCTCCCGTACCCGCACCCCACTTCCCAGGCACCCTGGAGCCTGCCACTCCTGGAGAGGTCTCCAAATGACATCCCAAGGACCTACCTCTGTCCTCTGTGAGCACAAACAGAGATGCAGGGTGCCTAGGGCTTAGAGGACCAGAAGGGGTTGGGACCCAGCCTGCTCGTTCCCTCGCTGTGGCCATTGCTGCCATCTCTTCTGCTTGACGGCCTCATCCTGTGCCCCCTGCCGCTCCCATAGTGCTCTGTAAATATGATCAGGAGGAAAAGGCCTTTCAGAGTGCGTGTCGCTGTGTACAAAAGAATTTCCATCAATAAAAGCTGATCTCTTCTCTCTGTCTGATGTATATTCCACCCTACCCACTTCCCTCTCCCCATCTCCACCAGGGCCTTACCCTCTTTCCTATCCATGGCTGGGAACAGGGGCTGGGAAAGAGTAGGGTTTGATTCCTGGTATTGTCAACACCCAGAAGGCACTCAATAAATGAATGAATGGTGCGGCGCTCTCGTCATGGGCAAGCCTAGAGCCTTCTTCAGCCTGAGGTGGCATGAGCTGGTCAACTTGGGACACGTGGCTTGGCCTCTCTGCTACCCAGTTTCCCCATGTGTAAAAGGAGGAGGGAGAGTTGGACCAGAGGATCTCCAAGGGCTCCTCCAGCTCTGACATTCTGTGAATCTGAGATGGTACAATTTTAAGAAACTATGATTACATGAATTCAAGAGAGGATAATTCAGTGACACATTCCATGTGTTTCTATTTCTATGATGCTGTGATTTGAGGATTCTGCAATATGGTGGTTTTTAAGATTTCATGATTCTACCATTTAAAAAATTCTGATGGTATGCTTTTAACATTCTGTGATGTTACGAGTCCTTGATTTTGTACTTTCAAGGTTCCAATTTTACAGCTTTAGGGATCTTGGAGTCTGAGGGAAAGCCGCTGCCTCCAGATGCAATGACCCTAAATATTTCCTGCACCTGCCAGAGGCTGGTTCTAAGAATCCCCAGAGGCTGTTGGCAGGAAGGCAGAAGGTGTCGTCTGTGAGCTGTAGGACCTACACCTTCCGTGATGAGTCTGTGTTAGGAGCAGAGCCAGGGGACTCCCAAGTGGGCTCATTGCCCCTGCTTTCCCTTTCTGAGCCTTGCTTTTTTTTTTTTTTTTTTGCATTAGACAAATCTGAGTTTACCTTATGGTTCTGCCACTTACTCTCTGTATAACCTTGGGCAAATATTTTCTTCTCCTTGAGCTTCATTTTCTTCCTGAGTGTAGTGAGAATAGATCTACCTCTGTGGGTTGTCATGAAGATTAGCAAGAAGAAACACAAGGAGCTCAGCATAGGGTCTAATGCATGGTTGGCAACTGCACAGTGATGGGTGGCTCCTGTTTTGATTAAGGCCCAGGTGAGAGTCTCTCCTCTCCTTTCTTTCCCTCCTCCCTTCAACATACCCTTCACATGCTCCGGTAGTTTTCCAGAGGCTTGCCTCACTCTTCACTCATTGCTTAACTGACTTAGGCACTCAGCTCCTCACTCACTCATTCAAATTCTCATTTATTTCTCCTCTCCTTCTGTCCCTCCCTCTCTCTTTCTCTCTTCTTTATTTACTCTTCCAGAAGACATTGCTCATATACCTACTGTGTGCAAGGCTTCAAGCTAAATACCATGAGAGACCGAAAGTAAGACAGTGACTGTGTTCTCCTTAAGTTCTCCATCTCTCAGGGGAGATGAAAATTCCTTTGGGAAAGTAGGCAGGGTACTTTCCTGAAGGGCAGAAGTGATTGAGCAGATATGGCTTCAGTAATGAGCAAAATATGTTCCTGGCCCAAAGAGGAGGAAGATGTCAGGATCATTTGGGGGTGGTGGTGTCCAAGGATTGCTGGAGGAAGAGGGGCAAGAATGGAAGGCTGGGAAGGGTTTGAATAGATGGTTTGAGAGGTGAGGAGGCATTAGAGAGTCAGGTGCAGCACGGACCAAAACCTGGTGGAGAGCTCCAGGGCTGTACTGGGGAATGGTATGTAGACTGCTCTGTTCAAGCTGGGTGTGTGAGTCTAGGTGACCTTTGGCTGTGGAGGGAGAGACCATTTTACCCTTCATTTGATTGGAGATGAAAGTTGAGGGCCACAGGGGCTCAACTGAAGATCAGATGGCTACCATGGGAGACATGGGGGTGTAGACTCCTGTGTCAGAGAAGGCAATGGCACCCCACTCCAATACTCTTGCCTGGAAAATCCCATGGACAGAGGAGCCTCGTAGGCTGCAGTCCATGGGGTCGTGAAGAGTCGGATGCAACTGAGCGACTGCCCTTTCACTTTTCACTTTCATGCATTGGAGAAGGAAATGGCAACCCACTCCAGTGTTCTTGCCTGGAGAATCCCAGGGACGGGGGAGCCTGGTGGGCTGCAGTCTATGGGGTCACACAGAGTCGGACACGACTGAAGTGACTTAGCAGCAGTAGCAGCAGACTCCTGTGTAGGCAACTGAAGTGGTTGAGGGCCTATGGTATGGGAATGGGGAAGGTTTCTATCAGTTGTAAGGGAAAAGTGTGTGCCTGTGCACATGTATGCATGAGGCCAGCAGGTGCGAGAAGAATGAGAGGTTGTACACTGTTGTGTATCTGAGGGAATGTGATTGTATGAGGCTGGGTGTGAGGGATTCTGAGTGTGTGAGGTTGATTGTGTGAGGTGGTAAATTTCTGTGCCTGCAAACTCTCTGTGTGTCTCAGGTGGAGATAATCATAAGAATATGTGTCAGTGGCTTTTGAGCATGTGGGGCTGTGGCTTTTAGGGTGGCAGTTGTCAAGCTAGATGGTCACACACACATGGCTGCCAGCTCTGGTCTTAGGGGACCAAGGTAGCTGCGGGGCACTGGCCTGGGCATAGGGAGGGTCCACAGCAGTAAATCACACCAGGCCACCGCCCATGGGAAACAGGAGCAGTGTAGGCAATGAACACTTCAACAGAGAATCTCAAGTTAGCCAGTGACAAGGACGGCCTGTGACATGAGTGTGCACAAAACATAAAGGGATGGAATCTGATCCTGTCAGGGTTTGTGGGGAGTGGGAGTGAGTCAGAACCAACTTCCCAGGGGGGCTGGCCTGCTCGTGGTGCCACAAGATGAGATGAGCTCAGCCAGATCAGCGAAGGTTGCAGGTGGAGGAGAGAGGGAGGACACATGGGCAGAAGAAGCTAAGAGACTGGGCACAGGCATGGCACTATGGATCAGCTCGCTGTAGCCTGGGAAGTGCAAGGGGCCTGCTGTCACCAACATCTAGGAGCTTCAAGGGGCTGGGGGTGGGGTGGGGACTAGACGGATTCAGCTAAAAAGCTGCAAGTGGGACGCTGGCCTAGAAGATAGGGAATTGGGGTTCTCATCCTGCGTGACCCTGAGCAAGTCACTTTGACTATGTGAGCCTTAATTGGGATCTCTCGGTTCTGAGCATCTTCTACCCTTGGCCAGGCAAACCAGTGAGTCATTGCTGTCAAAGGCAGGCACTTCTTCCATTTAACCTCAGTCTTTCCTGCTTTCTCCTGGTCACTTTCTCATTCAAACACTCCACAAATATTTACTCACTGTCTGGCCCTCTGTGTGCCACTGTGTGAAGGCACAGGGAGCTGGAGAATGGCTCCAGAGGGGCTGCTCGGTGCTGGGCTGGTAGGTACAGGCATGAGTGATGATTTGACTCCTGGCTCCTGCACTGCTGAACATAGAGACTTTGGGCAAATGACTTCATCTCTCTGCATCTCAGTTTCTTCATCTGTATTATCCCCTTCAAGGGAAACAACCCAGACCTTGCAGAGTTGCTGGGCCTAGCTAAAAGTAGGTCCTTAGTAAATGACAGCTATTATTTTTAGGGCTGCAAAGGAAGCAGAGCTGAGATTCAAACCTGATCTCTGTGCTCCCAAGCCTACATTGTCTGCTGGGTACCCAATGAGCCCTTGAGATGGCTTCCCCCTTCCCTGCAAGTCCCTGTACCAAGCCGGGCTGGCCTCAAGTTTGGAGTCTCCATGGCGCTGGGATTGGGCAGCAGAAACAGCTTGCTGAAAAGCTGTCAGGGGAGAGGGAGGTGACTGCAGTCCCTCCGCCCCTCTGCCCCCAGCCCCTGCTGGGTCTGGTCTCCTTGCCCAGTCTTCCTCTAGAGCCCAGTGCTTCTTTCCTCATCTAGGTGTGCTGACCTCCTTATCTTGTTTTCTTGTCTCTAACTTCCGGTCCCCCACTTCAGCCCAAGTTGTCATGGGGATAGTCCTCAGCATCCCTAGCTTCCTCTTACCCTCATCTTATGGTATCCATAGCAACAGCCCCCATTCATTTCCATGGCAACTGCATCCTGATTCCATCCCCTGCTGGCTGCCTGGCTCTGGGCAGTGCCAATAAAGGGAAGGAGGGAGAGAGACCTCCCATTAGGGGCAGCAGCCGGAGTGGGTCAGTGCCCCTGACCCTACAGCCCTGAATCCCTACAGCCCATCCCGCCCTGCTTCTCCCCATCATAGTGCCTTGGCTCCCAGGGTCCTTCACGCCTCATCTCTACCAACTCCTCCTAGGCAAGGCCCTATTCTATAGCTCCCCCACTCCACCCACCCCAGGAAGCCTTCAAGGCAGCAGGGGAACTAGCACAGGCTCTGGGCTTTTAATTCCTGTTCTGCCACTTGCTAGTCCTGAGACCTTTGGCCTGAATTTCCTCCTCAGAGCCTTCTCCTCACCTGCAAAATCGAAATCCTAATTCTTCTTTCCCATTTGCCATGCAGTTAAAATACATGCAGAAAATGCCTGACACAGGGAAGGTGCATTGTAAGTGAGAGTTTATTTTTATTCTGCTTAGCCCCTGGCCCCCTCCCCAGCAAGAAAAATTTCTCCTGAGCTCCCCCAGCATTCCCTTCGTTCCCCAGCCCTTAGAACTTGCAGCTTTATACTGTGGTTGTTTGTGTAATGCACAAGTATATGTGTGTGTGTGTCTTTTCTTTGCTCCTGCTCCTGGCTGGGAGGAGTCTGGGGAGAGGTAGGTCTCCCAGGGCCTTTCTGAAGTCCAGAATCCAAAGAGGGAATAGCATTTTGAGCTCCACGAAGATGAGAAACTGAGGTGCATAGAGATAAAGAGACACACCCAGGCTCACACAGCGGGTGGATGGCCATCAGGACCTAAACCTATGTCCACTCAGCTTGTTACTGCACATGTTCTGTGTGTGTATGTGTGTGTGCGTGTGTGTGCATGTGTGTGTGTGAGTGAGAGACACAGAGAATATGAGTCTGTGTAAGAGAGATTTTTCCACATTATTAGCATGTTCCTTGGTGTTCTGGGGGTTCTGAGTTGAGGGATCCCACGTCCCCAGGTCCCACTCCTTCAGCAATGTGTATGATGCCTTCAATCTCTGTCCTTTTTAGGAGCCTGTGTTGACAGCCTGACCTCCCTGTCACTATTACCTTTGCAACCAAAGCAGAAGAGAGAGCTCTCGAGGGGAGAACTGCCACTGAGTTGAAAGCCAGGGGCAGCGTGGGGCCTGAAGTAGGGAGAGGCAACAAGATGTCGTGAGAAGGCAGCCTGGGCTCTGGATTTGCATCCTGTATGACCTCGAGCAAGTTTACGTGGCCTCTTGCCTCAGTGTTCTCCTCTATAAAATAGGGCTACTGGTGCCTGCCTCAGTAAATTGTAAGCCTTCAAGGGGCTTCCCAGGTGGCACTAGTGGTAAAGAACCCACCTGCCAATGCAGAAGACAAAAGAGATGCAGGTTTGATCCATGGGTCAGGA
The DNA here is from genome assembly GCF_003369695.1 of Bos indicus x Bos taurus. Taxonomy (NCBI): domain Eukaryota; kingdom Metazoa; phylum Chordata; class Mammalia; order Artiodactyla; family Bovidae; genus Bos; species Bos indicus x Bos taurus. Next base: position 52,311,769 of record NC_040105.1, read on the forward strand.
AGATCCCTGAAGGAGGGCATGGCAACCCTCCCCAGTATTCTTGCTTGGGAAATCCCATGGACAGAGGAGCCTGGTGGGCTACAGCCCATGGGGTTGCAAAGAGTTGGATACGACTAAGCACACACCCACACAAGCTTCCCTGGTGGCTCAGACGGTAAAGCGTCTGCCCGCATGCGGGAGACCTGGGTTCGATTCCTGGGTCGGGAAGATCCCCTGGAGAAGGAAATGGCAATCCGCTCCAGCATTCTTGCCTGGAAAATCCCATGGATGGAGGAGCCTGATAGGCTATACAGTCCATGGGGTTGCAAAGAGTTGGACCTGACTGAGCGACTTCACTTTCACTTTTCACTTTCAAGCACACACCCACACAATGAGCCAATTAATGCCCTTGCTCTAGGGATAGAATTGACTATAGGGCCCTATGGCAGCACAGAAGAGGGGCCTGTAAGCCATCCTGCGTGAAGGGCTCAGGAAGACATGGAAGGTCACACCTTAGCTAAATGTTAAAGAGTGAGCAGGAGGTCGCCAGGTTGGGGTAAAAGGTCAGAGGGTATATGAGGCAGAGGTCTGGTCAGGAGAACCACCTATGGTTATGGTGAGGAAGGAGGAAGGTGAGGTTATGGTGAGGTGAGGAAGCTAGAGGTTATCCTATGGATGATGATTCCTATAAAACATAAGTTAGATCATGTCCCTTCTCTGCTCATCACAATCATAGCAAACACCAATGTCTTTATCGTGGGTTCAGTGCCCTTCACAGTTTGGCTCCCATTGCCTCTCTGATCTCATTTCCCCTTGTTGACTCTGCCCTAGCTACACCAGCCTTCTGGCTGTTCCTCAAACATGCCAGGCACAGTTCTACCTCAGGGCCTTTGCACTGGCTCTACCCTCTGGACTGCTCTTGCCTCAGATAACCACACAGCTCGCTCCCTCACTTCTCTGATTATATGCCATTTATTCAAAAAGCCCTTCTCTGACTACCACATTTAAAACAGCACCTTTTATCGCCCTGCTGTATTTTCCTTCCTAGCACTTCTCCCTGCCTGAAATGATAATATATATTTATAGTCTTCTTCTCCCACTAGAATGTCACCTCCCTGAGGGAACAAAACTCACACGTCTTGCTCATGATTATATTTCCAGCACCTAGCACTGTTCCTGGCCTATAGAAAGGGCTCAATTGTCATTTATTGAATGAGTTATGAGAAGCCATGGAAGGGTTTTAGTGGGGGAGCAACATGGTCAGATTTCTACTTTGGAAAGCTCTCACTAGCCACAGAATGGAGAATGGATTGGGAAGAGGAGACGAGTTGAGGTCAGAGTTCAGGTGAGAGGATTTATTAGCCCAGCCACCAGAGCTCATTCACTGACTTCCTCCCTCCAGAAGCTTTTGCTGAGCATCTACTCTGTTCCAGGCCTTGTGCTGTGTCCTAGCAGGGAGATTACCAAACTCTCTTCCTGTGCTGGGATTCTGGGAGTCAGGAACACAAATAGCTGTCACGCTTTGCCAAAGCTAACCTGCTACATAAAAAGAAGGACAGCCATGTGCTGTGTGTGGGAGCCCTGAACAGGATCAGCCATCATTTCTGGCTGGAAGCGGGCTTCAGGAGGGCTTCTTAGTGGTGGCATATGACCTGACTTTTGATGGAACTAAGGTGTGTGTGGGGGTTCTCAGATTGCAGATGGCAGAAGATGATAGGGACAGCATTCCAGGTGGAAAGTACTGTATGAGCAGTTGGGAAGGTGGAAAGGACAATGGGAGTATTGGGGAGAAACAGGATTTGAGCAAGGTTGGAGGGAAGAGTGGCTGGGGTGGGGGCTGGTAGCCAACTCTGCAGTGTGGCTTAATGTTTAAGAGTGTGAACTCTGGAGTCAGACTGCCTGGATTTGAATCCTGGCTCTATCATTAATAGCTGTGTGACCATAGATATGTTATTAACCTTTCTGGGCCTCAGTTTCTTTATGTGTAAAATGAAGATGATTAATAATACCTACCTCATAGGGTTGTTTTGAAGAGTAAGCAAGTTATTAAATGTGAAGCAGTAAGAATAGTAGCCTTGGTGGCTTAGACGGTAAAGAATTTGCCTGCAATGTGGGAGACCTGGGTTCCATCCTTGGCTGGGGAAGATCTCATGGAGGAGGAAATGGCAACCCACTCCAGTATACTTGCCTGGAGAATCCCATGGAGAGAGGAGCCTGGTGGGCTACAGTCCATAGCATTCAAAGAGTCAGACATGACTGAGTGACTAAGCACAAGAATAGTGCCTTACTAAACAACAGAGGATGAGATGGTTGGATGGCATCACCGACTCAATGAAAATGAGTTTGAGCAAAGTCTGGGAGATAGTGAAGGACAGGGAAGCCTGGCGTGCTGCAGTCCATGGGATCGCAAACAGTTGGACACAACTGAGCAACGGAACAACAACAAAACATTAGCTACAGTGTCTTGGAGAAGCCTCAAATGCCACAACAAGGACTTGGGTTATCTCTCTCTCTCTCTCTCTCTCTCTCTCTCTCTCTCTTTTGAATTGGAGGAATGCAAGTGGGAACCAAGGATGGTTCGTAAACAAAGTTGATCAAAACTGGGAGGCATGTGCTGAGAGGGGAGAGGCTGGGGGGTGGGATCCTGCAGTCCTGAGGGGGAGAGAGGTGCATCTTAGATGCCTGGGGGGCACTGGGCTGGGTCTGACCCCTGAAGGGGGACTTCACAGGCCCCAGAGGCCCAGGAGGAGAGAGCATTTTGGGGTTCAGGGCAGCCGTTCAGTCTGTTTCCACCTTGCTCCTGACAGTGTTGAAGATTAACAGTTGGGAGGGTCGGGGATGAGCAGAGGGCAGGAGCCCTCATTAGCGCTGAGCCAGCACCAACTTTGTATCCCACTGCGCCCAGCCCCTAAGCCCCCAGCCCAAAGTGTTCATCTGTCAGGCTGGCAAGACCATTGTAGCTCAAACTCCTGAAATGGCTGGGAGCCTCCCTACACCCATCCCAGCTTGCCCCCCATTCTGGTCCTGTGCCCTGCCCTCTTGTCAGGTAGGGGCCAGGGAGTGGCCCCTTAACCCTTTCACTGGTCAAGAGCTCCAGTGCCTGCCCAAACCAGATCACTCTCTGGGCCTCAGCCATACCCATTCCCCCCACAACCCCCTCCATGCCTCCCCCTGCCTGTCCCCCCTCCCAAACCCCCTCCATTGTTCCCATCTCTGTGGCTTCTCACCGTCCTGCTTGGGCTCAGGGCGCTGGGCTCTGTCGCCACCTGAGTTCCCTGGCAGCCTGGTTGCCATGGCACCATGGGAGCAGGTCTGGCAGAACAACAGCTCTGGGTAACCAGGGCGGGCAAGACCCAGTGCCCCGCTCCTACCACTCTTCGCCCTTGTTCCCCTCCCCCGAGCTGAGCAGAGGAGGCCATGAGGAGAAAAAGGAAGTTGCCCCGCAGGGCCGCTCTTTACCTGTGAGAATGCTGGTGGGAGGCGCCTCCCGCTGTCACTGAGCCCTCGGCCTGGCAGCCAGGGAACACTGAGAACTGGCCAGGCCTGGAGCCCAGGCCTCTGGGGGCAGAGGTGGGGCTGGGGGGGCAGGGCTGGGTGAGCAGGGGAGAGCCTGCGTGTGCAGGGTATAGGAGTAGGCTCAGGTCTAGGGACAGAGCTGATCTGGGATGGTGCTGGGCTCGCGCTGGGAGGGGAAGAGGTCTGAGGGGGTGGGGATATAAGGGAACTGGTCCCTCAGGGGAGGAGGGATTTGGAGACAGAGCTGTTAGGGGCTAAGATGATTAGAAAAAGGAACTTGAGGGGTAGGAGTGGAAGGAAACGGGTCTGAGGATAAAGCTGTGAGGGGACCTGGCCATGAAGGGACCAGGCTGTAAGGGTAGAGTAGGACTTGGGACAAGACAGTGAGAAGACCTGGCTGGAGGGAAAGGAGTCTGAAAGGATGGAGCTGTGAAGGGGTGGGGGTCTGTGAGGGGGGAGAGGGCATTTGAGGATGGAGCTGTAAGGGGACAGGGCTGAAGGGGAGGGGACAGGGCTGAAGGGGAAGGGATAGGACTGTGAGGGGAATAAGAAGACAACTTTGGGGGTAGGGCTGTCCTCTAGCCTTTAAGTATTGGGGTCTCTGTATCTGTGAGGAGGCTGGGGAGGATGGTGCTGTGGGAAGGGATCTGGTCCACCCACTCTCAGTCTGGCCCAGCAGGCCTGTCTCCTGTTCCCACATCCTGGCTCATCTTATCTCATCCCCACAGTGTGGAGGGTGATGCCCCAGGCAGTGACCTGAGCACAGCGGTTGATAGTCCTGGGAGCCAACCCCCCTACCGGCTGAGCCAGCTTCCCCCCACCAGCAGCCACATGGGGGGCCCCCCTGCTGGGGTGGGCCTTCCCTGGGCTCAGCGGGCGCGCCTCCAGCCAGCCAGTGTTGCCCTGAGGAAGCAGGAGGAGGAGGAGATAAAGCGCTCAAAGGCCCTGTCTGACAGCTATGAACTCTCCACGGACCTGCAGGACAAGAAGGTACCCAAGAAATGCTCTGGTCGCGGGTGGGGGTGCCAGTGGGGATGGGGGGGGTGAGAGGACCAGGGAAGAGATTGGAATATGGTGCTCGAAGGTGGTGTCCAGGGAGGGATGGTGAGACTGGAATGGAAGAGGAACCCTTCACCTGACTGGGACCTCACTGACCCATTCACCATCCATCCACTAAGTCTTGTATTCACTCAGCAAACATTTAGTGAGCTCCATGCTGGACACTGGAGATGTGTAGATAAAAGACCAAGTCCTCAATAATCTCAGTGTAAGGGGAGAAGCACACATGTAAGTTGACAAATTCAGAACACTGTTTTCCAGTATATCACATGTATCACACAAGATATTGTTTAGCCAAAAGGGGGGCACAAAATACTATGTACAGAAGTAAAAAAACTGGAAGGATATATCCCAAAATGTAATTGTGATTATGCCTAGGTGTTGGGAATTTAGGTGAAGCAACTTTCTTTCCTTCCTCCCTTCCTTCCCTCCTTCCCTTTTTTCCCTTCCTTCCTCTTTCTCCCTCTTCTTTCTCCTTCTTGCCTTCAATTGATGTCTTCCTTTCTTTCCTGTTTTAGCTTCTCTGTTTCTTTTCTCTTTAAATAGTGAACATCTACTTTTTGTAAATAAAAAAAAAGAAAGAAAGAAAACCACAATTCAGTCCCGTGTGACATGTGCTATCTGATAATAAAGTAAGAACACCACCCAGACCCCAGCCTGGTGCATCCAGGCAGCTGTAAGCAGTTAGCTATGACTCGGTAGGTGGTATGCCTGAGGCCCAGGGAGATGAGGAGGCTGTCGTAAGTTTCTGACTTTGTTCCCCTCCACCTTCCCCTGCCAGGTGGAAATGCTGGAGAGGAAGTATGGGGGCTCCTTCCTGAGCCGCAGGGCCGCCAGGACCATCCAGACGGCCTTCCGCCAGTACCGCATGAACAAGAACTTTGAGCGGCTCCGCAGCTCAGCTTCAGAGAGTCGCATGTCCCGCCGCATCATCCTTTCCAACATGCGGATGCAGTTCTCCTTTGAAGAATATGAGAAGGCACAGAACCCCGCGTACTTCGAGGGCAAGCCTGCCTCGCTGGACGAGGGTGCCATGGCTGGGGCCCGGAGCCACCGGCTTGAACGGGGGCTCCCATATGGCGGCTCCTGCGGAGGGGGCATCGATGGTGGGGGAAGCTCCGTCACCACATCTGGAGAGTTTTCTAACGACATCACGGAGCTTGAGGACTCCTTCTCCAAACAGGTAAGCATCCCTGAAAAGGGCCTTTTCTCTCCATCTCCACGCTCTGGCTACTACTACAACCTTTTCCCTGTACTTCAAGGAAGTTGCCCAACAAGTTGTTGTTTTGATAACAACAAATAGCTAGCATCTGAGTAGGGACTGTGAGGGTAATGAGAAAGGATTGGCAAGAGAAAAATTATATTGTTCAAACATGCAAGTTCTCACTCTGGAACATGAGCCACTATCAGATTAAGGCCTAACTAACAGCTCCTACTTTATATCAGGTCCTCTATATGCCTCATAATGGCCTTCGAGACTGGGGGTGCTATCCTGGTTTTACAGAGGAGGAAACTGAGGCTCCACAACCCTGAGAGGTGAAGTGACTTTTCCAAATTGGATCAGGACTCAGCTCTGTCTGGTTCCAAAGCTTTCCCTTATACCATACGATCATGGACCAGGCTCTGTGCTGGGCACTGTGGGGGAGACAGATGAATTGGCCAGGATTCTTTTTCTCAAGGATCTTCCCAAGCGAGCAGGAAATAGCAGGCACATGTGCACAGGACTGTTTCCTAAAAGAGTGCACTCAGAGCCCTGAGAAGAGATCCCATATAGTGCTGTGGGAACCCAGAGGAGGGAGAGGAAATTTTCTTCTGGGAGGATGAGAGCAGGCTTTTTTGAGAAAACAGCACTGGAACTGGGCCTCAGCAGGCAGTGAAGAGTTAGCAAGTTAGAGATAGTCAGAAGGGTGTTGCTTGCATAAGCATTGCATCAGGAAAAGCAGGGAAGGGTGGGGATGTAAGCGGCAGTGATAGTGGTGGGAGATCATTCTAGGCTTGGAGTGTGTCAGCACAGCTGATCAGGTGCAAATCCCAGTTCTGCCATTTCCCAGCTATGTGACCATGGGCAAACTGTTTAACTCCACTGAAACATGATCAATAACATGAAGATAAAACCATTTTTTAGAGCTGTTTGGAAGGTTGAGTTCAACTCGGTAATATATCTGAAAGCACCTAGTATATGGCATTTGCTAAGTACATGTTAGTTTCCTTCCTAAAACCAAAAAGATATTTGGTAAAAATTGTTGAATCAATGAATGAAAGTGTATAAGAGAAGAAATCATTCTGCTCTAACCTCTGTGATCTGGCCCTGCCCTAAGCTTGGTCATGCTTCCCTGGAGTTAGTGATGGGGTTGGGAGAGGAGGCAGGTAGAAGACAGGAAAGAAGTGTTAAAGGGAAGATCTAAATCACTCATTTATGCATTCATATGACACATTTCATTGACCATCTCTTCTGTGTCAATCAGTGTGTCAAGCTGAGCTAAAAAGAGAGAAACCCAGCCTGGACCCATCCCTCAAGTACTGGCCTCATAGTCTGGTGGGGAGACTGAGGAACCAGGCCTGGGCCCACCTCTCAGTGCTATTCAAGTCTAATGGGGGAAGTATCTATTGCTACATATCAAATGATCCCAAAATTTAGTAGCTTAAAACTGAATGTAAAGACTGAGCTTAAACAACAAACAGTTATTATCCCATATAGTTTCTGAGGGCCAGGAATCTTGGGGTGGCTTGACTGGTGGCTCTCGCATAGCGTCTCTCATGAGGCTGTGATCAAGTTATAGGGTGGGACTGTAGTCTCTAAAGGCTTATCCAGGGCTGATGGGTCTGCTTCCAAGCTCACTCATTTGGCTGTTGGCAGGAGGATTCAGGGCCTTACCACATGGGCCTCTCTATAGGACTGCTCACGGTGTGGCTTCCCCCAGAGTGAAGGATCTGAGAGAGGGAGCACAAGCGAGTGAGAGTACTCAGGATAGAAGCTGCAGTCTTTCCTAACCTAATCTCAGAAGTGACATTCCATCACATTTGCCAGATGCTGCCGGTCCCACAGACCAACCCTGGGACACTATGGTACATGAGGGTGTGAATAGCAGGAGGCGGGGATCATTAGGGACCAGTTGGGAAGCTAGATACCAGAATGAGGCCAGCTTTGGTCCAGATTCTCAAGGCTAAATATCATGGATTTCCTAAGAGAGAACCAGACAGAGGGCTCCAGGAGCCCAGAGGCAGCTGGGATTTTGGTTTACCCTAAGGGAAGGCAGAGGCAGGAATGTGGCTTGGGATTAGTGAGGAGGCGGCATTTGGCTTGGGTCTATATGGACATGAAGAAGGTATTGGGATGTCTGAGAATGGAACTTGTGGGCATAAGTTCCAGCTCCTGTGAGCTCACAATGGCTCCCTGGGAGTTATGTCCTGCAGAGAATCTTGGGAGGTAGGGGAGGGGAAGTACTTTTCTGGCTGCCGCACCAGGAAGATCCCCCCACTTTTTCCTTCCCTCCCTCCCTCATTCCCACCCTTTCACCATCCCACTGTCCTTCATCTTTCTCTCCTTTTTCTCCTTTCCCCTCCTCCCCCTTCCCCTCCACCTCAGGTAAAGTCTCTGGCTGAATCCATTGACGAGGCCTTGAACTGCCACCCATCGGGGCCCATGTCTGAGGAACCAGGGTCAGCCCAGCTGGAGAAGCGAGAGTCAAAGGAACAGCAAGAAGACAGCTCGGCCACATCCTTCAGTGACCTTCCCCTCTACTTGGATGACCCAGTTCCCCCACCATCCCCTGAACGACTGCCTAGCACAGAGCCTCCTGCCCAGGGCAGACCTGAGTTCTGGGCACCAGCCCCTCTCCCTCCAGTTCCTCCACCAGTGCCAGCAGGGTCCCGGGAAGATGGTAGCCGTGAGGAAGGCACTCGCAGGGGTCCTGGGTGCTTGGAATGTCGGGATTTCCGGCTGCGGGCTGCCCACCTGCCCCTGCTTACCATTGAACCTCCCAGTGACAGCTCCGTGGACCTGAGTGACCGCTCAGATCGCGGCTCTGTCCACCGTCAGCTCGTGTATGAGGCTGATGGCTGCAGCCCCCATGGGACCCTGAAGCACAAGGGGCCACCAGGCAGGGCCCCAATCCCACACCGCCACTACCCAGCCCCGGAGGGCCCAGCCCCAGCCCCGCCAGGGCCCCTACCACCAGCCCCCAACAGTGGCACTGGGCCCAGTGGTGTGGCTGGGGGTCGGAGGTTGGGGAAGTGCGAGGCAGCAGGCGAGAACTCTGATGGTGGAGATAATGAGAGCCTTGAGAGCTCCAGCAATTCCAACGAGACCATCAACTGCAGCTCTGGCTCCTCTTCGCGGGACAGCCTGAGGGAGCCTCCAGCCACCGGCCTGTGCAAGCAGACCTACCAGCGGGAGACCAGGCACAGCTGGGACTCGCCAGCCTTCAACAACGATGTGGTGCAGAGGCGGCACTACCGAATTGGCCTCAACTTGTTCAATAAGTACGTGTTCCCATTCCCACCTTGTCGCCCCTACCGACCCTGCTGCAGGCACTTGGACTCCTGGAGGCGGTGATCCTGCTGCCGCCATCCTTCCACTTTGTGGATGGTGTTTCTCTCTAGCTGTTCAGGGAATACAATGGGCAATAGGGTGACAAGAATGGAAAGTTGCCCCCACACCCATGAGAGGCAGTTGTGGCCCTGGTTCTGCTTCTGACTGTGTCGTCTTGGGTGAGATGCTTTCCTCTCTGGCCCTAGTTCTCTCTCTATAGAATGGCTTCTGAACCTTGGGTCTCCCACCTTCCATTTTTGGTTAGGCTAGCCGATGTTGTATATGAAGAACCCTGCTCTCAGAAACAGGAGACTTGGGCCAGACTCACTGGGTAGCCCTGAGCAAGGTGTGTCCCTTCCTTGGGCTTCAGTGTTTCTACCAACTAACTAGCAGTCTATGGATGTTTGAGGTGTTGGGGGCAGGGTGCTGTGCTGGACTAGTCAGTGACCAGGACTGAGTTCTTTCTAGGTACCTAGTCTTGTGCCAGGTGCTTAGCAGTGGAATACGAGTGTGACATTTGATTAGAAAACAAATGCCTTACATCTTTATAGCCTGTTAGACATGGCCATCTGTATTTAGTTCTCATGATAACTCAGCAAAGTGGGTAGTTGTGTCCCTATTTTATAGAGAAGGAACTGAGGCTTGGAGAACTAAAGGGAGTTGTTCCAATTCATGCATGGTAAGTAATGGATCTGAGACTCCATCTGTGGCACCAAAGTCTCCCAAATTCTAGCCTCATGAGGCCCTAAGGCTCTGGGATTCTGAATATGGGATAGCTCAGACCCAGATATGGAAAGTAGGGAGCAACTGATCTATAGAAACACTCAGAGGCTTGGTGGTGCCTCCTGAGTGGGATGTGGAAAAAGTAATCTTTTTACTACTTTCCTACTCCGAGGGTCTGTGACTCGAAGAGAAGGACTTAACCTGGAGCTCAGGCCTTCTCCCAGGACTCCTCAGTGCCTACGGAGAATATCAAAGCTCCTGGCACAGAACAGGCTCTCATCAGATCTTAATTTTCTTTCAACTGGAATGTGGCTCCAGTGAAGGAGGAAGTTGAGTTGAAGATACCTTGGAATTTCTGAAGCTCTGTGAAATGGGAAAGTGGCTTCTTTCCCTTGGGCCTCAGTTTTCTTAAGTGTACCATGAAGTGAGTGGACCACAGAAGGGAGTGGACCTTCTTGGCTCCCTGAGGCCATGGTTGGGCCCAAAATTAGTTCAAGATATAGGGCAGGGGGCAGAGTTCCAGGAGGACTGTCATCTCATCTTTCTCCCCTCTTTCTGCAGGAAGCCAGAGAAGGGTATCCAGTATCTGATTGAGCGGGGCTTCCTGTCAGACACGCCGGTGGGAGTGGCTCACTTCATCCTGGAACGGAAAGGCCTGAGCCGGCAGATGATAGGGGAATTCCTAGGGAACCGGCAGAAGCAGTTCAACAGAGACGTGTTGGAGTGAGGACCCCAGGCTGGGACAGACTAGGCCAGGGGTTCCTGGAAAAGGAGGGCAGGAGGGGGATAAACTTTGCAAAACAGGATGAATAGACCTTCCTGCTCCCATACCTCTCCGCCCTAAAGAGATCTGATCTCTCTTGGTGTTAGTCCTAACATCTTCTGGGTGGCCCCAGGCAAGACCTGCTTTGAGCCTCAGTTTTCCCATCCCTGATATCAGTGGGTTGATGGAACAGACCCTTAGCAACCATGTGTCTTGCCTGGATTTTCTGAGATGGGTTCCATTTCAAACATTCTATCCTCATTTGGGCTTCCCTGGTGGCTCAGCTGGTAAAGAATCTGCCTGCAGTGTGGGAGACCTGGGTTCGATCCTTGGGTTGGGAAGATCCCCTGGAGAAGGGGACAGCTACCCACTCCAATATTCTGGCCCGGAGAATTCCATGTATGTATACTCCATGGGGTCGCAAAGAGTCAGACACGACTGAGCGACTTCCACTTTCATCCTCAGAAGTACTTGCTTGGGCCACAGGTTCAGATTTTGGAAGTCTATCAGTGGGGGATTTGGTTCATTGGAGCAGGTCAGGGTGGGTCAGAGGTTCTTTGCAGAGGAATTGAGAGTGCCACACCCCCTTCTCTGCTCCTCAGCTGTGTGGTGGATGAAATGGACTTCTCCTCCATGGATTTGGATGACGCGCTCCGGAAGTTCCAATCCCACATCCGGGTTCAGGGTGAGGCCCAGAAAGTGGAACGACTCATCGAAGCCTTCAGGTGTGCCCACTTCCCAGTACTAAAGCTGCCTTTCTCTGCTTTGGGGGGCAGTGTAGGATGGGTCTATGAGTCATCTCTCTGAGCCTCATACTTTCTGAACTAGAAATTGGAAATTATAAATCCTATATTGCAAGGCAGTTGGATGATCAGAGGTAATGTGCCTAAAGTATCCAGCTTAGCATCTGGGACATGGGCATCTAATAAGTGACAACAGCATCAGCAACAACTCATGTTCCCTAAGCCGATACCATACTCATCAGGTATTGATTGGGTTACTGAGCTGGACACTTTACATGATTATTTCAGTGAATATTCCCAACAACCTGGTGAGGTAGGTGCTTCTCTTATTATTCTCATTTTGCAGATGAGAAATCAGAAGTTTAGAGAGGCTGAGTAACTTGCCCAGAGTCATATGGTGAATAAGCAGTGGAACCAGAATTTCAGCTCGTGTGTCTGAGTCCATGACCCATGCTCTTAACTATTATCTTCCTCCATGAATGCTGCAGGGATCAGGCATAAGACCTGGTTATAAGCCCTGACTCCACCACTTTGGGGTATTTAGAAGAGAAATAGAAATACTGGGAACTTGTTTTCTGACATGGGAGGATTTGCTTTGTAGTCAGAAAGATCTGGATTTTCACCCTGGTTTCACGGTTTATCAACTCTTTTATCCTAAACACTGAAGGCCACTTTGGGCTTCAGTCACTTCATCTGTAAAATGGGGCTGCAAAACTATAATGGGATTATAGGAGATGACATACATAAATCCCCTGGCAAAGCTCCATGAAAGGTTGTGATTTTTACATGCTAATCTTGAGGAAAGTCTGAAGAAAGAGGAGAGACCCAAAGGGTTTGGGAATATGTCTTGGAGGAGAGAATTGGTGGTGCCAGATGGGAGGATGGTGGGTAGGTGGAGATTACTGGTGCCTGACCCTGGTCTTGACCCCTCCTGCCCTGCAGCCAGCGGTACTGTGTGTGTAACCCAGCCCTCGTGCGCCAGTTCCGGAATCCAGACACCATTTTCATCCTTGCTTTTGCCATCATCCTCCTCAATACTGACATGTACAGTCCCAGCGTCAAGGCTGAACGCAAGATGAAACTAGATGACTTCATCAAGAACCTGAGAGGTGACCCCAGAGCTTCCCATCAGCTTTTCTTGTCTTTCACCTGGGAAAGGAAAGTGGGCCAGGTGGCGGGGGTGGGAAGAAGAGGGAGATCACATCTGCTCCCTGAAAATTTAACCTCACTTTCTGCCAAGGCTAGATGTTCCCATAGCATTTACTTATTAAATCACTCAAATGGTCATTTGTCTGAACATTCATTCTCACACTGAATATTGACTAAACAGGAGATCCTGAACGGGAGGTAAAATCCATGACTTTTATGGAACTTACACTAATTCACTCATCACTCCGTTTCCCTCCCTTGTTTGCCCATAAAGACTTATTTATTTTAGGTGCCCTTTCCTCCACTCAGCATTCATTTATTCATTCATCAATCAGCCAGCCAGGCAGTTGACACTGAGTGCCTCATGTGTGCCAGTCCCTATGATAGGTGCTAAGGACCATGGAGGGGCATCTGCCACAGTCCCTGCCCCAAGAGGGCTCCTAGTTTGTGCGCGAGAGACTGACTTGTAGTACCAGATACCCAGCACAAGACAGGAAACGAACTGTGATGTCAGACAGGCCAAAAGTATATTTAGAGCTCAGGGAAGAGGAGGCTTACCTAGCAGTAAGAATAACAAAGGCACAGAGGTAGGAAAAAAAAGTTGTTTGGAGAACAATCGAGAGGAGGCAGACAATCTAGTTAGGAAGGTCAGTTAGAACCAGTTTCCAGGGGCCTTGACGTGCCAGATGAAAGGTGTCCCCTTGACTTTTTTCTTGGTTTATTGTATTGATGTCAAGCCCTGCCTCTCACCAAAGAGCAGCCTACTAGAAATGGCACAGATGTTAGGATTATTTAAACAGAAACGAAAGAGGGAAGTATAATTGAGGAAAAACAAACAGACAAGACAGATTTGCTGACTGTCAGGGGTTTGCATCATTGGGCTTTTAAGCTGTCTGACTCCTGAGGTAAAAAGGCGGCGTGATGAAGGCTGTTCTTTTAGTACCTGGTGTCCAAGGAGGAGGCTTGGCATTTCCTAAGGAGAAAACATTTTCTTTAGCAGAAGGTTTTTGTTAGAGGAGTGAGTGGGTTTTGCTCAGCAGACAATCAGAAGGATGGTAGACTTCAAAGGAAGGAGTAAGACAGACCAGAGGCCATCTGGAGCTCTCTCCCAGGAGCCTGCCATTAGTCATTCATTCGTTCGTTCACTCATTTCATCCATTCTCCCTCTCCCCTCCTTGTCTGTGTGTATGTATATATGTGTGTATATGTACATGTGTATACATATACACACATGTACATATTTTATATGTGTACATATATATTGTATATGTACAATGTATATATTATGTATGTACATATATTGTATGTGTACAATGTATATATTTATATATGTACATATATTGTACAATACACATATATTGTATATGTGTATATCTTTACCCTCAAATTATTAAATAAATAAGCAAATGAAATGAATTCCTGTTCATTCCAAAAATTTTAGAAATATAGACGTTATTAAAAATTTTAACCATCCAAAATTCTGTCCCCTAGAGTCAACCATGGTTGATATTTTGGTGTATTCTAGTCTTTTTTTCCTATGCACATGTAACTATGGGCTCCCCCAGTGGCTCAGTGGGAAAGAATCTGCCTGTAATGCAGGAGATGCGGGTTTGATCACTGAGTTGGGAAGATCATCTGGAGAAGGAACTGGCAACACACTCCAGTATTCTTGCCTGGAGAACCCCACGGACAGAGGAACCTGGTGGGCTACAGTCCATGGGGTTGTGAAAGAATGAGACACAACTTAGAGAATAAACAGTAATAGCAACAACAATTCATGAAAATGGAATATCTCTCCATTTATTTGACTTAGTGACTAAACAACAGCAACAAGTATAACTATACAGTTAAGATCAGGTTGTACAAGCAATTTATTATCTTGCTTTTTTTTTTCACTTGCTATAGGAATTTTCTTATGATTTTTTAAAATAAATATCAAATTTTTAACAGCTATAAATTATTTTATGAAATGGATATATTCAGTTTTACTTCAGTATTCCTTGGCTGTTAGAACTTAGATTGTTTGAAAATTTTATCATAAGCTGTACTTATACATATATCTTTGCACATATTTCTGAGTAATTCCTTACAGTGGGTTCCTAGAAGAGGAATCACTGAATAGTTAGGCTTGCCAAATTACCTTCCAAAACAGTCATGTTAGTACATATGCCTGCTTCCCTGAACTCTTCCTAACACTGGATATTATCATTTAACATTATTTTTGTTAATTAGAAAGGCCCAAAAAAAGTGTCATTGTTTTAATCACACTGTTCTCTGAGTTGTTAGACAAAATTCCTGTCCTGGGGAAGAAAGCAACTGACTCTCCTGGCCTGATCCTGGCCAAGGGGCCAAGGGCGGCTGTTCCCTCCAGTCCTGGCCATCGTTATGGCCCACACCTGGGTGTGGAGGGTTGTGGAGAATCCCTGCCACCCATTCCCCACATGTATACTATATATTCCTATGTATTCCCTCCACCAGGGGTTGACAATGGTGAAGACATCCCCCGAGACCTCCTAGTGGGCATTTACCAGCGCATCCAGGGACGCGAACTGCGGACCAACGATGACCACGTGTCCCAAGTGCAGGCTGTGGAGCGCATGATTGTAGGCAAGAAACCGGTAAGCGCCTTGGGAGGCTGAAGAAGGAACAAGGTTGGGGAGGTGAGTCCATGCCCCTCTGAGCCCCAGGCTCCCCTCAACTGCCGAATGGAGTGGGTGGTGATGCATTCCTCAGGAGTGGTGGGGCAGCTTGAGTGGGATGCTCTGTGGGAATGGATCTGGCGCATGGCAAGGCACATCGTGGATGCTGTGTAAATATTAACATGCTTCTCACCTCTGGTTTGGCTGGTCCACCCAAGTGAGCAGTCAAGATAATAGTTAGCTGATGACCGAAGCCACAAACACACTCTAGTCGTTTAGTCAACAAACACTTACAGATGCCTTTCCACTGAGCCTAGCATTTCAGTTGGCACTGGGGACACAGGTACGAATAAATTATGGTCTCTGTCCTTGGAAGCACAGACCAGGGTGGGGAGGTGTCAGACAAAAACTCAATACCTCCACCTTATAGTTAGGTTAATTTAGGGGCAGCACATGGGAGGGAGAGGTCATTTTCAGCCCAGTGAGATTAGGAATGGCTTTTTAGAAAAGGGAACACTGGAACTGGGGTTTGGAGGAATGGTAGAATGTGGCCATAGGGAGCTGAGCAAGGAAAGCATTCCAGACAGAGGGAGCTGCAGGGACAAAGATAAGCCTAGGCTTAGTTGCTTAGATTCCTTGTATCAGAGTGACAGTGATATATACCAGAAGTGAACTTACTCTTGCAGTTAATGTTAAGATGCCTGAAGCTGGTGGGCTGGCCTTGCGCACACCTATTTCTTCATGCCTATCTAGGTCCTATCTCTTCCTCACCGTCGACTGGTTTGCTGCTGCCAGCTCTATGAGGTGCCAGATCCAAACCGCCCACAGAGGCTAGGGTTGCACCAGCGGGAGGTCTTCCTCTTCAACGATCTCCTTGTGGTATGCACATTGAGGGGAGGAGAAGGAGGGAAGTGGTGAGCTTGGACTCTGGGTGGGGTGTAAACCATTAACATTGGTGGGTGGAGGCATGGTGGGTAAGTAGCTCTGCCATGTGATCTGGGTGCCTCTGCCCCTCCTTTACTTCACCATTTGGAGGATCCATTTGGAGGTAGTGACAGCCACAGGCGGACAGAAAAGGTGAGGACCAGGGCAGATAACAGGCTTACAATCTGGGAAGTGGTAGAAAAAGTCCATGCCCACCTTAATAGCCCAGGAGGTTGGTGGTTGGGATGCTTGAAGTAATTCTTAAAACCGAGCTCGTCACCAGTGTAGACATATGTCTTTTAGAACTGGGACTCTTAGGACTCTGCAGATGGGAAGGGAAGTTCAGGGTCCTGCCCAACCTCTTATCCCAGGCAAGAGCCAGATTCCCGCATGGTCCTCTGCTTGCATGAGTGCAGCACAGAAGGCTGCCTTCCTCCAAGGGAGCCAGTTTTCTGTTCGGACAGCTCTGACTGCTAGAATCTGTCTCCCAATGAGTTTCCTCCAATAATCTTGACTCAACCCTTGGGATCCCAGAGAGCTGCTCTTAGACAGCTGCTCAGGGATTTGAGGACAGTGACCTGTCCTCCCTTGATGTTCTGTCCTTTAGAGCAGGTCTCTCAGCCTCGGGACTATTGACATCTGGGGCGGATGTGGGATACTCTGTTGTGAGAGCTGTCCTGTGCATTGTAGCATGTTTAGTGGCACCCCTGGTTTCTACCTCCTCGATAGCAGTAGCACTCAAACTAAAAATGTCCTCTAGGGGGCAAAGTCACCTCTAGTTGAGAATTGCTACTTTAGATGAAGCTCCTCCAGTGCCCTCTCTGAGCTTTTATTTCCTCTTCTGTGAAGTGGAGCTAATCCCCAGCTCAGGGTTGTCATGGGGGTGAAATAACACGTCAGATGTGGACTAGCCTAACCCAGAGGAGGGGTTCACCCACATGGGTATTGAGTAAATGTTTCACCATCCATCGTGCACTGTGGGTGCCCAGCCCCATACTAGACACTGGGTTCCCAGAGATGAGGGAGACTCAGTCCTTGTTCTCTCACAATCCAAAGGGCTAAAAAGATGCTTTGCATAAGCGTGTACCGTAACCATCCTGAAATCAAATAATGTGCTTTTAAATGCCACTTGCAGATGGTCTGAGATGTTTCCAACTCATGTTAGCTGAGTCTAGAACACCCGAGTACTTGATAAAGACCTTGGGTTGTTGAGAAGAAGACTCATTAACTCTACACATTGGTTTATTGAAGATTTCCAATGTGCGCTGGGTCTGGCCCAGGTGGGCAAGATAGACAAGAATCAGACTCCTCTTGGTGTTTCCAGTCCAGCAATCACACACTCATAGCACTTTCCTCAAGCCTAATGGTGAAAGGCACTGAACCAGCACTCTAGAAGCTCAGAAAATAGTGGGAGGGGGACTCTATGTGCGGTATTAAAAGAGGCTTCCTGGGGGGAGCAGCATTCAGTTAGTTCCTATAAAAATCGTGAATGCCTGTTGCGCATCATCATTATATCAGGAACTTGCATTTCTCTCCCGTCTCTCCTGTTCTGCTCCACCAAGCTTCAGTTCTCCCCAACTTGTGGGTATGTGTGTTTGTGTGTATATGTCTGTTAGTGGTGGTATGGGGGGTATGGGGTAGGCAGTAACAAGCAATAGATGCCATGGGAAATTCCCCACCCCAAACCCTGCCTCTTGTCTTTTTCCTACCCCTGCCAAAGGTCACCAAAATTTTCCAGAAGAAGAAGATCTTGGTGACATACAGTTTCCGTCAGTCCTTTCCCCTCGTGGAAATGCACATGCAGCTCTTCCAGAATTCATGTGAGTCCCTTCTTGGATCCCAACATCCCAAGAGTCTTTGCCATGGCCCTCATGCTCATCCTTCCTCCACACCAGCCTCCAGTTTTGGGACTCCTTTACAACAGGGCTGAGGTCTCCAAAGCACCTCCTTGGTCCCAGGATGGAAGGCAGGTCAGGGTGGAGTATGACTTGGGTCTGTGCCCTGGGAGCTCATAATCTTGCGGAGAACTGCAGCATGTATGTTTTCTGATGGGCTTAAGTGATGGTGATCATGCCATGCATTGAAGGACTAAGCCAGAGGAGCTTTGATGGGTGGCTTCTGGGCAGCAGAAGCAATGTGAGTAGAGCCAGAGGGGTGAAGGAAGGGGTTCTAGAGAACAGCCGGAGTTCAGCCTGCCCTTCCGTCCTGAGGCATAGGGAGTACCATGAGTACCAGGAGTCTGGGGGCTTTGGAGCAAAGGGGGCCCGCTGACGATGCTCATGCAGAGAAGAGGCGGGGTCAGAGATGGACATGAGAAAAGTTATTTCACATATGAGCCACCTTGCCTCAGACAGAGGTGCCTGACCTTCCCCTTCCCCACAGATTACCAGTTTGGGATCAAGTTGCTGTCTGCAGTACCTGGTGGGGAGCGCAAAGTCCTCATCATCTTCAATGCCCCCAGCCTCCAGGATCGGCTGCGCTTCACATCTGACCTCCGAGAATCCATCGCTGAGGTGCAGGAGATGGAGAAATACCGTGTGGAGTGTGAGTAACCCAGCCACATCTCCTTCCCCGACTCCTAATACAGTGCCTTGCAGACACTAAGAATCCTGTCCTCTGAGAAACTCAGAGTTGGGGGTTAGCTTGTCCAAACTTCCTACCCTCATTCCAGGAACCCTTCAGCCTCTGATTGAATACCTTCAGTGACAAGAGGCTCATTACCTCTCAACCTCGTTATTATTTCAAGCCCTAATTATGAGCCAGCACTTCCTTCTGTTGAAAGGGAGCAGGGAGAAGAAGCAGGGTATTGGAGGTAGGACTCTAGTTTCAGATGCCAGGTATGCTACTTATTATCTGGGTAAACTGGGGAGAGGTACCTGACTCTCTGAGCCTCAGTTTCTTCATACATGAAATTGGGGTGGTGAAATCTTCACAGAGTTGTGAAGATTCAATGAAATAAGGTGGAGGATGTGTCCTACATGTTCACAGGACATGAGTGTTGAACGTCGTTAGTGTCCAACTGATGTTACTCCCCTTCCCAGCCTCTCCTTTCCTCTCCCCACATTCTTGTTCCTGAACTGAGTCCTGATGACCCATCCTCTTGGCCTTCAGGGGCCACATCAAGTCATTCTGATCATATATAATAGAAAATAGTGATTGTATCTCATTCCTCCCAATGTCCTCTAAGTTCTTTTCTCCAGGTTAAGTAATATGGTGTTAACGAGAAAGGCAGGCAGATAGACAGACAGAGAGACAGAGAGAGATGTGGTGGACAGCTCCTCAGTGAGGCCTTCACAGTTCTGGGGTCTTCTGTGCTCTTCAGCAAGGCAAGGTCATTCATTCAGCTCACCAGATCCTTGAGACCCTAGGGACATTCAGAGAGAGGGTGAGCATGCCAGGAGGAGGGATGGGTGATCGACAGAAGCCTCCGTGACCTCCACAGGGAGGCGGGAGTGTAAGGCCGGAGAACATGGACTCTGGACTCAGGCAGACCTGCTTCCAGAATGTCAGCAACCCCACTTCCAGACTTGCCCTGGGCAAGCTCTGTGACTTCTCGGGTTCTCGGTTTCTTCCTCTGGAAACTGGCTGCTAATACGTACCTCTGAACTGGTATAAGGATTGAGAGAGATTGAGTAAGCATAGCACCCAGCACATGGCTGGCACATAATAGAGAATTTGATTTCCGTTAGTTTCCTACTCCTGTCCTTCCAGGAGCCCTCTGCTCTGGAGCAAAGGTATCTGAGAATGGAGCGGGCTCTGGAATGAGCGCCCTTTGCCATAGGCTCGAAGGGCCTTCCTGCCCCTCCTGGGAACAAAGCAGCCACTGTAAAGCTCTGTTTTGAAAGGAAGGGGTGGTTTGGGAGACCAGACAGGGGAGGGAGAAGCAAGCGGAGAGGAGCCAGAGGAGCAGGCGCTGAGAGGGACAAGGGAAGACTGAACCAGAGGAGATGGTGTGAGATGGGCTGGGCGCTGCAGCACTTAGGAGATGTAGCTGAGGTACAGCTGTCCACGGGGCGAAGCAGGAGGCCTGAGGACAGAGCAGGTGAGGAAGGGGAAGACCCACAGAGGGCTGGGGTCAGTCAGGTGGCCTCTCACTCCTGTCCCTGACCTTTGCTCCCTGTCTCCCCCACCGCCACCCAGCGGAGCTAGAAAAGCAGAAAGGTATGATGCGGCCTAACACCTCACAGCCCGGAGGGGCCAAGGACTCGGTGAACGGCACACTGGCCCGAAGCAGCCTAGAGGACACTTATGGGGCAGGCGATGGGCTCAAACGGGGTGCACTCAGCAGTTCCCTGCGAGACCTCTCAGATGCAGGCAAGTCTCCCGGGGCCCCTCCCCTGGCTGGGGAGCCGTGGGACTGGGTGTCCTCTTCGCTTCCTGTCACTGACTGCCAGCCTTCCTTGCACTCACCACACGTGCACGCATCTTGCCTTCATCCAGAATCCTAGGTGCCATGCCACAGGGGACCTGGGAGCTGGGTCAGCACAGGCGGAGCCCAGGGTTTGGGCCAGGGAGTGCAAATGGGGCCACAGTCTCAGCCCCTCTCTTTCACTGCTCCACCTCTCCTCTCTTTCCTCTTCTGTCTCTCAGGCACCACCTTTCCTCCTCCTCCTCCATCTTTTCCTCCTCTCGCTCCTCCTTCTCTACCTCTCCTCCTCCCGACCTCCCCCTCTCCAACGGGGGAAAGGGAATAGGGGTGTCTGTCCCTGGGAGGGGCCCAGACCTGGTGCCCAGCTCTGGAGCCCAGCCGGGTGGGGAGGAGGGGTTGCTGCTCTGACGCTGGGCTCCTTGCTTGTGGGCGCAGGGAAGCGGGGGCGGCGTAACAGCGTGGGATCGCTGGACAGCACCATCGAAGTAAGTGCCAGCTCCTGCCCCACTCTCTGCATGAGCCCTGCCCTGCCACCCTGGCGCCCCAGAGGAGGAGGGGACCTGTTGCTTCCCCCTCTTCCCTGCCGGGAACCCTGCGGCTGCCTCTCCCAGCCAACCACTCTCTCAATCTGTCCTCAACTCTGTCTGTCCTCACTCTGCCTGTCTCTCAGTCTGTCTTCCACTCTCCCGAGCCCCTTCTCAACCCCACGGCCGACTCCAAGTAGTGATGCTCTTGGAGTTGGGCCGAGAGAAGCTCTTACTTCCAAGTCCTGCTCTTTGAGCCTGACCAAGTCACTCTGTCTCTCTGGGCCTAACATGCTCCCTGCCTGCAAAATGGGGATGAGGAGGAGGTACTGCTAAATCTTCCTCTCCCAGCTGAAGCTCAGATGAGATAGTGGATGTGACAGCAGAGCTCTGCAAGCTGGGGGCGCTCCATGTACAAGTACAGGACTGTGACTTGGTTTCCATTATGCTGTGGAGGGGGGTTCTGTCTCTCCAGCCCCCAGGGACCAGGGGGTTGGGGCTTAGGGTTGGGGGTTTAGGACAACTAGACCGGCCTGACTTCCACCCCTCCCCCCTTCCAGGGGTCTGTTATTAGCAGTCCACGCCCTCACCAGAGGATGCCACCTCCACCCCCACCCCCGCCGCCAGAGGAGTACAAGAGCCAGAGGCCCGTCTCCAACTCCTCATCCTTCCTGGGCTCCCTATTTGGAAGCAAGCGTGGCAAGGGGCCCTTCCAGATGCCACCGCCACCAACAGGCCAGGCCTCTGCCTCCTCTTCATCTGCTTCTTCCACCCACCACCACCACCACCACCACCACCACGGCCACAGCCACGGTGGCCTGGGGGTGCTGCCTGATGGGCAGTCCAAGCTCCAGGCCCTGCATGCCCAGTATTGCCAAGGACCAGGCCCGGCCCCGCCGCCCTACCTGCCACCCCAGCAACCCCCTCTCCCCCCACCGCCTCAGCAGCCCCCGCCCCTGCCGCAGCTGGGCTCCATTCCACCACCTCCCGCTTCAGCTCCTCCTGTGGGGCCGCATCGCCACTTCCATGCCCATGGCCCAGTCCCAGGTCCCCAGCACTATACCTTGGGCCGGCCAGGCAGAGCTCCCAGACGGGGAGCCGGAGGACACCCTCAGTTTGCTCCACATGGCCGCCACCCCCTGCACCAGCCCACCTCCCCCTTGCCCCTGTACAGTCCTGCCCCCCAGCACCCTCCAGCCCACAAACAGGGCCCCAAGCACTTCATCTTCAGCCACCACCCACAGATGATGCCAGCAGCGGGGGCCGCTGGGGGCCCTGGATCTCGGCCACCAGGGGGCTCCTACTCCCACCCCCACCACCCCCAGTCACCATTGTCACCGCACTCACCCATCCCACCCCACCCCTCCTACCCACCCCTGCCCCCACCCTCACCCCACACCCCACACTCGCCCCTGCCACCCACCTCCCCCCATGGCCCACTGCACGCCTCTGGGCCCCCCGGCACGGCCAACCCACCCACTGCAAACCCCAAGGCCAAGCCAAGCCGGATCAGCACCGTGGTCTGATGAATGGAGTGTGTGAGCTGGGGACTGGGAAGGTCTGGGGAATCTGCAGGAGAGAGACCTCTCTGCTTCCTCAGTTTTTCCAAAATATACATGCACATAGAAATGTCCTCCTCCCCACTTCTTCCCTGCCTTGGAACCCCTCCTCTAACCCCCAACAGTCTCCTTGGGGTTTCCTTCCAGAGTTGAGACTCCTTGCCACTTGCAGCCTGTATGCAGGGCTCTTGAGCTCTGGGGAGTGGTGAGGACCTTTCAGAGATCCTCGTCCTCTTTTTCCCTCTCTTCACCCTCCCTCTCTCCCTTTCCCCAGAGGTCTAGTTGGGTGGCCTCAGACCTCTGGGCCAGTGTGAGCTCCCCATCAGCTCTGGCTGGTAGGGAAGGGCAGGTGTTGGGAACAATGGGGGTGAAGGCTTCCCCAGGGCACCTCTGGCCAAGTGGGGCTAGGAGGGGGCTCTGCAGTGTTGTGGCCAAACCCCAGCTGGCTCGGCCCTCTCTCTGACCTCAGGGCCTGGCCATACACTTCCAGGTGTCTCCACCTGCTGGAGGATGTGGGGTGTCAGTGCACTCGGTGAGTGGGCCCCCACATATGCTGGTCCCCAGGTGGGGCAGTGCTTCCTCTTTGTAGCCGATCTCTGCTCTCTGTCTAGTGGGCCCCAGCCCAGACCTCTTCAGCTTCAGGACCTTGCCTTTCCTTGCAACGTTCTTATCCTGATCAAAGTCCAGACAGGTTTGGGGCGGGGGGGCTGAGGTCTGGGATGAGAAGGGCGCAGCCCTCCCTCACCCATATTGCATGCCCCCCATTCCCTCACACCTACCCCACCTACAGCTGAAGACAGTGCACTTTACAGATACTGCCCACAAACAGCCCACTGGGGCAGGGCACCCAGCGTCAGCCCTGGGGAGAGGGGCTCCCAGAGGGCCACCATGAGCCCGAGATGTCCTTCCTGAGGCAGACATTGAAGCCATCAGAGTGGGGGCTGGGAGCCAGGATGCCTGAGTCCTTCTGTCCGTCAAACTCTCTGCTGCCTCTCCAGCCCCTTTACAGCCCTGTTTATTTATTATAAATATATTTTTTACAAGCCCCAGCTCCTCTTCTTGCCCCGCATATCCAGCTCCTTTCTCAGCTCCTGCCTCCCTCTCCCCTCTCCATCATGGGCTGCAGTACAAACAGACAGACAGACCCTGGCTGTATGAAAGGCCAGGGACCCCGGGGTTTGGGGGTGGGGGAGGGCAGCAGCGGGAGGGGCTGTATGGAGAGGACCTGGGGTTTAGGCATTGTCTTTTCTCCTCCTTGTATATAAGAATGTATATTTGATGCCTCATAAAAGACCTTGTGCTCATCTCCTGCCTCTGCCTCCTACTTGTGCCCCCTCCCCCATGGTGGAGCCCCTGGGAGAGAGGCCTTAGCCCAGGGAGGTGAGGTGCTGATGATAAAAGCTCAGACAACTGGATGGGTGAGAGGGTTTGGTTGGATGGGAGGTGGGGGGGTGAGTGAGGTTTTGATGTTTGTTTCATTAACAGTTTGGATAACAGAGTGGCAAGGGTCTGGGCTTTGGAGTTGATCCAGTTCAAATCCTGGGGCTTTCCCTTCCTAGTGCACTTGGGAAAGGCAGCCTCTCCGAGTCTCGGTTTCCTCAGTTGAAAACTTGGGGTGATAAGCCATTGCCACATGGGGTTATGATGACAGCATGAGGTAATGAGTGTCCAGCAGCCGGCATAGAGTAGGTGCTCAGCAAGATAGTTCTCTTCCCCTCCTTTCACAGGTTGGATACTTCCTCTATGCCCGTGGCATCTATTCTCACCCTTCCTGGGACTGGCCTGGCTTTGCCCTGGAGCCCTCCCCGCTTCTCCACAGCGGGCCGCATTTTTGTCCTTGGGGGTGTGGGTGGAGGGTTACCTGGGCCAGGAAGCCAAGGCTAGATACATTCATTATAAGAACTCCTGTATGTACTTGGGAGGTTAGATGACAAATAGCAGGGGTCCCTTTAGTTTACTGAGGAGGGGTCAGGCCCAGAGAAGGGGAGGGTCTTTCCCAAGTCCAGCTGGAAGATCCTGATTTCTAGTCCAGGCTCTTTTCCAGTCCCTAAAGCTGCATCCCTATGAAATGGACATGTTTCCAGCACCACTGATCATGTCCTGGGGCTCAGTAGAGCCTAGGAGGAATGGGAGATGCTGGCTCTTGGTTAGGGTCAGCAGGGTCCCTGGAAGCAGCAGTCAGTAAATATTTGGGGGACTTTCTTAGAGTGTGAAATGGCCACTAAGAAGGAGCAGTTTGGATGACCCCACATTTTTTTTTTTTTTTTTGAGGCCTTATTTCCTCCACCTTATGGATGGCCCCATTCTTAAGCAGCTGGGATCAATATCTTTGTTTTCTTCTTCACATGCACATTTAAACAAAAGCAGCAGCTGGAGCCATCTAAGCATTTGGTCCAGAATCAAATCCAATCAGACTTTTTTTGTTTCTTCTCTGGTGGACCAGGTTGGACTACCTTTGATTGTTCCCACTTCTCCCACCTTCAGCCTGATGCTTGTTTTTGTCTTCCCAAAGCTCAGCTTTTAGCAGTCAGTCAGACTTGACTGCGGAGGTGATGGCACCCCACTCCAGTACTCTTGCCTGGAAAATCCCATGGACAGAGGAGCCTGGTAGGCTGCAGTCCATGGGGTCTCGAAGAGTTGGACACGACTGAGCGACTTCACTTTCACTTTTCACTTTCATGCATTGGAGCAGGAAATGGCAACCCACTCCAGTGTTCTTACCTGGAGAATCCCAGGGACGGGGGAGTCTGGTCGGCTGCCGTCTATGGGGTCGCACAGAGTCGGACACGACTGAAGCGACTTAGCAGCAGCAGCAGCAGCAGCAGACTTGACTGTTGCCTTTGATGAAGTAGGGATAATAGTCTTGCAGGGCAATTGTTAATAGATGGGAGTGAAACACCTGCCCCTTGCCAGACACACAGTCAGCTGTTCTCCTCTGCCTACGGAAAAAAGTGCAAACCCCTTGCCTTGACTTTGGAACGATCTCTGTAATCCACTCATTTCTTGTCTACACTTTGGTCATCCACTCACCATTTCCTGAAAAGACCTGTATGTAATTTCCAAACTCAGTATTTTACCTGTGCCTTCTCCCTGAAAGATGTACTCCCCCCACATCCCTGATGAAGGTTTTCTCACTCTTAAGAGATGGTCTTAAAGAACCCATGCCTCACAAAGTGTGCCCTTGATCACATTCTCTGGGATCCCTCGAATCAGTATCTATCTTCCCCACTAGACCATAACTGGCACAGGTGTGACGCTGATCTGAATTACCTCTGTCCAGAGCATTGCCCAGCACAGTGCTTGGCATAGCACAGATGACACTAAACTTTCTGTTGATTTGAATGAATAGTTCTTTCTAAGCTAAATCTTAAAGTATCTTTGCATTGGTTGATTTATTGATTGATGCGACCTGCAAGCTTTCAGGGCCCTCTGGAGCCTCCTCGTGCTTCTCTCAGCTCTCTCCTATCTTCTCCTCCTCCTCCCTTCCTCCCTGCAGTCCCAGCACTGGGCTGTCCCTGCCCCACCCTCGCTCTCTCCCTGGAAGCTCACCATCCAGACATTGGCTCCTCACCTCCCCATTTCCCTGAGAACCTGAACACAAGGAGTTAATTGGCCACCCTCAAACGTTTTACTGTCAATCTTTTTGGAGATGTGGATGAGGAGGGATGACACATAACAAAAGACAAAGGTCCTAGAATCTCATGGAGTTCTTGTCTTTACCCTAGACCAGTGGTAGCCTAGAAGTCTTTCTGTGATGATAGAAATGTCTTATACCTGTGCTATTCACTATGGTAACCCCTAGACACATGTGGCTGCTGAGCACTTGAAATGTGGTTAGTTGCAACTGAAGAACTGAATTTTTAAAAATGCTAACAGCCACATGTGGATACTGGCTACCATATTGGACAGTGCAGGACAAGACTTTCAGAAGTAGACAGCCTGGGGGGATAATGCCAAGACAACATAAGTGCAGGCCCAGAAGGAAGCACAGAATGTGTGGGGGTGCAAAGAAAGGGAAAACTCAACTTGGGGCAGGGGAGAGGGGTCAGGTGAGCATTTCTGGAACTGCTCCTTTAGCTGAGTCTTGAAGGGTGAGTAGGAATAAGCCCGGGAAAGAAAGGCATTTGCCAGAGGGATCAGCATAAGCCTGGAGTTGTGTGAGTATGTTAATATTAGTGTAATAGTGAGAAAGGAATGGGAGAGGATAGCCCAGGTGGTGGGCATGGCACATCCTAAAGGAGAGGTGGGCAGTCCTCATATCCTCATTCCTCTGTTGCCAACAGGTTTTCTCACCCAGGCCTTGGAAGCTAAAGAAAGACCAGGTGACATGTTGGGCTACATAGCATCTCTGTTATAAAGCTATTATTTTTCCCTTTGTAATGAATGATTATGTTGAGGGGAGATGCATTAACATTATGTATTTGTCTTGTTACTCCTCAAACTTTCACCCACCGGTTTTAGCATTCACTGATGATTCCTGAGGTGGCCAAATGATGTCCAATGCCATCATTCTTTGCACTTGTATTAGTTGGCTCTCCAGTGTAAGGGAGAGCTTTCCCTTTTCCTACATTTATGTATCTACAGTCTCATGGACTCATGGTTGTCTATCATTTCAGTGAGTTATAACACATTAATATCATTCTTTATCTCGATGTTCAAAGTGTCCTATATTTAGCCAGCAGGAAGATGACTCCTGTGTCCTTTTGGCAGCTCTCCATCTTTCCTGAGCACTTCCTTATTTTCTGGTACCACAAGATGCTCCAGATTCATCTTATATTTTCCCTGACCCAGTCTTGGAATCAACCGCTTTTTCCAAGGAGCTCTGGTTCTTTTTGGTTGAGAATGGCATTTAGAAACCAAGATTTGGGCACTAGGTGCTTTGTTTTCAGGATTTGCTTTTTTATTTGGGAAAACTTTGAGCATCTATTGGTGATTTTCTAACTCCATCATTCTTTGAAGGAAAAGTTTTTCCTTTTCCCTCATTTTATTTATTTATATCAGTGGAATCATGGATTTTTATTTTACTCAAATTATAAACCACTACTATCATAATTCATTTGGAATTATCATTGTTTTGAATGTATCATTTTATTGTTATGCATATGTATTGAGCACATAATATACATCTCTCTCTCTATTTACCTATCTATAAATCTCCACGAACTCACATAGAGACCTTGATATCTTAAGGAGGCTCTTTTAATAACCTAGGCTAGAAACAGTCAATGGCTGTCTTGGGGAGTAGAAGATTAGAAAAAGGCATGGGGAAGAGGGGATAAATTCCAGAGCTACTTAGGATTTAGAACTTGCAACTCATACCTACTTTAGAATTGGAAGGGACCCTGTTTTAAAATCAAGAAAAGTGATGCATGAAGTCACTATGCAGTTCATCCAGAAAACATGGATGGAGTGAGTGTGGTCAACAGCAGAGCCAAGCGTTCCAATCACTGCTCTGTACCAGTTCCATGCCAGACCCTCTCTCCCAGGTGCATGGGTGAGGCCAACTCAACCTCCAGTCCAGGGTGAGCTCCCTGCCGCTTCTCAGTTCTTAACCCTGCAGGGCCCAGACTCAGGCTGGTCCCAAGCAAGATCCAAAGATTGAGAAAGGATCCCATTTCCTGAGCACCTGTTTTGCGAAGGGCACCATTTGAGACTTTTACAGGCAGAATTGTATAGCAGTCAGACAGACTTGAACAGTTTGTACTCTGCTACTTACTAGCCATGTAACTTGGTTAAGTTTACACTACTCTGAATTTCAACCTCCTCATCTGTTATATAGGGATAACAATACCTATTTCATAGTACCTGGCTTTTGAGCAATGGCAGTTATCATGATCTCTAATCTTCATAACCACCCTGTGTGAAAGGGATTATATAGTCTCATTGGACAAATGAGAAAATCGAGGTTCAGGGAGGGGAGGTACATGGTAGATCTCAGTGGGTGAATGTCAGCTGCAGGAAAGCAGAGACCATGTCTGTCTTGGTCACCATTATATTCCCAGGACCCAGAAAAGTACCTGGTGCATAACAGGAATTTGATAAATGTTCATGAATGAATGAACTGGGACTGACTGGGCTTCAAGGAGTCTATACAGTTTCCATTTGCCCTTCCAGAATGGTGGGTGGTGTCTGGGCTAAGAACCTTTGGGAAGGCTAAGCTGAGCTGAGACCCCAAACCTGGTCTCCTGACTCCTAATTCGTGCTCTTTGCCCTTCACTGAGCAGCCTCAAGATAGAAAGGCCGAACTTCTTTCAACCTAGGATTCAGCATATTCTTTTATCTTCTTTGTTCTCTTCACCTTCTCCTGCCTAGTTCTACTATGGTGGGAGCAAATGACAAAAGCATTTGACCAAGAGTCAGCAACTTCCTGTGTGACAATGGGCAAGTTTAATCTGTCTGGAACTTGGTTCCTCATCTACAGGTTGGGTAAATTGATCTACATCTTTCCCAAAACTGTTGCAAAGATTAAGGGAAGTAATTGGTATGAAAGAGCTATGTGGGCTGTTAAATGCTTACACATGTGAGAAACTAGTGATTTTTTTTTTTTTTTTTTACTGTTATTACCATTACCTTTCCTAGCTTTGTTTTCTGTCCATACAGTTGTTCAGTTGGGTCACTCACCTGTGTTTCTGGTGGAGAAGGGTTGAGGTTTCCCCTGACACCTAGAAAGCTAGAAAGGAGATGTCATTTACTATATGTATTACCTGGGACAAGTTTCCTCACCAGGCAAGTAGGGGATAAAGATTCCAAGCATTCAAGGCAATCTAAGGGTTCAAGTGATAAAAAATCTGAAATCACTAGGCACAGTGCCTGGCACAAAGGAGATTCTTAATGAGTTTTGACATACTGTTTGTTGACTCTCAGGAATGAAAATAACAGTTAACAGATACTGAGGGCCTTCTATATGCTAGGTAGTATACAACAATCCTTCAAGGTAAGTATTACCATTCTCATACAACATCACTCAGTTTCAGAACCCGGGACTTACCCAAGGCCACATAACTAGAAAATGGCAGAGCTGGTGGGACTAGACGTCAGGCCTCTCTGACTACAGGGTGTGAATTCCTACCAGTGTTCCCCACTCCCTTAGAGATGATGCCCTTAGCTCAGCAGGCAGAATGAATATACTTAACTGGGACATGGTATAGATTAGAAACATGATTAGAAACTGATAACTGAAGGAATGACACTCTCCATCCCCTTCAAACATACTCAAGCTTACAGCAGATGCTTAATATATCCAGGAAATGTTTGCAAAGAGTATATATTATTTTTAGTGAATATATATTAAGGCTGCTCAAAAATATACATTCACTTTTCTGTTTACTCAGCATTTATTTACTGCTTACCATGCCAGGCGCTAAGGATGTATAAGATCACAAGGTCCCTGCCCTTAAGGAATTCACAGTCTGATGGAGGAACACAAAATAAGCACTTAAGCAGCATGTAGTGAAAATGAAAGTTGCTCAATCATGTCCCACTCTGCAACCCAATGGACTATACAGTGCATGGAATTCTCCAGGCCCAATACTGGAGTGGGTAGCCTTTCCCTTCTCCAGGGGATCTTCCCAACCCAGGGATCCGAACCCAGGTCTCCCACACTGCAGGCGGATTCTTTACCAGCTGAGCCACCAGGGAAGCCCAAGAATACTGTAGTGGGTAGCCTATCCCTTCTTCAGGGGATCTTCCCGACCAGGAATCCAACTGGGGTCTCCTGCATTGCAGGTGGATTCTTTACCAACTGAGCTATCAGGTAAGCCCAATCAGCATGTAGAGAAGTATTCTAAAATGTGCACAGTAGGTTCTTGAACTATTTATGCTTTAGGCCCACAACTGATGAGTAACTTAGAGCTCCTCAAATGCAGTAGATGCCTGCTGCTGCTGCGGCTGCTAAGTTGCTTCAGTCATGTCCGACTCTGTGCCACCCCATAGACGGCAGCCCACCAGGCTCCCCCGTCCCTGGGATTCTCCAGGCGAGAACACTGGAGTGGGTTGCCATTTCCTTCTCCAATGCATGAAAGTGAAAAGTGAAAGGGAAATCGCTCAGTGGTGTCCGACTCTTAACAACCCCAAGCCTACCAGGCTCCTCCGTCCATGGGATTTTCCAGGCAAGAGTACTGGAGTGGGGTGCCATTGCCTTCCCCAGTAGATGCCTGATCTATGGGCAAAGTATTGGTTTGATAGTCAAAACAGTTGCAATAAACCTATTCAGAAACTGCTCACAAACATGCACACAATGGGAGCAGAGGTACACATAGTAGATACTCAAATATAAGGAGGGGGCTATACACAATAAATAAAATCCATGCACACAAATACATAATAAGTACACTGTAGGCTCACAAGTGGGCACAGAGTAGGTACTTCAAATGGTGGGCACTGGTAGGCAATACATATGCTGTTGTTAAAATCCAATAGTTAAAATATATATACTCTCAGGCTTATTTTTGTAGGGGTACATGCCACAAATGAAAGTTGCTCAGTCGTGTCCGACTCGGCCACTCCAGTCCATGGAATTCTCTAAGCCAGAATACTGGAGTGGGTAGCCTTTCCCTTCTCCAGAGGATCTTCCCAACCCAGAGATCAAACCCAAGTCTCCCGCATTGTAGGCGGATTCTTTACCAATTGAGCCAGAAGGGAGGCCCACATGCCACAAATAAGGACACGATAAAAGTGTTCATTAAAATGCTGACTGACAATGACTCTTTGGAGCTAAGGATGGAAGCCCCATCTCTGAGAAGCCTCTACACGCAAACTTGGACAAATAAATATTTCCTTCCTCTCCTTGGGGCCCAGGATTCTAAAAATCCGCAATCCCCGAGAAGGGAGCAGCATCTCGGCTTCCTTTTTTCAAAGCCCCAGAGGTGTCAGAGCCTAGACCTGGGAGCTATGTATGTCTCTCGTAACCTGCGGGCCTGCAGAAGGGTCCCTTGCAATCACGGACTCGAAGCCACCTTCTGTGGCCCACACCGGAAAGACCCGGGAGGAGAGCATGTTGGGGCGGGGCTCGCGCCAGTGTTGAGGTCATCGAGTGGGTGCCAGTTTGGACCCACCACCCACCAACGCCAACTCCTCTTCCGGTCTCCCTCCGTAACGCGCATGCGCAGCACTGGCCTTTAAACGTGCACCGCCGGTCCGTCCGGAAAGAGGGACCGATTTGCTAATTTCAACTTTGTTCCTCCGCCGCTAAGGCGGACTATTTACTCTCAGTCTGGGAAGCAGTTTTAAGTTCCCGCTTCCTGATAGGGGATCCACGCCTGCCGATTCAGCTCAGTCCCCACGGGGTGATGGCTTCCTAGGGCTTGGCCTCTCGCAAGGCATACGAGGCTCGGAGGGACATCCCGCGGAGGGATCCGGTTTGTTGTGGTGAAGGGAG
Organism: Bos indicus x Bos taurus; assembly: GCF_003369695.1. Classification (NCBI taxonomy): domain Eukaryota; kingdom Metazoa; phylum Chordata; class Mammalia; order Artiodactyla; family Bovidae; genus Bos; species Bos indicus x Bos taurus. The sequence goes on from NC_040105.1 coordinate 52,343,623, forward strand.
GGGGGGGGAGACGGTGAGAAACCAAGATGGCGGCGGCGGCACTAAAGGCCGCGGCGGTTGGGAGTTAACTGTGGTGGTGAAGGCTGTGGTAGTTGGGAGACAGCGGCAGAGTTTGGAACGAACGGAGCGGGACGAAGAGGCGATAGAGTAGCGTCAGTCTGAGCCTCTCAGAGCGCGGCAGCTACACGTCCCCTGGGCCCTCGGCGGGCGGCGGCCGCCCCGCTTAGGGCCTAGTCTCCGAGCAGTGCCTCGGCTTCGTACAGCGGCGTCCGCCATGAGTCCTTAAGGGCGGTCCGAGCCCTCCAGTCCTAGGGCGCACCATGGAGCCGGGGTCTGACGACTTTCTACCGCCGCCGGAGTGCCCGGTGTTCGAGCCTAGCTGGGCGGAGTTCCGAGACCCTCTTGGCTACATTGCGAAAATCAGGCCCATCGCCGAGAAGTCGGGCATTTGCAAGATCCGCCCACCCGCGGTAAGGCCTTGGGCCGGTGGTCGCCGGAGATGAAGAACTAGGGTAGCGGGCGGAGAGGTCCAGATCAGAGGGCAGCTCGAGGTGTGGGGAGATGGGGTGGCTAGCACCGTTGTGGATGCGGCGCGGGTCGGAGAAATGGTGCTGGGGGCAAGGGGTCTTTCGTGGTGGCCCTAAGTCAGAGACCCACTCCCACTCCATCCTTCAGGATCACTCTTAGTAAGATTCAAGAAACGGATGCCTAGTGGCCCCGGGGAGAGTTCACAGAGAGGTACCCCAAACATCTCTTGGTTACCCCGAACCACCTAGGTCAAGGCTGCTCTAAAGGTCTTTTCTCCCATTTACTGGCATCACTTCTCTTAATGCACGCAGTGTGGTGTAATGAAAAGATCACAGCTCTGAAGGGAGATAGACCTTCAGAACTCCACTCTGCAGTTTACCAGCTGTGTGACCTTGGTCAAGTAATGTAATTTCTCTGAGCCTGTGAAATGGGTTCCATGAATGGTTATTTCGAGAACTGGATTAAACTAGGTAGCGTCTATGTGTAGTAGGCACTAGGTAAGTGGTAATTATTGTGACTGCGAAGGTGTTTGATGTGGTCATTGGTTTGCTTCTATGTGGGTTGACTCATATTTACTCATAGCCTGCCAGGCCAATACATTTATGATAATATTCTGGGCTGGTAGACCAGTCAGGAAATCAGTCTCACAGGGAATGCTGTCTGGCTTCCTTGAGATGGGTTCAGCGAATTGTCCTTTTTTCCTAGTTGAAGGCAATATCTGGGCCTTTCCTGCCCATCACTACCCAGGCTTGAGTCTTGGATCAGTCAGCTTGGGGTGGGGTATGAGTCCTTCTCAGAAGATTTCTACTCTGATCTGTCCCAGGATGTAGGAGGTGCCAGATGATAGGATATTCTTGAACCCTCAGAAACAGAATGGTTGGATGGATGAAGTATGCCTCCTTTGGAACCCTTGATTCCCAGAGGTCAGCGACAAAGGGCGGTGTATCTGTACTCCTAGACCTGGCTTCAGGCCAGGAGAAGTCCCCCAAGCACTAGGATACACTGCCACCCTGCTAGCATCAAAGGGAAATGATGATATATGTTGTTCAGTCACCACTTGGGATTCAAAGGGCAGGAATTGAGTTTGGGTGTTTTTGAGCGGGTGTCTCCTGGCTGAAACCAAATGAGAAACCTCGCTGCCACCTGAGGAGGGCATAACAGGCCTCCTTATTTAACTTGGTGCTTTCTGGTGCTCAGCCATAGATCTAGGCTGGTTTCAAATGGATCCTTTGGGAGGTGTTGGGTAAGCTGATTTCTTCCTTATTGGAGCCTGGCCACATATCTCTGAGGTATCCTTGTCCATGGTGGAAAGGCTAGCAGAAAGGAGAAGCTGGAGTCTTGGGCAGCCTCAGGGAGGCATTCCCTGAAGTGACTTGGCAGGCCTGTGGGAAAGAGGCATATCTGACATAAGGGGTAGTTGAGCCTTGAATTTTGTATCCCATTTTTCTGTCTTGGACTTCTCAGGGCAGACTGGCGTTGTGCACGTGTTGTTACCCTTCCTTGGGAGACCAGGAGTAGGAAATGTGACGTGTGTGTGTCTGTGTGTGTCTGTCTGTGTCTCCTGCAGGGGGCCTTCCTTTGTTACGCTTCTCTTCTCTACCTCAACACTGTACTTCCCTCTAACCCAGGAGATCTGGCTCTTTTTGGTTTTGTTCGGTTTTCCCCTCCTGTAGAGCTGCTCCTAGGCCTCCTTTAGAAGTCCCTCCTAGCGGGACTTCTGGCTGGAATTTAAAGCACTCACCCAAGTGGTGCTTGGGCCCAGAGTTGGAACGTTTGTAGGGGTGGGTGCTTGGAAATTGGAGGTTTGCCTAAGGAAGGGCAGGGGAAGGGTAATTTGGATTCTGAATTGCTAGGCGAGTGGCTGCCACTCTTGGGGAAGATGAGTGCAAGGAGAGTGTTGGTATTCTGGAGTAGACCCAGGGGAGCTTGGAAGGGCCTTGCTTCCTGCATCAGGTGGCCAACCATTTTATCACCATCCTGCCAATACTGACATCCTGAGTATTTGACACATGAGAATATGGGACTGAAGCCAGGATGAGGGAGCTTGTAGGTCCCAGGGAGAGCCAGGCAGGGAGACCACTGAACCTTCCTCAGCTATCTATCTGTTGTATGTACAGCTCCTGCTCTAGGATTTCAGTTCTGCCACTGTCAGGTTGCTTGATGTTGCACTTATTCTTATCTCGAACTTGATTTAGGAGGAAAGAAGGGTGCCTGGAGTTCTGGGTTTGAGCACCTTCCTACCTGGGTTACCTGCGCTGAGGGCAATGCCCTACTGATGGGAGGCAAGGGAGCATGGGGAGCCTGTCTGGACTTGAGCCATATCTTTTTAGTTTGAGTTTTTTTGTTGTTAGTTTTGTTTGTTTTTGCCCCTACTTCACGGAGTCCCATGTGTTTGCTACCTGCTTTGCAGGGGTGGGGGTGGGGATTATGTATGCATGTAAGTATGAGTCCTTTGGTCCCTTTTCTAAAAGTGTGTGTACAGAAGAGGCCAGCAGCTTTTTATGCTCTTTAACTGCCCCTCCCCTTTTCCATGTGAATGCATGTGTGAGTGAATACTGGTATCCTGGTGTAGTGTAAAGAGCCTTGGACCAGTGGTCAGAAGACAGGGGTTCTGGTCTTGGCTCTACCAGTAACTCAGCATGTTATTTTGGAGAAATTACAATTCTTTTCTGGGCCTCATTTCCCCCATTCATTAAATGAAGGCACCGGTCTAGGTTACTCCAGGTTCTTTTCACCATCCCAGCAGGAGCCAGGGTTCTAAGAAGGACTGCTGGGAGGGTGGAGGGAGGAAGGAGCATTGGGGAGGAGGCTCTTTACAGCTGCCTTTTGGGCAGGACACAACAAGCTCCAACTTGGCAGATCAGTCTCCTCTACTTTTGTTATCTTTCCTAACTTCTCTCCTCCTCCCCAAATCCTCCCAATTTTTGCTACCACAGTCAGTGGTGCATTCCAGCGCTTAGAACACCCCTCCCTCCTTCCTACTTCTTCCCCTGCCTCTTCCTGGTACTGGGCAGGTGTTTGAGAGAGGACACATAGGAAGCCTTTCTGACCAGGTGAGTATTGCAAATTCTTGCTCCTTGTCCCTTGCTCTTCCCTGCAGTGTCTATCTCACTGAGAGAACGAACATTAAAGGCCCAAACTTTAAATAGCCCAAATTGGAGCTGAGCTACTCTGCAGATATATTGGGTAGTGAGGTCAGCCTTAGATGTCAAGTATTAATGGTGATTCCTTTGAATAACATTTTCATTTGAAAACCAGTTTAATTTTTCGTATCAGTCTTATGAGGAAACCAGGGCAAGAGTTCATATTGCCACCTTACAGTTAAGGAAACAGATTCAGAAAGGTAAAAATCCCATAACTAGTAAGAAGTAGAGCTAAAATGTGAACCCACGTCTTCTGACTTCAGATCCTGTATGCTTTCCAGTACAGCACATGCCTAAGGGATGTGTGCATAGGGAAAGTTTGAAGTCAGCTGTTTTGGACCTCATTTTTCTATTTCTTAAAGTTGTACCACTGTACTGTTGGAAGGGAATCAGGAGACATTTCCCAGGGTATGTGCATGGGATGTTGAGTATGGACTCGAGGTACTTCTAAAGCTCTGTTGTGAGTTGTGTTTGTATGGGTTGGGTGTTTGCCAGGTTAAAAGGTCTGGGGTGGCTAGAGGTCTGGGAAGCCATGTATGGGGTGCTGAGTTGCTTTTGGTGCCCAGCCTGGTCTTGCACTATGCTGGAATAACCCAACTCCCTTTCCCCTTCTTACCCACTCAGGACTGGCAGCCACCCTTTGCTGTTGAAGTGGACAACTTCAGGTTTACTCCCCGAATCCAGAGGCTGAACGAACTAGAGGTAAGAAGACTAGCAGCTGGTGGTGGGGTTGGGAGAATGGATACCTGAGCTCTGATCCTCTTTCCCTCCTACCTTCTCTGGCTGAGGTACTTTACCTAACTAGGCCTTTATTCTGTCTTGTTAAGTTGCCTGGAGGGCACGGAGAAGCTTTAGAGCTCTGAATATAAACCAGAGCAAGGGCTTTTAGTCTCCCAGATCTGATAGTCCCAAGGCTGGGGATTGTGCTTTTCCCACAAACATTTGGTACTTCTGAAACTCCCCTGTCAACTAACCCACCCTACTTAGGTCAGCAAAAGAGAAATATGAGGCTAACTGAGACCCTTTCTTGCTTGGCCAGCTGAATATGTCCTCATCTATCCAATTCATCTACAGCCCTGTGCTTCCTACCTTCCTTCCATGGTGCTTGGTAAGGTGGAAGGTGAGGTGGATGGGCAGGAACAACAAAAGAACTGGTCTCTGTGGAAGCTGGAATGGTTACAAACTTGGACAGAAGGTCAGGCAAGTAGGCTTTTCCCTCTCCCTTATGTTCTGTACAGGAAATATAGGCCCTTTGCATGGGTAAGGTGAGGTTCTCCATGAAAGACTTGAGAATGCCCCAGAGCAATGAGAGTAGATGCTCTTAAGCCAGTTCCAAGTAAAATCCTGGAGTTTCCCTTGGAAGATGTAGATTAGAAGTATGCTACATACTCCTCTCCCTCACTTTTATGTATCTTCAAGCCTTAATAGATGTCTATGGGTATGGGGCTGACTATTAGGCCCAACCAAATACCCATAACTTAAAAGGTTACTTGTCTTTTAGACTGCAGATCCTCAGCCTTGGCACTATTGACATTTTGGGCCAGGTAATTTATTGTCATGGAGGGCTGTCCTGTGCATTGTAGGATGTCTGTCATCCCTTTAGGATGTCTGTCAGCCCATTAGATACTAGAACATATTACCCTCTCCCAGTTATGGCAACCAAAAAATGTCTCTAGACATTACTTAAATGTCCTCTGGAAGGCAAAATTGCCACTTATTGAGAATCACTCTTCTAGAGTCAGTCTAGGTACTGTTCCGGTCAGGGCAAAAATCATCTTTTGTATGGGATACAAGTTCCTTAGAGAGATGGATCTGACCAGGTCTCTTGGGGTATAGGTAGGGCAAGGTGTAGCCTACCATAGGACAGGGGCAGGTTTTCTAGAGTGAGAGTGCTGGCTAATGAAGGGGCGAGGGGCAGGCATGAGGCCAAGGTTGGAAAGCTAAAGGGTTGAAGTGGAAGGATTAGGGTTCCTGGCCCCTTAGGGATTCTCATAGCAAAGGAGCCATAGGATATTCCTTTCTATGGCTAGACCTTACTTTTCCTCATCTATGAAAGAACTGTCCCTGTATCCCCCTAATGGGATCAGAGCAAAGCAATGAATGGTAAAGACTTAACCTAGTTCTCCCTAAAACTAGGCCCTCTGGCTAGGGTGAGGTGGTTATAGACTTGGGGAGCCCTTCTTGGGTCACAGATTTCAGGAACACATGGCACATGCCTTGTTCCTAGGATCTTTTGCCCACATTGGGTCCTGGGTAGGTCAGGTACCAGTGCTGCTGTGGTACACCATCTCAATTCTTTAGGCCATTTTCTCTTTAGCATGCACTCTCACCCTTTGGCCATCATGGAACAAATTTCATGGTGCATGTGAAGAGGTGAATGTTCTTTTTCGGAGCCTTCATTCTCTGAAACATGCCTAGAGCTTAGATATAATTCTGTAGTTTCCAGAGGGCATTCACTGTTCCTGTCATAAGTCTACTCTTCTGGGGTGAGTGGACTGGGCAGTTGTTTTATTTCCCTCCTAATCAGAAAACAGGGGTCCAGAGAGTAGAACTAATTTACTCAAGACTATATAGCAGATTATTAGCAGAGGAAGAGCAAAAACTTATTTGACACTCAGGTTTCTTGGTACCTGCTGTGTGACTTGAGGAAGCAGAGGCTCTGTAAGAGATGATGATACTCACACAGCCCTGTCAAGGAGACTGAGAAAGAATATATGTAAAGCTTTGGCTGTTGTGACTCAGCCTGCTCTGTTTTGGGACCTTGGGCTTCTCCTGTTGACTGGAAGATGGCAAAGATAACAGAGGTGGGTGAGGTACTACCTAGAGTTGAGGATCCAGTTCACTGGGAGAGGCCTGCTGCTCTGTAGATGAAGTGGGCTGCTCTGTATCCCTTCTCCTGCCCTAAGATTAGGCCAGAAGATGGTCAGGTACAGGGGGAGGCCAGCCTCTCTGAGCCATTTCTTCTCCAGGCCCAGACGAGAGTGAAACTGAACTACTTGGATCAGATTGCCAAATTCTGGGAAATCCAGGGCTCTTCCTTAAAGATTCCCAATGTAGAACGGCGGATCTTGGACCTCTACAGCCTCAGCAAAGTAAGAACAGGTTTTTCTCAAAAAACCTCCCCACCCCACGCCTTAATATCCTTGGTATTCTGGGGGCCACCTTGGTTTGGATATTGGATCTCTAGGCTACAGTGGAAGGGGCACAGCCTGGTAGCACACAAGCTGTCATCAGAACTTCTTGGCATCCCTTGGCTGCAATTTGAGTCTGAGTGGTGGAGGTAGGAGGGGGTAGCCTCCAGTGAAGTAAGGGGATGGAGTTGTCCTCGTTCTTTCTGTACCCACACACAGCAAATCACGTCCCTTCCTGCTTGTCCTTACAGATAGTGGTGGAGGAAGGTGGCTATGAAGCCATCTGCAAGGACCGTCGATGGGCTCGGGTGGCCCAGCGCCTCAACTACCCACCAGGCAAAAACATTGGCTCCCTGCTGCGCTCCCACTATGAACGCATCGTTTACCCCTATGAGATGTACCAGTCTGGAGCCAACCTGGTGGTAAGAATGCCAAGCCAGGGTGGGAGTAGGCTTTCTTCTGCCAGATGCAGATTTCCACACTTGCTCTTAATGGAACTGGTTCAGTGGAGTGGACTGGACATCTGGAGAGGTCCGAAAGAGATGAAGTCTGGTTGTTGGGGAGATGTTTGGAAGGAGGGATGATATAAGCAAAAGCATGAGAATTCTCAGAGTGTGTGCTGGTGTCAGTGGTAAAGACCAGTTAGGCAGGGCCTGTTGGCAGGGGAGCGGGGATGAAACCACAACTTTGGTTGCCATTGGGGGGAGGGTAGAGGGAAGTCCTTGCTATTGGGGGCTGGGGCCCCATGCCCTGACCTTTACCCTTCACCTATCCCCAGCAGTGCAACACACGTCCATTTGATAATGAGGAGAAGGACAAGGAATATAAACCTCACAGTATCCCCCTTCGACAGTCTGTGCAGCCCTCCAAGTTCAACAGCTATGGCCGGCGAGCCAAGAGACTGCAGCCTGATGTGAGTGCTTCCCTACTTTTAACAGAACTTGAGGGGTGAAGAGAGTTCTTTCCCTCTGACCAAGACACTTCCCTGTTCCACTCTCCCTTCTCTTGGTTCTCTGAGTTCTGAAAAGTAGTGTGCCTCTTTCTGGCTTCACTCTTGCTCTTCCTCTACTCTCAACTGAGCTTCTGAGCTGGGTTTTGATCTCTTTGCATAATATCTTCCCTGTGTCTGCGGTTTTTGCCTGCCTTGTTCCTTTCCTGACTCACTCACTCTGCTTATAGGAGAAGAACTCTCTTTCTCCTTACACCTATATTCTAGCCTCAGAAAGAAGCTTATATGTCAGCATTCTTCTGGGCATTGGGGCTACAACAGGAAAGAAGATGGACACTGTCCCTGGGCTCACCAAAGCATGTAATTTACCAGACCATGTTAGTCTCTGCCATTTATTGGTAGTGTCAGATACTTAGATTTCTTTATGTATATCTTTCTCAAGCCCCTTGTAACTGTGAGATAGGAGTTAATATTCTCATTTTACAGTTGGAAAAACTGAGATCCATCTTAATTCCATTCCAGGAGAGGGATGAGGAGGGAGCTCACTTACCCTCAGTCTCCAAAAAGCAATCTAAATTCTTGCCGTGGCCCACCTGTGCTTCAGGCCTGATATGAACTAGTCAGGACTATGATACAGTCCAGGCTGTTCTTTTAGAATGGGGCAACCTGCAATCTTGATTCATTTCCTTCTTTCCTCCTAGCCGGAACCCACAGAAGAAGACATTGAAAAGAATCCTGAGCTAAAGAAGCTGCAGATCTATGGGGCAGGCCCCAAGATGATGGGCCTAGGCCTCATGGCCAAGGATAAGACTCTGCGGAAGAAAGGTGAGGCCTGACAGGCTGGGGAAGTGTGAAGAATGGCCTCACCTGGGGAGAGGAGGCGGGGCCCTAACTGTTCAGACTTGTACTTTAGAGCTATTCTCTCTCCCAGATAAGGAAGGGCCTGAGTGTCCCCCTACTGTAGTGGTGAAGGAGGAGTCAGGCGGGGACATGAAGGTGGAGTCAACCTCACCCAAGACCTTCCTGGAGAGCAAGGAGGAGCTGAGTCACAGCCCAGAACCCTGCACCAAGATGACCATGAGGCTCAGGAGGAACCACAGCAATGCCCAGTTTGTAAGGACCCAGCCCTGACTTCCTAATGCTCTGCTTCTCATCCCTTCAATGAGCATTTCCCCAGCATGGCACTGGACCAGGTTGCATTAAACAGAAAAGTGGGCCTGGTAGGCCCTGTCCTCAGGTAGCTCACTTAATTGGGGAAACAAGGCCAGCTCACATGGAACAAAGAACAGGAAAGGGTGATCAAGTGCTGTTAACATGAAGTGCTGGAAGGGTGCAGAGAAGGAGACTCCCTCTCCATTGTTTCAGGATAAAGGCTAAGCTCCTCATTACCATGCATGATCCAGTCGCAGCAGACCTCTAGCCTCATTCCCCAGCACTGCCCACCTTACTTCTCTGCTATAGCCACACTGAACTGCTTGTAGGTATGTTTGTTTTTTCCCTGAGACGTGCCATGCTTTCTTGCCCCATCCTTTGCACATGCTGTTTCTTCTGCCTGGAAGTTTCCCCCTGTTCTCTGCACCATTGCCAAATCTTAGTTTGCCTTCAGATTTCAGTTAGTTTCAAGTGTTACCTTTTCAGTGAAGTTCTTCCTCAAGGCTGTTCCTCATCTCCAGCTGATTTGTGTGCTTCCTCCTCTAGGTTTCCATAGTACCCTTTTATGGGGAGCTATTGGCAGTTTCTACACTGCCTTTTAATTTTTATGAACTTGTGCTTCTGGACTATTGTATGCCTTTAGAAGGAGGATACCGTGTCTTACTTATCTCTGTACCATAGAGTCTGGCATAGTGTTGAACACCTAAGTGTTCAGTAAATGTTTATTGAATGGATAAAAATGGGGAATTCAGCCCTGAATCATAAAGACTCTGCTCTCACATCTCTACCAGTTAGTTTATTTGGGGAGATTCTTGCTTGCAGTTTAACTCCTGAGCTAGCATGACTAACCTGTACAAGGCTATGAATGATCCAGCCATCAAGCACGGTGGGTTTCTAACAGAGATCTCTGTGGACTAAGATACTGTCTGGAGGAGTATTATGTTTGAAAGGCTGGACGGGGCTTGGGTTGATGAACTGTTGCCTCCCTCCCCTGGCAGATTGAGTCATATGTGTGCCGAATGTGTTCGCGAGGGGATGAGGATGACAAGCTCCTGCTGTGTGATGGCTGTGATGACAACTACCACATCTTCTGCTTGTTGCCTCCTTTGCCTGAGATTCCCAAGGGTGTCTGGCGGTGTCCAAAGTGTGTCATGGCGGTAAGGACTTCCCAGCCCCAATCTGTGTCTGCCTCATAGGCTGTCCTTGCCTTCCTTCATCTGGTCTTATTGAAAGCAGCCTCCTAGCTCAGCCACAGTCTTATGTTTTGGGTCCCTGAGGTTGGGCTAGGTTGGGCAGAGCTTTGGGAGAAAGAAGAGGAGGACATTCAGCCTGTGTTCTCTGGAAGCTCTCAGACCACCTGGGGAGGTGAGATTCATAATTAGATTGTATATGATGACATATAATCAAATGTTAAATTGTGTGTTAGAAATTCAGATGTAGAAGTTCAGAGGAGAGGAAAGTGACTAAGAGTAGTAATCAGGGAAGGTGTCAGCAATTAGATTTGGAGGACAGGAATATGAATAAAAAAATGTCCTTTTGATTTTCAAGTTTTTTATTTTTTATTTCTTTTCGAAAGCTCTATTGTAATAGTCTGGTGTATTTTCTTCTCATCTTTTCATTGTTGCGTATATATAACTATCTTTAACAGGTTTGGGATCATACTGTGTACTTTCATTTGTTACTTTATAATCATTTTTCTGTATTATTCATGAGTATGATTTCTTGTAAAGGGTTCATCATGTGGGTATAATATTTATTAGTTATTTTCTTTCTGTTGTGATAATTAAATTGGTTTACACTGTTGTAGACTTCAGTTACAAGCGTTGGGCAGACTTTCTAGACTGGGGGATGGAGGAGTTCAGGAGTAAGGCTATGTGGGGATAACGTACCTAGTGCAAGAGAGGCAGTGAGGAGAGCACCTGAAGCAGCAGTGAGGGCTAAGAGGCCTGGTAAGTCTGCCAGTTTCATTTCATGAGCCTTTTACCTTGATCCAAATTCTGGGTTGCTCGTCTACATCTTTCCCTGGCTTTCTGGGAGAGTAGATGTTGATAGTCTCTCACCCTGTCAGCTGTGGTCATAGTGTCCAGGTATGCATGTGCACGTGGACACACACACACACTCACACGAGGAAAGAGACTGGGGCAGTGTAACGCCTTGGTAGTGGTGGGGATTCCTTTAGGGAGGAGTTTGAATGCCAACAGTATCATAGACAACAAAGATTGTCAGGTCTACTTAGCTCTCTTCTTTAAGTGGTCTTGGGCCGGTGAACCAGGTTGACATTTAGATTTCAGACATGAGCAGAAGGTGCGTCTGCCTCGGGTACATACAACTCTCATCTAAAACCATGAATATAAGTATAAAATGAGTTAGACATATGTGCTGTTTTATGAGACAGTCTAAAGAGCAGAAAGTGTGGAGTTTGACACTAAGGGTTGGTGCCTTTGTTTCCCATCCTCCGAGCTACTGGAATATTCGGTGTTGTTTTCCCAGGCCTGTAGTTCCAGTCTCGGCATAAAAATTTCTCTAAGCATCCTGTATAAACTCACATTTTGTCTTGAAAGAAAGATAGTGACAGAAGAGAAGGGGGTAGCATATTAAATCAGAGCCCATGGTTTAGATAGTCAAGTCCTGAAGGAAGAGAAGATAAAAGCATGGTAGAAGTGCATGTGAGGAGTGAAGAGACTAACTGCACTGAAGTACTAGGAGAAAAACATAGAGCTATGATGTGAGACCTGCCTCAGGGGCCTTAAGTACAAACCTAGGGCTGTTCTCCCTCCTGATTCCTACCCCATATTCCAGCTCAGCTTTTGGGGATTCTCCACCTCTTTGCCTCTACCTTGGTGACATGTTCTCCTTTGGGTTTCAGGAGTGTAAGCGCCCCCCTGAAGCCTTTGGCTTTGAGCAGGCTACCCGGGAGTACACTCTGCAGAGCTTTGGCGAGATGGCTGACTCCTTTAAAGCCGATTACTTCAACATGCCCGTACACGTAGGTGATGGAGGGCTGGGGTAGTGTCAGGGCTAGGTTCATAGGTGTCTGATGGTCTATAGCTCTCCTGGGTCAATGGGGCCAGGATATGATGAGCCACAGTCATCAGCTACCCCTGTTCCTTTAGATGGTACCCACAGAACTTGTGGAGAAGGAATTCTGGCGGCTGGTGAATAGCATTGAGGAAGATGTAACTGTTGAGTATGGGGCTGACATCCATTCCAAAGAATTTGGTAGCGGGTTCCCCGTCAGTGACAGTAAGCGGCACCTAACCCCTGAGGAGGAGGTGAGTAGATGATTCATGGTTATATTCAGCTGTGTGACTTAGGCAAGTCCTTCAGTATCTGAAAGACCCAGTATCTCTGTAGGAAGGGGACTGTTATCCCTGCCTTATGTGTTGCTATGAGATTTAGATGGGATGATGTGTGTAAAGAGCACAGCCTAGTATCTTGCGTGGCATCTCCAGTCATGAGATTGGCTATTTTTTGTCTGTAGAATGGGAGTAGTATCCATTTCACAAATTTTATAAGAATTAAATGAGAAGGTATTTGAAGTACCTGTCAGAGTACCTGGCTCATTCATAAGAAGTGTTCAGGGACTGGGATTGTAAGTGAAGGAAATAAAGAGGCCCTAGGCCTGTATCACAAGGAGGGTACATTTTGGTCCAGAGCAGGGGCTTTTAACTTGCAGATACTTTTGTGAGTGGGCACATCTATAAATTTTCCTAAAATTGAAGTAAAGTGAAGTGAATCGAAATTTTGTCTATGCATTTGAGGGAGGCAGGGGGAAGAACATCTGTAATATTTTTTAGACGTTTCAGAAAGGTCTGTGACCTCAAAATTAAGGTTCCTTGGAATAAAGAACTCAGCACCTTAGCAAAACTCTCTTTTCCACAAATACCTGACCTATCAGGAGTATGCTACGAGTGGTTGGAACCTGAATGTGATGCCAGTGTTGGAACAGTCTGTACTGTGCCACATCAATGCAGATATCTCTGGCATGAAGGTGCCCTGGCTCTATGTGGGCATGGTCTTCTCGGCCTTTTGTTGGCATATTGAGGATCACTGGAGTTACTCCATTAACTACCTCCACTGGTGAGTGGGGTCCTGGGCAGCCAAGGAAGCATTCAGGGTGGGCTCTTTGAGTGCCCACTCTACGTGTCCCCTTTCTTTTTGGCCAGGGGTGAGCCGAAGACCTGGTATGGGGTACCCTCCCTTGCAGCAGAACATTTGGAAGAGGTGATGAAGAAGCTGACACCTGAGCTCTTTGATAGCCAGCCTGACCTTCTGCACCAACTTGTTACCCTCATGAATCCCAACACCCTCATGTCCCATGGTGTGCCGGTGAGTGCCTAGGAAATGGGCAAAGAATAGGAATGAGTTAGTGATGTCCTGTATGGTGGTGGTGGTGGTCATTGTCTAGAATATACCCCCATGCCTTTCTCATTCTTACTCTCTCTTAATCAGACTGTAGGTTTGATGGAAATAATAGTGCTTAGAGATACAGTGTGATGGTGAGCCACCTCGGCCAGATGTTTCAGGGCAACGCCTTAGGGGTGGATTCCACCAGTAGAAGAGGGAAATGAAGGAAGGACTGGGCAAGACAAGTCTCCTTACTGTTAAGGGCACACATCATTGTCATTCACCTCCTATTGATCATAACTTAGTCACATGGCCACATATAGTTGTGAGAAAAACTGGAAAATCTGATTTTTATTAAGGATGGTCATGTACCAGCTACAAATTGGAGGTCATGTTATTATGGAAGAGGGTGAGAATGGATATAGGGGGACAACTAGCAGTCACTGCTATACTTTCCATATTGTGACCCATCTTGGAGAAGTGAGTAGGTCTGTTTACTTATTTAACAGGTCAGAGTTCTGTGGTGGTAATTACTTTGCAAATACATAAGTGTATCACATCAAAATGTTGTGCACCAACAGGTTATATGTCAGCCGTATCTCAGTAAAGTTGGTGGGGAGTGGGGGGAATTAAGCTAAAAAAAAAAATGCCAATATCTTTCAGCATTTAAAAAAAAAAAAGCTGAACTCAGAGTCCTGGCTTGTCCTATTCTCCTCCTCTGTAGTCTTCTCTCCCACTCTGGGTACACATCCTGGCTTACCTCTAAGGGGCTTTATATTCCTGGGAATTTCTAATGTTGATTAGCATCAGCCAGTTTTCTGGTATGGGTCTTAAAATAACCTGATCAGTAGTCCTGTAGGAATAGGATTGAATACATCTTCCACCTCTGCTTCAGTCTTACTCATTCTGTGGTTATACTTCTCCCCACTCCCTTCACCTCACCACTTCCCCTACACACACACCCCCACACCCCAGCCTTAGCTACCCTGCCACTTACTCTGATGTATGGGACATGGTAGACAGTCAGTACATACTGAATTAATCTCCTTGAAATTCCTGGTCACCTGAACAGCAGGTCTTTGGACTAGGTCAGTGGTTCTCACCAGAATTTCTTGCCTTCAGCTTGTTTTACTATACTATATAATCTGCAAGTGATACTTTTACACATTTTAGTGGTACTTAGCTAAGGATTGAGATACCTAGGAAATTAGAGGAAATGAATTCTGCAACAGTTCAGGTCACCTTCCTCCACTTGGGGGAGGTCGGGGGGGTTACATTTTCCCTCTCTGCCTCACCCCGTTTGAAAATGACTGGGCTCAAGGTATGGAAATGATCAAGGGCATTTCAAGTTATGCTCTTTGCAAGTTAGACATTGAGTCTGACCTTTCCTCAGACTACTTCCTGATTCACAGCATCCTTTCTTTCCCACAATGTCAAGAATTGTACGAGTAGGAGAGGATTCTCCTTAAGGATTCAGACAGCTAAGATGCATATATATGTGTGTGTGTGTATATATATATATATATATATATAATATATATAAATATATATAATATATATAGCTATTCAATCCTTGCCTCTTGTTTAAAAAAGTCTTATCACAGACTCTTAACATGTGCTCTTTGCATCCACCTCCATAGCATTTCTTCTGCTCATAGCCCCCCAGCTTCTCTGGCCAACTGCTGTTTCACCACCTCACCCTCTGTCTGCCCTGCCACTCCTATAGGTAGTTCCCAGCATCTCCAGGCTCTTTGGACTTGGCAGTATCCCCTCCATCAAGACATCTGATTTTTCATATTCACATGTTGGCAAACTAGAATTTAGCTAGCTGAAGCTCCCTCAGCCATCTTTGGTTGCCCCCACCCTACCCGCTACCATCTTACCCATCTTCCCCTTTGGTGAGAGAAGGCTATTTCTTTTTATAGATAAAAGATATATAGTATACGTATTTTTATTATAAAAGAAACAGCACCCCCCTTTCAAAAAAAAAAAAAGGAAATACAAAGGTCACCTCTATTTTCCTCCACATTTTGTTGTTTCCACCTGTTTTTTATGTAAATTTTGACATAACAGTAATCAGTGTATGGATTTTTATAATCTCTTTTGTTAAGTTTGATCATCTAGAATGGCTTTGTCCAGCTTGATAGCCACTAGCCACATGTGGCTGTTGAGCACTTGAAACATGAGTAGTCATAACTGAAATGTATTTAAAGTATAAAGCACATGTTGGATTTCAAGGTGTAATATGAAACAGTTTAAAATATCTCACTAATACTTCTGTATACCAGTTACACATTAAAATGATATTGTAGATATAGTAAATAAAATATATTGAAGTTAATTTTACTTTTTTAACGTGGCTATTAGAGAATTTGAAAAGTATTTGTGTGGCTGGCATATTTCTGTTGGACAGTGCTGGTTTAGAATGATTTTTGCTTCCTCACCATGAACTATTCATACCATCTTTTTTGAAATACAACTTTATTGCAGTATAATTTACATACCATAAAAATCATGCATTTTAAATGCACGATTCAGTGAATCTACAAAGTTGTGCTACCATTACTTTATTCCAGTTTTAAAACATTTCCATCACCTCAAAAGGATCCTGTGTACCCTTTTGCAGTCACTCTCCATTCCAACCCCTAGTCTCAAGCAACCACTAATTGACTGACTCTAAAAATTTGCTTTTTCTAGACAGTTCATATAAATGGAATAATATGTGGTCTTTGTATATCCGGCTTTTCATTTAACATAATGTTTTTGAGGTTCATCTGTGTTAGAGCTTGTTTCAGAACTACCTTTTTAAGGTGGACTAATATTATATTGTATGGATATACTAAATTTTGTTTGTCTATTCACCAGTTGATGGACTTTGGGGTCATTTTTTTAATAGCTGCAGAATGTGAGGAAAGTTTTTTAAAAAAAACTGTATAGGAAGAAAATAGTAAAGTGACATTGCCAAAATGAGGGTACAGGAGCATTAGGTTTTATTTCTGGCTCTGCTACTTGAGGCTTTTCTAGGACTCAGTTTTCACATCTATAAAATCAAGGCTGGGACTAGATCATTCAACAGATATTGCTGGAACTCCCTGTGTGCAAGGCCTCTGGTCAACACCCTGAAAGTAAATAAACCAATCCCTGCCTTTGGTCGTGTGTAGTTGAGTAGAGGACAGAGATGAGTAAACAACTGGAATAAAATATTATTAGGGGTGTTACAGAAGAAAAACAGACTGGGTCATTAGGAAGTTGAGGGAGGGAGGGGTCAGGAAAGTATTTGTAGAAGTGGCGACACTTGAAGGAAGAGTAAGAGTTTGTCTGTTGGGGCTATGGCTTTATCATGTAGATATGAGGATTTGAGTGAGAGGTTCTCAACAGGGACATTACATGATCAGATTTGCATTTTGGTTGGGGAAGACAATTCTGGTTGATAATGGGGGCCAGTGCGGCAGTACAAGTAGTAAATACTGATATTGTCTCTTAAGTAGGCGTAGATTTGAGAAGAAAATGTATTGGAGGTAGGAGCTGATACATGACCTGAATAAATTTGGAGATTCAATATTGTTAGGATGCTGATTCTCTCCACATTAATCTAGAATCCTAGCAGAGGAATTGTGTTGAAGGCTATAAACCTTTTAGGTTCTTAGTATATATTAGCAATTTTGCTTTCTAGAGAGAAGTTATTGGTCCCCATACCTGCACTGTACTTATTTCAGTGTGTCTTCATCAGCGTTAAATGTTTGTCTTAAAAAACTTTGTAAGACTTCTTGGTAATGGTGGCAAACTAAACATACACATGGCTACTTCCATTCCTTATTGAAACTTCACTTAAATGACACAAAGGGATTTTTTTTTAAGGTAAAAAAAATCACAATGATGGGGAAAACAAGAGACAATGAAAAAATTCTTGAAACTAGGAAACAGGAAAACTGAAACTTAAATCAGTACCTGGAACATCTGCGAATCAATCTGAAAGCCGTGGGAACCTCACCCACACTAGGTAGCGGGAAATGTGACCCTCCCTCACTAGCAAAAGATTGTGAGGTGTACTTTTGAAATTGATCTCTGGATTGAGGTCTTTTAGGTACAATTGAGGTATAGTGAAAATACTAGAATTCATTGTATACTTACTGAATGTTGAGGTTCCCAGCCATCTTCCTCCACTTGACTCTTAGAACACTGGTAGCCAAACCTTTTTTCTTCGGGCACAGAAAATGGGTGAGTTTTCTCTGGGGACTCTTAACTGGCTCAGAAGGAAAGACCTAGAGTTTCCCAAACTAAGTGGCTTTACCCTACAGTGAAGCTTACAGTTGACAAACTTCATCTCAGTACTCAGAACTTCTATTCAGTCTTTTCCTTTCTTACTTTTGAATATAAGTAGATAACCGAGAAAACTCTAGAACAAAGTAGAACCAAATGGTAAAAAAGCAGTTTGAACAGAGGGTAGGCTGGGAGAAATAAACTTCAAAAAGAAAAGGAAAAGAAACCTCATTAAAACTTTCAGAGATGAGCATATGTTGCAAACATAAAATAAGAACAAGATGCTATTTTAAAAGAACATGCTAAGAACAAAAAAGAGCTCTTGGAAATTAAAATTAATGATAACAAAAGTGGAAAACTAAATAAAAAGCATAGAAGATAAACAGTTAAGGATATCTCCCAGAAGATAGAATAAAAAGTTAAAGGCAGAAAAAGCTAGAGAAAATCAGAGAACTTTTTCTGGTAGTTCAATATTCAATAATTCTCTCTGAAAAGAGAATAAATGAAAA
Organism: Bos indicus x Bos taurus; assembly: GCF_003369695.1. Classification (NCBI taxonomy): domain Eukaryota; kingdom Metazoa; phylum Chordata; class Mammalia; order Artiodactyla; family Bovidae; genus Bos; species Bos indicus x Bos taurus. Next base: position 52,361,642 of record NC_040105.1, read on the forward strand.
CTGAAAGGATCAAATTATTAATGAAATTGTTTAAGAAAATTGCCCTCAACTACGAGAGTCTCCAGAATCAAAGGGCCTACCCAGTACATGAATGAGAATAGATCCATACCAAGGTATATCTGGTGAATTTTCACAAACACTGGGACCAGAAAACTCGTACAAGCTTTCTGAGAGAAAACTGGTTTCATTCAAAGCATTACAGATCAGAATGGCTTCAAACTTTCAAAAGCAACATTGGAATCCAGAACACTAGAACCATGCCTTCAAAATGATTTTCAACTTAGAATTTTATATGTGCCGTCAAATTATCAAATGTGAGAGTAGAATAGAGATATTTTTCTAAATTCTTCCCACTGTTTCTCAGGAAGCTGTTGGATGATGTGCTTAATTAACCACAGCAAAGGAACAAACCAAGAAAGAGGAAGACATGGGATCTAGGAAACAGGAAATCTGTCATGGGAGAGTGACAATCCAGGGAGGGCAGCTGGTCCAAATTGTAACAGATCATAAGGCTCTATCAGAGATTGCTACAGAAAGGTGAAAAGTGATAGAGTTTTACATTTGTCAAAAAGGTTGGGATTAACTTACTAATGCATGCATAGAAAACTAAGCAAATTGATAAATAGAAGGCTGTTTTTAATATAGTCTTGAGGCATGATATTTAGAATTGTTAAGGTGAATGCCAAAATAATCAGAAGAGGTGAAAACCAATGGCTGTAGGAAATGGAGAATGGCAGGGCCTGCTGATTTTATAACAGATTTTGTAGAACCACTTGGTGTGAAACTGCTTACATGACTGGTAACAAAAATTGTTACTGAGAAAGGAATGGCCAGCTTAATGGAAAGTTATATTTTGAATTTTTATAAAAATTATTAAGGAAGTTGAAATATTTTGGTATATTTCCTGCTTTTGACTCAAATTCTCTTTTTTTAAAATTAATTTATTTATTTTAATTGGAGGCTAATTACTTTACAATATTTCCTGTCGTCACAAATCAAAACCTTGAGAACAGAGACCAGTGGTCCTCTCTGTTGGAGTTGGAGGATCTGGGAATCTGTTGTCAGACCATTCCCTGAGACTTTCCTTCCTCTCCTTGAGGACTCTGCACTTAGATGAGGTTTCTGTAGACTATGGAAAACTTCTATCTCAGCGATCTTGGCTTTTCTTCCTCAGGTTGTCCGCACAAACCAGTGTGCAGGAGAATTCGTCATTACCTTCCCTCGTGCTTACCACAGTGGCTTTAACCAAGGCTACAACTTTGCTGAGGCTGTCAACTTTTGCACTGCTGACTGGGTGAGTCTGGAGTGTGATGAGGGGTGGCAAGGAGAAGCAGGAGGGTGGTAGGGAAGCTGAGGCACCATGGCCTCCAGACTTGGCTATGCTCAACCTTGAACCTGACCACAGCTGCCAGCTGGGCGCCAGTGCATTGAGCACTACCGCCGACTCCGAAGATATTGTGTCTTCTCCCATGAGGAGCTCATCTGCAAGATGGCTGCTTGTCCAGAGAAGCTGGACCTGAATCTAGCAGCAGCTGTGCATAAAGAGATGTTCATCATGGTGCAGGAGGAGCGGCGTCTACGAAAGGCCCTGTTGGAGAAGGTGAGTGGTGGGGAGAGTATACAGGATTGGGTACCCTAGTCTGGCAGAGATAGGAGAGGAGGAAGTAGTAGTAGGCTCTACTCTTGGGAAGTACTGAAAAGAACTAGACACATCTAAGTTGAAAACTACATTCCATTCTCTACCATTTACTAATAACTGTTGGCAAGTTAATTTACTTGACTGAGCCTCAGCATCCCCATCTGAAAAAAAATGGAATTATAATAGTGCTTATCTTTTTGGATAGTTGAGTGGATTTAAGTTGTTAAGTGGGCTTCCCAGGTGGCTCAGATGGTGTAGTGTCTGCCTGCATTGAGGGAGACCCAGGTTCGATCCCTTGGGTCAGGAAGATTCCCTGGAGAAGGAAATGGCAACCCACTCTAGTACTCTTGCCTGGAAAATTCCATGGATGGAGGAGCCTGGTAGGTTACAGTCTATGGGGTCGCAAAGAGCTGGACATGACTGAGTGACTTTACTTTCACTTTCTTTTCTTTCAAGATGTTAAGTAAGTGACCCATAGCAGGTGCTGGTATAGCTGCTATTCATGATTATTTAAATAACCCAATAAGACCAACTGACATAACAAAACCCCCATTTGCTGGTAAGCTTGGACAACCTTTTTAGGTTACCTAACCTTTCATAGTCTTACTCTCCCACTCTATAAAATGGGAATAAATACCTCTTGTGAGGTGGTTGTAAAGCTTGAGTAAGATGATTTATGTCAAAGCATCTATTACTGCACTTTCAGTGTAGCAGCTGCTGTTATTGATAATATTAATACATGAACAAAATAATTGAAATATGGGATATTAAATGCCATTTTATTGCAGTTCAAATGGTTTAGCAGTTCAGATTGGGTTCGTGTTACTGAGTAGAAGGCAGATAGATTCCTCATAACTTATCAGTTTTATTTGAAGGTGAGTGGGACTGCTGTTCATGTAGTTTAGCTGCCTTAAAGCTCCAAACTTGCTCAGTTAGGGAATTGATTTAGTGAGAGTGCTCCATAGGATGCACAAAAGAATGCTGGTCTTGAGGAATCCCATGCTGGATCCCTTTTCTTAAAATAAGGAAATTTAGGCTAATATTTTCTTATTTTAAAGCTCATTTATAACTTCCCTATGAGCATGGGCTGTAAGAATTGCAGCTTTGGTAAGTGTTGGAGGTCTGGGGCCTATCAGTCTGTGGTATTAGTTGATGGGCTTTTCTAGGCATAATTTTTTCTCTCTGTTCAGTGCTGTTATTAAGTGATGACTTTGGGGCTGTGCTAGGCTATAGGAAGGAGCCAAAGTAAGGTGGGAAAAGTAGATGTTCCCATACTAACACTCAGAATTCTCTATTCTCAAAATCTCAGAATTTGGCCCTTACCTAAGAGAAGAATTCTGGAACCCCCAGTCTCAAAATTCTGTAAAAGATTGTGTGTGTGTGTGTGTGTGTGTGTGTGTGTGTGTGTGTGAGAGAGAGAGTCCTTTTCTAGCGAGAGGGCTCGAATTCTGTAAAAGATTGTGTGTGATTGTGTGTGTGTGTGTTTGTATATGTTTGTATATATGTTTGAGTCCTTTTCTAGCAAGAGGGCTCATAGCTTACATCCAGTTCTCTAAGGAGTTCATGATCCAGGAATACCTAGGGGGTTCACCCTAAGAGCAGCATTCTCTAGCTTCAGATTCAAAATAGGCTGTAGTCACATTCTCACTTTGTGCAAGTTACTCTCTCTAAGACTTTGAGATAGCCCCGTGAAATATGTGTCTTTATCTGAAAATTAGCTAATATCAGTAAATATTTGTTGAATGCCCATTTTCCCCCCTCCTATAGTCATCATGTTATAGATTAGACTCCCCCAAATCTATTTATTTTCTAACTGGAAGTTTGTCCTTTGACCAGCATCTTCCTTTTTTCCTACCTCCCTAGCCCTTGGCCACCACCATTCTACTCTGTTTCTTGTTTGTTTTGTTTGGCCGTGCTGCAAGCCAGCTTGCAGGATCGCAGTCCCCCCTCCAGGGGCTGAACCCAGGGCATGGCAGTGAAAACCTGGGATTCTAACCACTAGGCCACCAGGGAACTCCTACTACTCTGTTTTTAGGAGTTTGGCTTTTTTGGATTCCATATATAAGTTATACTCTGTGATATTTGTCTTTTTTGTCTGATTTAACTTATATAATGCCCTCAAGGTCCATCTGTGTTGTCACAAATGGCAAGATTGCTGTCTTCCACATGGCTGAGTAATACATATTCCATTATATGTATATGTACATATACACATACATACACCACATCATCTTAATCCATTCATCCATTTATGGACTCTTAGGTTATTTCCGTATCTTGGCTATTGTGAATAATGCTGTAGTGAACATGAGAGTGCAGATATCTTTTTGAGATCCTAGTTTCATTTCCTTTGGAGTATACCCAGAAGAGGGATTGCTAGATCATATGGTTAATTCTATTTTAATTTTTTGAGAAACCTTCATACTGTTTTCCAAAGTGGCTGTACCAGTTTGCATTCCTACCACAGTGCACAGTTTCCCTTGTCTCCACCTTCTCTCCAACACGTTATCTCTTTTCTTTCTGATGATAACCCATTCTGACTGGTGGGAGGGGATATTAATGGTTTTGATTTGCATTTTCCTGGTGGTTAGTAATGTTGTACATTTTTTCATGTACCTATTAGCCATTTATATGTCTTCTTTGGAAAAACATCTTTTCAGGTCCTCTGCCCAGTTCTTATTTGGGTGTTTGGGGTTTTGCTGTTGAATTGTATGAGTCCTTTATATACTTTGGATGTTAACCATTTATCAGATAGACAGTTTGCAAATATTTTCTCCCATTCCATGGGTTGCATTTTCATTTTGTTGATGATTTCTTCTGCTGTGCAGATGCTTTTTAGTTTGATATAGTTCCACTTATTTATTTTTGCTTTTGTTGCTTGTGCTTTTTAAATATACCATGTATAAGAAATCATTGCCCACACCAATGTCCAGGAACATTTTCCCTATATTTTCTTCTAGGAGTTTTATGGTTTCAGTTCTTACATTTAAGTTTTTAATCTATTTCAAGTTAATTTTCATGAGTGATATAAGATAAAGGTCCAGTTTCATTTTTCTACCTGTGATTATCCAGTTTTCCCAGCACCATTTATTGAAGAGACTATCTTTTCCCCACTGAGTATTCTTGACTCCCTTGTCAAATATTAGTTGAGTGTATGTATGAGAGTTTATTTTTGGGCTTACCATTGGTTTATGTGTCTATTTTTATGTCATTACCATACTGTTTTGATTACTGCAGCTTTGTAATATAGTTTGAAATCAAGAAACTTGATACCTCCAGCTTTGTTTTTCTTTCTCAAGGTTACTTTGACTTTTGAGGGCCTGTTGTGGTTCCACTATTCTAAGTGCTAAGATACTTTTCTAAGTCCTTAGTGACTTTACCTTTGTTAATCCCAACCCAATGAGGATAGTACCATAGTCTCCATTTTACAAAATAGGGAAACTGAAACCCAGAGAGGTTTAAATAATTTACTCTATATCAACACAGCTGGATTTGTAATGTGCAATGGACTCATATGAGCAGGGTTTGTAATGTGCAGAGCACATCTGTGGCAGGGTGGGATTTGTAATGTGCAATGGACTTACACAGAAGTTAGGTCAGTACAGAAGACAAAAACTGTTAGAATCAAAATTTCTCTCTAAAATCCCCAAAATTGCTCATAATGTATAGCATTATCTTGTCTTTCAGTTACTCCAAGATAGCTGGCTTTTCCTCCATTTTTGGAGTGGATTGCTTTTTCTTCATCTAATCAACAGTAAAGTCATTGGCTTAGGTTGGGAACTTTAAACACTGGATACAAGCACATAGAGTTTATTTCTCTTAAGTTGTAGATGTGCATGTAGTATGCTGCTAAAGCAGCCAGCACAGTGCCTAGAGCACAGTGGGCACTGAGTGCCTGGAAGCTAGCATTATTCCCCAGTACACGACACTTGTCTTGGCCACTTCCACATATTGCCATCTCTCTGGTGCCTTGGTCCACATTTTCCTCACCTTCTTCACCCCTAAGGCCCTTTCTGCTAATCTGAAACTTCCCTGATTTTTCTTCCTCTCAACCTACATTGATCTTACCCTGCTTCATATGATTACCCAGCTTTGAGAGTCTGGACTTCACAGAGGCAGTGTGATCTGTGGAGTTTTGTCTCCTTCATAGCTCCTAGCACAGATTTGAGTCTTTTATGTGGAGCTCAGTGGTGGCTGAGTTAGGGGTTTCTGCAGCCCTGTTCTGGTTCTATATAATGAACACCCCCAGGGCATCACTGAAGCTGAGCGAGAAGCTTTTGAGCTGCTCCCGGATGATGAACGCCAGTGCATCAAGTGCAAGACCACGTGCTTTCTATCAGCCCTAGCCTGCTATGACTGCCCTGATGGCCTTGTCTGCCTCTCCCACATCAATGATCTCTGCAAGTGCTCCAGTAGCCGGCAGTACTTGAGGTGAGCAGGGGGCCTACCTGGGGGAAGTGGGCTGAGGAGGGGGATGTAGAACTGGGCCAGATGTGCTCTTCCCTGTCCTCTTCCTGTAGGTATCGGTACACCTTGGATGAGCTCCCTGCCATGCTCCATAAGCTGAAGGTCCGGGCTGAGTCCTTTGACACGTGGGCCAACAAAGTGCGAGTGGCCCTGGAGGTGGAGGATGGGCGGAAGCGCAGTGAGTGATGGGGGGACGGAGGGACTCCACAGGCAAGTTCTATTCCCTTTTCTTCTGTACCCTCCACCCCCTTCCTCTGCCTTTACTCAATACTGCCTACTCCTTGCTGCTCTTATTCTCTCTCCAGGCCTTGAAGAGCTGAGGGCACTAGAGTCAGAGGCCCGTGAGCGGAGGTTTCCTAACAGTGAGCTGCTGCAGCGACTAAAGAACTGCCTGAGTGAGGCAGAGGCTTGCGTGTCCCGGGCTCTGGGGCTGGTCAGCGGCCAGGAAGCTGGGTATGGCAGCGTGAGGCATTGGGCACAGATAGCCTGCTGAGGAATGAGCACCTTAGGAAAGGACTGTTGGCAGGGGGTGGTGGTGAACTCTGAGTACCATTAGCAAGTGACATCAACAGGAAGCTGACAAGCACTGTCATTGGAAGAACTGGGGAGGCAAGGAGGCCAGGCAGCTAGAACGGAGGGGAGTACCTCAGTGCTAAGAAAGTTAGGATTGTTTCTTTTTATCAGTACCTGAAGGTACTGATTTCAGACAGGCTGAGGTCAGGGAGTTGTTGGAGGTTTAGGGATAAGAAAAGGACACAGAAGCATACACTTAATCTGAGTTCACAGTAGAATATGGATTATAATTGTCCAGCTTCTGTTGCCATCAATTTCTAAGCTTTCCCCACCAAATAAATCCTATATTCCTCTCTTCTAATTCTTTTCCCTCATCATATGAACATGCATGTATCTTAAAACTCTCCCTCTAACCTGGGCATTTGCAGAGAACTGTGAAGTATGAGAAGTCAAGGTGGGCATGTATGAGGAAAGGTGTTGGGCCTTAGTACAGAGATGGAGGGAGGGGACTGGGCTGGACTTGAAACTACATGTGAAACTCCATAGCCCCCACAGGATGGCTGGTCTGCAGATGACCCTTGCTGAGCTCCGGGCCTTTCTGGACCAGATGAACAACTTGCCTTGTGCCATGCACCAGATTGGGGATGTCAAGGTGAGGAGGGGTGAACTTGGGGTGCTGCTGAGGGTTTGGGGGAGGGGAGGGGGACCTGAGCAGCAGGCCACTCTTGACTTCTTTCAAAAGTGGCAAGTATTTGGGCACGACAGGATACACCTGTGAGTAATAGAGGTAGGAGACAAAGGGTTTGCAAACTGCCTGTTAGAAATGGGATTTGAGGGCCAAGTGGCAAGGGTACAGATACAGGATGCGTAGTCAAGGAAAGGTTTCCTCTTCAAGGTAGAAGAGGTGAAAGGAAGTAACAAGGGTGTTTCTGTGCCTGGAAAGCGGAGTAAAGTTCAAGAAAGTACAGAAATAGGGTGGAAAGAGCAATGGACACCAGTGTGAGTGTAGAGATTGTGAGAAGGCCAAGCATAACAACATTTTTAGGACAGAGGGTCTCCTGATGATATACATCAGAATCCTCTGGGCGCTTAAATAAAGCATAGACTCCTGCTGCTGCTTAGTCACTTCAGTCCTGTCTGACTTTGTGCGACCCTATGGACTGTAGCCCGCCAGGCTCCTCTGTCCACAGACTTTTCCAGTCAAAAGTACTGGAGTGGGTTGTGGTTGCCATGCCCTCCTCCAGGGGATCTTCCCAACCCAGGGATCAAACCCGGGTCTCCTGCATTACAGGCAGATTCTTTACCACTGAGCCACCAGGGAAGCCCTTTAGACTCCTGACCGATCCCTATTAAGAATCTCAAGGAGTGGACCCAGAGATCTGTGTTTTAAAATGTCCCAGGGTATTTAGTGGGCAGTGAGTATTAGGAACCACTGCTTAGGGCCTGGCGAAGGAAGAGTGCCTAGACCATGCTAGGTTCTCTTCCCAAATACTGAAGGGTAAGAAGGTAAATAGGGCAGAGGTACGTGGTGGTGGGATCTCTGTGTGGGCTCTGCTGAGGAGTTTGTTTTTTTGTTTGTGTCCTGGTAGGGTATTCTGGAACAGGTGGAAGCCTACCAAGCTGAGGCCTGTGAGGCTCTGGCCTCATTGCCGTCCAGTCCAGGGCTCCTGCAGTCCCTGCTGGAGAGAGGGCAGCAGCTTGGAGTGGAGGTACCTGAAGCCCAGCAGCTCCAGCGGCAGGTGGAACAGGCACAATGGCTGGATGAGGTTAAACGCACACTGGCCCCGTCAGCCCGAAGAGGCACCCTGGCTGTCATGCGGGGACTGTTGGTAGCAGGTGCCAGTGTGGCCCCTAGCCCTGCTGTGGACAAGGCCCAAGCCGAACTGCAGGAGCTACTGACCATTGCCGAACGCTGGGAGGAGAAGGCCCACCTCTGCCTGGAGGCCAGGTAGGTCTAGCTTCTTCTCCTCCCTGCTCTACTGCATCCTTCAGAGTTTAGCAGAGAAGCTGAAGATGATTCCCATGGGTGGCCTTGAGCACCAGACTCCTGTATTGGTGTATTGACTATCCTATCCTCCCCTTTTTTGTTTAACTCTGTGTTACACGTAGAGTCAGAGGTAGTCTTATGGAGAAACAGAGATGGACAAATGCAGAGCTATATAGAGGACTAGCTCCACAGGCTGACGTGTGCACACAGTCATGAGAAGTACCAACGAGCAGATGAACACCTGTCAGTAGAAAGCCCCACACATGGGACAGTCTGACAAACTGCAGTTCCCAGATTAATACTACAGGTTGTGTGTGTAGGCACTGCCAGCAGGTGGACAGACTGGTGGACAAACAGCATGGGGATACGGCAGAAGTTTTGGTGCGTGCAATATGGAACAAGCAGAGACTGACAGCCGCTTGTAGGCAGAATGCAAGCAAGTAGGCCCAAGTGGCAGCCACAGGGGCTCATACTGCTATACCCAAAAGTCAGGCTGGGCTTCTGGTCACAGAGACCATCCCAGACTGAGGCCTCTTTTTTCCCTACCTTTAGGCAGAAGCATCCACCAGCCACGCTTGAGGCCATAATTCATGAGGCAGAAAACATCCCTGTTCACCTGCCCAACATCCAGGCTCTCAAGGAGGCTCTTGCTAAGGCCCGGGCTTGGATTGCTGATGTGGACGAGATCCAAGTGAGGACCCTGTTGCCCCACCCACCCTTCACCCCAGATCTTCAGTCCAGATGGGAGAGATGTCATACACTGCGTTGTTCTGGGTTGAGTTCGGTTGGCTAGAGCGAGGAAGGGGGCATAGCACATTGTGAGGAGGCAGAACGTGCTTGGTGAGCAGTGTGAAGAACGGTTGCGAGGCTGGCCTGAGGGAAGATAGGATGCTGGTTAAGATGAGAATGGTAGGGGGCAGGGAGGCTAAAAGAGGCCAACCACAACAGCGTAACTGGTCTGGTGGTCCTGGGGACTGCCTGGATATCTGGAGGCTGATCCAGTGGATGTAGGAGTTGGAGGAGAGAGCCAAGTAGGCATACCTTCCTTAGGATGAGTCTTTTCTTCTGGCTCAAGACTGTGAGTCCAGTCCATCTTCCCAATTCAGGGCCAGGGACAGAGTAGCATCAGTAGATGCTGGCGAGTTGAATTGAGCTTTCTCTTGCCCTGTCCCAGAATGGTGATCACTACCCCTGCCTGGATGACTTGGAGGGTCTGGTGGCTGTGGGCCGGGACCTACCTGTGGGGTTGGAGGAACTGAGACAGCTAGAGCTGCAGGTACTGACAGCGCACTCCTGGAGGGAGAAGGCCTCCAAGACCTTCCTCAAGAAGAATTCTTGCTACACTCTGCTGGAGGTGAGGCCTGGGACCTGACCCACAGCCTCTCCTGCCTCTGACCCAGATGAGACAGCTCATGTGAGAATGTGGGTTTGGGGGCTTTGGGTATGGGAAGGAGGGGAACCCCAGACATTCCCTTTCTGCCTGCCTGCCTCAGGTGCTCTGCCCGTGTGCAGACGCCGGCTCAGACAGCACCAAGCGCAGCCGTTGGATGGAGAAGGAGCTGGGGTTGTACAAATCTGACACAGAGCTGCTGGGGCTATCTGCGCAGGACCTCAGGGACCCAGGCTCTGTGGTAAGGAGCTTAGGCCCAGATGGGGAGAAGAGTCTGGCAATGATAGTATCTGAGCCTGGTGACCATGGGCAGACCGCTTGCTCCCTGTGCGTCAGTACTCTTGGTTTGGGAGTGGGGTGTTCATGGTGCCAGAGAAGGAGGGTTGGGGTGCTGACCTCTCCTCCCCTGTCCTGGGCACGGCAGATCGTGGCCTTCAAGGAGGGGGAACAGAAAGAGAAGGAGGGAATCCTGCAGCTACGCCGCACCAACTCCACCAAACCCAGTCCACTGGCATCATCGACCACAGCTTCCTCTGCAACCTCCATCTGTGTGTGTGGGCAGGTGCCAGCCGGGGTGGGAGCTCTGCAGTGTGACCTGTGTCAGGACTGGTTCCATGGGCGATGTGTGTCGGTACCCCGCCTCCTCAGTTCCCCAAGGCCCAGTCCCACCCCATCCCCACTGCTGGCCTGGTGGGAGTGGGACACCAAATTCTTGTGTCCGCTGTGCATGCGCTCACGGCGCCCACGCCTGGAGACCATCTTGGCACTGCTGGTAGCGCTGCAGAGACTGCCTGTGCGGCTGCCTGAGGGTGAGGCCCTACAGTGCCTCACAGAGAGGGCCATCAGCTGGCAAGGCCGTGCAAGGCAGGCTCTGGCCTCTGAGGATGTGACTGCTCTGTTGGGACGGCTGGCTGAGCTTCGCCAGCGGCTGCAGGCTGAACCCAGGCCCGAGGAGCCCCCTACCTACCCTTCAGCCCCCGCCTCTGACCCTCTCAGAGAAGGCAGTGGCAAGGATATGCCTAAGGTGAGCTGTGCAGCCCAGCTCTTTGACCCTCAAATTCCTGTCTCCTAGCCCTTGCCCTTACTTAGGCTCCAGCCCTACTACCCCTGCTCTCTGACTTTTGGTCTCCTTTGGCCTGGCCTTCTTGCCCCATTCTGCCTCCTCTCCAGATCCCTGTAATGCTCAATGCTGGCAGCCTGTGTCTGCCCTTCTCCAGGAGGTGGAGGGTCCCAAGTCTGAAGTTGGGGGGCAGCAGTAGGACCTGGTTCTTCAGTTATCACTACCTTTTCTTGATCTCTTTGGCAGGTGCAGGGGTTGCTAGAGAATGGAGACAGCATGACCAGTCCTGAGAAGGTAGCCCCGGGGGAGGGCTCAGGTAAGAGAGGTAGGTCTAAGTGTGGGTAGGCTGTTAGTGGATCTCACCAGAGTGATCCCTGTGGTCCTTAGCTCTGTCGTGGTAGGGGGCAGGGGTATAACCAGGAGTAGCCTCTAACACAACCTGTCCCCGCAACCCCCCAGACCTGGAGCTGCTGTCCTCGCTGTTGCCACGGTTGACTGGCCCTGTGTTGGAGCTGCCTGAGGCAACCCGGACCCCCCTAGAGGAGCTCATGTTGGAGGGGGACTTGCTTGAGGTGACCCTGGATGAGAACCAGAGCATCTGGCAGCTGCTGCAGGCTGGGCAGCCTCCAGATGTGGAGCGGATCCGCACACTTCTGGAGGTGAGGAGAGGACAGATCATGTGCAGAGCTAGGAGGTCAGGCGGAGCAGTCAAGGAGCTCAGGCCTGACCACTTGTGCTGCACCTCTTTTTGCCTGTTGTGATCACAGCTGGAGAAGGCTGAGCGCCATGGGAGCCGAGCACGGGGCCGGGCACTGGAGAGGCGGCGGCGGCGGAAAGCAGATCGGGGTGGGGAGGGTGATGACCCAGCCCGAGAGGAGCTAGAGCCAAAGAGGGTACGGAGCTCAGGGCCAGAGGCCGAGGAGGCCCAGGAGGAGGAGGAGCTGGAGGAGGAGACTGGGGGTGAGGGTCCACCCCCACCCCTGCCCACCACTGACAGCCCCAGCACCCAGGAGAATGGCTTGGAGCCTGCACTAGGGGCCAGTTCAGGCTCCTCGGGCCCTTTCCCCACTTTGACTCCCCGGCTGCATGTGCCCTGCCCACAGCAGCCGTCTCAGCAACAGTTGTGACAGTGGCTGAGCCTAGCACAGACCCCAACAGAGACCCCTTGGCCTCAAGGATCCTCTTTCTGACCATCAAGCCTGCTTCTTGGGAGGTGGGCGAGTAGGGGGGATGACCACCCCAGCCCACCCCTGAGTCCCTTGACTTTTATATTCTGACTCCAAGGTATTGTTCAGACCTCAGCTCCTGGGGGCTGGCCCCTGGAGTCCCCCTCCCTGGTAGCCTCTAACCAGCATTCCTAGACACCTGAGGCAGATAGACGGATGGGCAGGTGGCAGGGGGGTGGCTGGGGCTGGGCCAGCACCATTCCAGAGAGACAGCCAGTGCATATGCAAACTGGGGGAATCTCCTCTCCCTTCTCTCCCCAGTTGTGGCCCTGGCCAGGCCATGCTACACTAACCTCACCTCCCCCCTTCACTCTTCCTCCTCCTTCCCCCCTTCTCCTGCCTCCATCCCTCCCCTCACCTTCTTCTTCCTTCCCCTGACTTCCACCCAGGAGGAGGAAACTTCACATAGCTGTGCTCACAGTTTATTATTTTAAATAAATTTGGTTGGGGAGCTGAGGAGGGCTCCCTGAGATCTGAAGAAAGCTTTTGGTGCTTGTCCTCATTACCACCTTGACCTTCCCTCCATGTCCTGCCCTGTCTCCTTTCCTCCTCCTGGGTTCATGTTGTAATAAAAGATGATTGTTGGTGTGTAATTAATTTGTTCAAAAGGAAAAAAAGGCAAAACAAGAAACTTGGTTCCAACTGAAGCCTATTTTAATTTTATTTTATTATTTTCCTCTTGTTAGAAATAAAACCCTTAGCAACATTTTTTTGAAACATGTTTCTGAAGTGCATTTCTCTTCGGAAGGTCTCCATCACCTGTCAGTGGAGGAGCTGCGGTGCTGGTGGAGCACAAGGGCTGAAGCCAGGGAGCTGAGTTCTGAAACGAGTTCTGCCAGGTTCTCCTTAACCATGGGCAAGACATCCCAGTTCTCCCCCCACTCCACCCTAAGCTAGTTTTAGCCATCTCCCAAGAGATAGGCCCTGGCACGTAACTCCTACCACAGCTGCCTCCAACTTTATGCCCTCCTGTCCACCCTCTTCGAGCCCCTAGAGGTATGGTTTGTGGGCAGGGCTTTACTGAGGTATAATTTACACACAAAACTGGTGTACCTCTTTTAAATGTACAGTTCAGTGATTCAAAGGGATGTTTCTATTCTGCTTAAAACCACCCATGATGCGTCATTGCCCTTAAGATACACATGGACACAGGGTTGAGCCTTAAACAATGGGTTTGAACTATGAGGGTCCACTTAAACTCAGGTTCTTTCCAATAAATACGTATTGACACTACTGTACTATACACCATGTGTCAAATCCACAGATGATATGGAAGACTGGCTTTAAAGTGACATGCAGATTTTCTACCCTAACACACACACGTACACACACATCCATGTAATCTCATTTTGGAATGCTTTCTTGTCAGACCCATATGCTGGGTCTTTCAGGGGCCCTTCCCTGGTTTTTCTCTACCCTCAAGGGTTTTTCCTACCTCTGAGTGAGGAGGTAGGAAAAAGGACCTCCCCCAGTTAGGTCATTTACAGTCACCAAATTCACTTTTTAAAAAACAGCATTACTATACTAGATTTTACATACTACACAGGTTTCACTCACTAAAGTATACAATTCAGTGGCTTTCAGTATATTCTAGTTGTATAATCATCACTGCAGAAGGTTTTAGAACATTTTTGTCATTCCAGAAAGAAACTCTACACTCGTTAGGCATCACTTCTCACCCCTGGTCCCCCACTCCTAGACTACCCCTTAATCTATAAGGGTTTGTCTATTTTGGACATACATAAGTGGGATCATATAATATGTGATTCCTTGTGACTGTTCTTTGACTTAGCATAATGGTTTCAAGGTGAGTTCACTTTAAAATACAGATTATTAATGGTGACTTTATATTGGATAGATTTTTTTCCCCCTCCTGGGCCCCAAAGTCTTTAAAATGAGGGTGACTAAGGCTCTAAAATCAGAGACCATCACTGGAGTTAGTTAACATGTTTTTAATGGGGGTTTGCATGCATCTGTTACACTGGCAAGAAGACAAACCACATTGCGTCAGATTCATAAAGGGATCCTAGTCCCTCCAAAGGCTAAGAACCGCTCTTCGTAGTCCTTAATACTGTGTTCAGATCTGCGCATGATGGGAGGATATGGGGGAGGAAGCAAGAGCACCATCCCAACTAAGCCAGCCCACCAGCTTCCCATCATGCCTGGTTCTTCAAGGGCTTTTCTTTCAATGTGCTTGCACAGAGGGCTTAAAGGCTAATGGGCAGGCTTTGGTGCCTACCCCGGGAACCCAGAACACTGCCACTCTGCCCTTTCTCATGTGAATGCTCAGTGGGTTCATTTTGTTACTATCCAGTTGATAGTAACCTAGTGATGAGAAAGCCCACCCACTTCTAGCAGCTTTGATTTGTTGGGGCTTTGACTTGATATCTGCCTCAGCCCTGCCTCCAGTCTTCCAGCCAGGAGATGGTGGGCTGTGCAAGTAATGGGAGGCATGGGCCAGTGGACACCTCAACTTGGGCTCATTTTGATCCCAGTCCACTGGGAAAGCCTGGTCTTTTGTTTGCCCACTTACATGGAATTGAGCATGAAAAGTGGTTGGAGGAGACCACCTGAGAGGAGACTGGGATGTGAAAGCTGGGACAGGGACAGGAAAGGGCTGTCTCTCAGCACTTCACTACCACTCTCACCTGGAGGCAGACCCCAGAACAGGACCCTGGTCTAACAGGAGAGGAAGAGTGTGCCTACAATCTGTAGCAGCTCCCCTGCTTGAGAACTTGGCCCAGGCTCAGGCCCTCCAAAGGAAGGGGCTCACCAGTTTCTAGACAGCCTTTCCCATCTTGGCACTGCCCTGCCTCATCCCTCAGTGATATGCATCCCGTGAGCTCTGCGGGAGAGGTGCTAGCCCCCATCCTGTGAGACCCAGCTCAAATATGACCTCTTCCAGAGAGCTTGCTCTGGGTGCAGATGTGTCTCCTTTTTCAGACTCACCTATAAAGGAGTGACTGCCCTGGGGAATTCCAGATGAGTGGCAGATGGGGAGAAAGAGCACTGGGGAAGCACAATATCTTCACCTCGAAGTCATTTTCTTCTGAAGAGACATCATTTTGGAGACAGATGCAGGTTCCTAGGGGCTGCCAAATCCCTCAGAATGGCTCTTGAGTCCACAGTAACAGGGATGGGAAGAGACATCACTTCTACTAAGGACTTTCCAACCCCTTCCCCCTCCGTAGTGCCCCCACTGTGCTTTAGGTGGTGCTTGAAACACTCTTCCCACCCCCAAGTCCCCTGTACTGGGAGTTCCTAGAGGGAAGGCAAGGCCCAAGCCTAAGGCCTCTGCTCCCACTTTCAGTCAGGGCTCAGAAGAAGAGGGAGACAGGAACAGCGTTTGGAGTCTCATTCTGTTCTCTGCAGTGCATAAAGCTCCTTGGTAAGGGTGTTACTCGACAGGAGTGGGGCCTGGGGTCTGAGGTCCATGATCACTGAGACTCTGAAGGGATAGACACTGACCATGCGTCCCAGAAGCCCTGAAATTGTGATGATGGGAAAAGAGGGATTTGGAGACAGAAATGCATTCCCTGCCTCTGGGGCACCCACCTTCCAGGAAAGGGAAGGGAAGAGCCTCTTGTGAACTCCTTTCTGGGTGCCAAGCTACATGTGAGATATTTCACGAAGTCTTTGTCATATACACAGGAAACAGACCCCACAAAGAGTGTATCTAGCTCAGGTAGTATCAGCTGGGATTCCCACTAAATCTCTGAACCTACAGCTTGTGTTACATGAGAGCAGGGATCCAAAGTAATCAGCCTGCCCCTGGGAAACAGTTCATAGCTGGGGTTCAGTGTTGCTGTCTACTGTTGGCAGGTGGGACTTCAGCAGTGCTATAGCCAGATTGTCTTTGGTAGGTAGAAGTCCACATGCTGAACTTGTACATAACCTGCATGCCTTCCCGTATTGGTTACGTATTACTGCATATGTGTGCTAAGTCACTTCAGTTGTGTCTCTTTGTGACCCCATGGTCTGTAGCCCTCCAGGCTCCTCTGTCCATGGGATTCTTCAGGCAAGAATACTGGCATGGGTTGCCATGCCCTTCTCCAGGGTATCTTCCCAACCCAGGGATCGAACCCGTGTCTTTTATGTCTCCTGCATTGGCAGGCGGGTTCTTTACCACTGATCCACCAGGGAAACCCCTATGCAGCAGCATTACTGCAAATTACTTCAAAAACAGTGGCTTAAAACAACATGTTAGTATCAACATACATACACTACCATGTGTAATTTAGATAGCTGGTGAGAAGTTGCTATATAACATGGGGAACCCAGCCTGGAGCTCTGTGATGACCTAGAGGTGTGGGACAGGGGGAGGGGAGGGGAGGGAGGCTCAAGAGGGAGGGGATATATGTATAATTATGGCTGATTCACATTGCTGCATGGTAGAAACCAACACAACATTGTAAAAAATAAATTTTAAAAAAATGCTGAAGAGAAAACCTAAATAAAACAATGACATTTATCTCAGTTCCTGTAGATCAGAAATCTGGGCACAACTTAGCTGGGTTTTTATTTCAGAATCTCTCACAGGCTACAATCAAGGTGTCAGATGGGGCTGCAGTCATCCCAAGGCTTGACTGGGGAAGGATCTGCTTCCAAGCTCAATGTATGGCTGTTGGCAGGACTTAGTTCCTTGTGGGCTATTAGACTAAGTGCTTCAGTTTCTTGCCGACTGTTGGTGGAAGCCATCCTCAAATTCCTTGCTGTATGGACTTTCCCACAGACCAACTCACAACATGGCTGCTTATTTCAACAGGGTGATCAAGTGAGATTAGACAGGAGCGTGAGGGGACATGGGGAGAAAATTGCACACGCAAGATAGAAGTCACAGTCTTTACAACCTAGTCTCAGAAGTGACATCCTACCACTTTTACAATATTCCACTCACTAGAAGTAAGTCATTAGGTCCAGGCCACACTCTCAGGGAGGGGGTTATACAAGGATATAAATACCAGGAGGTGGGGATCATTGGCAGCCACCTTGGAGACTTCTACTGTTTGTCCTCAGGCCCCAATGATATATGTCCCTTCCACATGCAAAATACATTTACCCCCTCCCAAGGTCTGTAAAAGTCTCATTTCATTAGAACATTGTCTGAAAGTCCAGAATCTCATCTAAATCAGGTCCAAGTGTGAAGGGTTCCTTTGGTGTATTCCTTAAGTATGGCTCCTTAAGTACTATTCCCCCCACCCCCACTACCGGTAGATCTGTGAAATTTAGAGACAAGTTATATCTGTCTCCAACACACCCCAACATACAATGGTGGAACAGACACAGGATATTGGCTACAGACATTCCATTTCAAAAAGGGGAAATGGGAGACACAAAGGAGTCACTGGTCTATAGCAACTGTGAAATCCCACTGGGCACATGGAAGTTCCTGGATTAGGTTTCAAGGCCTGGAGATAATTATCTAGGGTTTCTGGGCTCTGCTTGGCTCTGCTTTCTGGGCTCTTGGTCCCACCCTCTGTGCCTTCCTTCCTTTTTCACGAAAGGTAGCACATATTCGCAGGTGAGTAGTTTCCCCAGTCTGCTTCCTGCCAGTAAAATGTTGGGGGTCCAAATGGTTTCTTTTCATTTTGTATTGTGCCTGTAATCAGTTGCCACTGAGAAATGATTCCAATAGTGGGGCTTGGTGTACCTTGCTGTCAGTAGGTTGGGTGCTCAACAGTTGCTATAGCCAGACTGGCCTTGGTGAAAGTCTATATTGTAGAGCTTGTGTCTAAATTCCATGCATGCCACCATGGCCATTTTGTTCAGGAGTTCATTGGATAAGAAACTGAGGTTGGCTGGCATCCACAGGACAGGACATCTTAGCCATCTGATTGAGATCTTCCTCAACAGTTGATTCTCTCTGCTGCTCATTTATGTGGGAATATGAATACCTTCACACCCATTCCAAAAGGGACATCCATATGCCTCTTCCCCAGACCTCCCCCTTGAACAATATTTCAATCTTGTTCTAAGTCCTGGACCACCTAGCCAAGTCATTACTAACTACTCACGAATCAGTGGATATCTAAACCTCTGACCATTTGTGTGACCAGTCACTGAAAAGTTCCCTTCCCGTTGTCCCCAGGATCAACCCTAAGTGGAGCTATAACACTGCAGCTAGCCATGTCCAGCTGGTGCCAAAATACTATGCAAAACAATCTGTGAACCAAGCTTAACTATTGTGCCTCTGAGTCACCTGGTCACAGGGAACACCCCATGAGACTCAGGTGTGAGAAAGGGATGGCAGTGCAGCCAGTGGGAGTATGAGCCACCTGCTCAGACAGCTTACTTTTTTTTTCCTTTTAATTGGAAGCTAATTACTTTATACATTCACATGAATCATCCATGGGTGTACATGTGCTCCCCATCCTGAATCCGCTTCCCACCTCCCTCCGTATCCCATCCCTCAGGGTCATCCCAGTGCACCCTGTCCCATGCATCAAACCTGGACTGGTGATCTATTTCACATATGATAATATACATGTTTCAATGCTATTCTCTCAAATCATCTCACCCTTGCCCTCTCCCACAGAGTCCAAAAGTCTGTTCTTTACATCTGTGTCTCTTATGCTGTCTCGCATATAACGTCATTGTTACCATCTTTCTAAATTCCATATATATGTGTTAGTATACTGTATTGGTGTATTTCTTTCTGGCTTACTTTGCTGTGTATAATAGGCTCCAGTTTCATTCACCTCGTTAGAACTGATTAAAATGCATTCTTTTTAATAGCTGAGTAATACTCCATTGTGTATATGTACCACAGCTTTCTTATCCATTCATCTGCCAATGGACATCTAGGTTGCTTCCATGTCCTGGCTATTATAAACAGTGCTGCGATGAACATTGGGGTGCACGTGTCTCTTTCAATTCTGGTTTCCTTGGTGTATATGCCCAGCAGTGGGATTGCTGAGTCATATGGCAGTTCTATTTCCAGTTTTTTATGGAATCTCCACACTGTTCTCCATAGTGGCCGTTCTAGTTTGCATTCCCACCAACAGTGTAAGAGGGTTCCCTTTTCTTCTCACCCTCTCCAGAATTTATTATTTGTAGACTTTTTGATAGCAGCCATTCTGACTGGCGTGAGATGGTACCTCATTGTGGTTTTGATTTGCATTTCTCTGATAATGAGTGATGTTGAGCATCTTTTCATGTGTTTGTTAGCCATCTGTATGTCTTCTTTGGAGAAATGTCTGTTTAGTTCTTTGGCCCATTTTTTGATTGGGTCGCTTATTTTTCTGGAATTGAGCTGCAGGAGTTGCTTGTATATTTTTGAGATTAATTGTATCTTGCTTGTATATATATTTTTTAATGTTTTTATTTATTTATTTTTTATTTTTTGATCGTATATTTTTGAGATTAATGACTGGTGGACCATCATGATAGTCTAGGTCATGGGGATTAATTCAGAACCAGTATCTATTATATTTCAAAAGGTCTGGGTATTTCCCTGTCCCCAAGGCACAATTATGTTGGCTACAGGTTCCTGTGGGAAAAGCAAGGAGGGAGAGTTCACAATACACCCTTGTGAAAAGTGTAGCAAGTATTACTTCAAGTAGACCCTCCCCTTCATTCAAAGGGCTCCAGTCTATGAACTACGGGGAGAGGCTGGGACTCTACATTTTGGGGACTAGATCAAGCCTCCATTTGCTAGACTAGATTTTTTTTTGTTGCGTGAATCAAGTAGGACCTTATTAGGCTGTCCATCTATTTGGCCCCAGGGTAACCACGTTTAATTAGCCACAATTACACATCCCCACAGGTCAAATCACCATTCTGATTTCTGCTATGGTTCCGCTGTCCATTATAGGGATCAGAACAGACTTGTTTCTAAAGGTGATCCTATCAACCCCATTGAAATCAGGGGGCCCATCTCTTATCATGAACCCAAATTACAGGGAAAAAAACACTACAATGTTTTTAAGGAGGCTGGTGCTTACTTGTTTTAGTTAAAGTAAAGTTAGCTTCTGAGACAGAAAAAAAAATCTGTGAAATTTAAGACAATAACATTCACTTCTTGCTTCTGCAATCTTCCAAAACAACCATTAATAGCTGGACTGACTTTTTCTAAGTGGTGATTCAGGGTCCTAGGCATCTTCTGTGAAGATGATCTGCCACCTTCAAATGTGGTCACCATTGTACTATTGTCATCTCCATCGCAGCCAAATAAAAGAAGGTGAGACCATGTGGGAGGTTTTAATGAGCTAGGCCTAGACTGTAGTGTACAGCACTTCTGCTCACATTCCATTAGCTAGAACTCAGATAGCGGTCACATTCAACTGCAAGGGATGCTGGAAGATATAATCTGAATTTGTCCCAAAAAGGAAGAATAAAAACATGCCTAGTGACCACCTAGCTAGTCTCTGCCATCTAATAATGCATGTCTTGAAGCCTTTGTGAAAGGAGTGTCCACATAGTTAGGGGGTGAGTTAAGTGGGTTATACAGAATGAATTGATTCCAGCACTCTGATTTCTTTTTATTTTGAAAATTTTTACTGCGTTTGGTTTCCATGTGGAAGCACTGGCAGAACTGAAAAGAGGCAGCATGTTCCACTTACTTTTCTGAAAGATCACATAGCTAGATGAAATCTCTCCCCACCCAGAGCTGATTTAATAAACCTCACCCCAAACCCACCCCAAGCAAAAGATTAAAACAAAGGTTTGTGGTGATCATTTAAAAAACAATACCACGTGTGAGATGGTCAGCATCTGGATTTCTGTGACCTACATTTGATGTGTGCTCCTCTTCCTCTCACCTGCGTCCAACCCCCCGCACTCCCCCCTCCCCATCTTCAGGCCCTTCCTCCTTCAACTAAGACTCAACACACAAGTGTGCAAGTGGAAACACTACTCAGTCTCAGTACTACAGGCTTAGATGTCTGCCAATTCCAGCGGATGGACGGTCATCTCTCAACTTTGTAATGTTGCCCTTGCGTCACGGTCAGCTAACGCAGGTCCACTGTCTCTCAGGTTGAAATACAGACAAGATATGGGTACGTACACATTTATGGGTCTAAAATATCAGAAAGTAAACCCACTGCGAAAATTTACAAAATGAGGAAGAGGGGGGTCGACGGGTTGGGGGCAGCTGTGGCTGTTTCACTTAGGCAGTAACACTGCTGAATGGACACTGTGCTAGGAGAGGGAGGGAGGTTGGGTGCTCAGTCAGTAAGCAGAAGAAACAAAGGAAACAGAGCTTGCCTGAAGCTACGTCATTTTCTTCTTGTGATTGTGTAAGGCATTTTAAACGGGAAAAACTTCTTTCCTTCGCATTCTTCCAAATAATCATTTGGAATATAACTTGTGATTCAGAATACAAATAAGACCCCTTTCATCTCCAGCCCCCACCTCCAAAATCATTCTACACACCCAGGGCCCATAGAGTACAAGGCAGGCGATTGATTTCACGAATCAGGAGGCATTATGCTCACATGGGGCATGAGGCCACTGTGTCAAGGACACTTTTTAGGGCTTCAACCCTGATCCCGGCCCTCTCAGAGTACAAGGGTAAGAATCCATCTTCAGTGAGGATTTAAGTCCCAGATCCTTAGAAAAGTTCAATCTTCCAAGACTGAACCAGGAAGAAATAGAAATTATGAACAACCCAATTACAAGCACTGAAATAGGAACTGTGATTAAAAAAATCTCCTCCCCAAAAACAAAAGCCCAGGTCCAGATGGCTTCACAGGTGAATTCTATCTAACATTTAGAGAAGAGCTAATGTCTATCCATCTAAAACTCTTTCAAAAAATTGCAGAGGAAGGAACCCTTCCTAACTCATTCTATGAGGCCACCATCACCCTGATACCAAAGCCAGACAAAGACAACACACAAAAAGAAAACTACAGGCCAATATCACTGATGAACATAGATGCAAAAATCCTGAACAGAATTCTAGCAAACAGAATTCAATAAAGCATTAAAAAGCTCATACACCATGATCAAGTTGGGTTTATTTCAGGGATGCAAGGATTCTTCAATATACACAAATCAATCAATGTGGTACACCATATTAACAAATTGAAAGATAAAAACCATATGATCATCTCAATAGATGCAGAAAAAGCCTTTGACAAAAATTCAGCACCCATTTATGATTAAAACTCTTCAAAAAATGGGCACAGAAGGAACCTACCTCAACATAGTAAAGGCCATATATGATGAGCCTAGAGCAAACATTATGCTCAATGATGAAAAACTGCAAGCATTCCCCCTAAGATCAGGAACAAGACAAGGGTGTCCACTCTCACGACTATCATTCAACATAGTTTTGGAAGTCCTAGCTACAGCAATCAGAGAAGAAAAATAAAAGGAATCCAGATAGGAAAAGAAGAAGTCAAGCTCTCACTGTTTGCAGATGACATGATACTATACATAGAAAACCCTAAAGGTACTATCAGAAAATTATTAGAGCTTATTTAGCAAAGTTGCAAGATACAAAATCAATACACAGAAATCACTTGCATTCCTATATACTAATAATGAAAAATCAGAAAAATAAATTAAGGAATAAATCCTGAATTCACCATTGCAACAAAAAGAATAAAATATCTAGGAATAAACCTACCTAAGGAGATAAAAGACCTGTATACAGAAAATCATAAGACACTGATGAAAGATATCAAAGATGACATAACAGATGGAGAGATATTCCATGTTCCTGGGTAGGAAGAATCAATATTGTGAAAATGACTATACTACCAAATGCGATCTACAGATTCAATGAGATTCCTATCAAATTACCAATGGCATTTTTCACAGAACTAGAACAAAATAAATCACAATTCATATGGAAACACAAAAGACCTAGAATACCCAAACCAGTCCTGAGAAAGAAAAATGGAGCTGAAGGAATCAAACTTCCTGACTTCAGATTATACTACAAAGCTACAGTCATCAAGACACTAAGCTACTGGCACAAAAACAGAAATATAGACCAATGGAACAAGATAGAAGGCCCAGAAATAAACTCATGCACCTATGGGTACCTTATTTTTGACAAAGGAGGCAAGAATATACAATGGGGCAAAGACAGCCTCTTCAATGGTGCTGGGAAAACTGGACAGCTACATGTAAAAGAATGAAATTAGAACACTTACTAACACCGTACACAAAAATAAACTCAAAATGGATTAAAGACCTAAATGTAAGATCAAAAACTATAAAACTCTTAGAGGAAAACATAGGCAGAACACTTGATGACATGAATCAAAGCAAGATCCTGTATGACCCACCTTCTAAAGTAATGGAAATAAAAACAAAAGTAAATAAGTGGGACCTAATTAAACTTAAAAGCTTTTGCAAAGGAAACTATAAACAAGGTGAAAAGACAACCCTCAGAATGGGAGAAAATAATAGCAAATGAAACAACTGACAAAGGATTAATTTCCAAAATATACAAGCAACTCATACAAAATTCGAGAAAAACAAACAACCCAATCAAAAAGTGGGCAGAAGATCTAAACAGACGTTTCTCCAAAGAAGACATACAGATGGCTAACAAACACATGAAAAGATGCTCAACATCGTTCATTATTAGAGAAATGCAAATCAAAACTACAATGAGATATCACCTCACACTGGTCAGAATGGCCATCATCAAAAAGTCTACAAAAAATAAATGCTGGAGAGGGTGTGGAAAAAAGGGAATGCTCTTACACTGTTGGTGGGAATGTAAATTCATACAGCCACTATGTATGATGGTACTTAGATTTCTTAAAAAAGCAGGAATAAAACCACCATATGACCCAGCACTATGTGACTCCTAGACATATACCCTGAAGAAACCAAAATTGAAAAAGACACTTGTACCCCAATGTTCACTACAGCACTATTTACAATAGCTAGAACATGGAAGCAACCTAGATGTCCATCAACAGATGAATGGATAAAGAAGTTGTGGTACTTCTGAGTAATATTACTCAGCCATAAAAAGAAACACATTTCAGTCAGTTCTAATGAGGCAGATGAACCTAGAGCCTATTATACAGAGTGAAGTAAGTCAGAAACAGAAAGATAAATATCATATACTAACGCATATATATGGAATCTAGAAAGATGGTATGGGAGAATTTATTTTCAGGGCAGCAGTGGAGAAACAGACATAGAGAACAGACTTATGGACACGGGGAGAGGGGAGGAGAGAGTGACATGTATGGAGAGGGTAAGATGGAAACTTACATTACCAAATGTAAAATAGATAGCCAATGTGAATTTGCTGTATGTCTCTGGGAACTCAAACAGGGGCTCTGTATCAACCTAGAGGGGTGGGATGGGGAGAGAGATGGGAGGGAGGTTCAAGAGGGAGGGGACATATGCATACCTATGGCTGATTCATGTTGAGGTTTGACAGAAAACAACAAAATTCTGTAAAACAATTATCCTTCACTTAATAAATAAATTTTAAAAATCTCCTATTAAAAACTATTTATTTAAATTAGAGGATAACTACTTTACAATATTGTGATGCTTTTTGCCATACATCAGTATGAATCAGCCATAGGCATACATGTGTCCGCTCCCTCTGAAGCCCCCTCCCATCTCCTTCTCCAGTCTATCTCTCCAGGTTGTCACAGAGCACCGGCTTTGGGTGCCCTGCATCATACATCAAACTCTCACTGGCTATCTATTCTAGATATGGTAATGTATATATTTCAATGCTATTCTCTCAAATCATCCCACCCTCTCCTTCTCTGACTGATCCCAAAAGTCTGTTCTTTATGTCTGTGTCTCCTTTGCTGCCCTGCATGTAAGATTGTCAGTACCATCTTTCTAGATTCCACATATATGTGTTAATATACAGTACCTGTCTTTTTCTTTGCCTTACTCTCTACAATATTACACTGTATAATAGGCTATAATAGGTTCATCTACCTCATTAGAACTGACTCAAATGGCTTCCTTTTTATAGCTGAGTAATATTCCATTGTGTGTATGTAAGGAAACTATAAGCAAGGTGAAGAAACAACCTTCACAATGGGGGAAACTAATAGCAAATGAAACAACTGACAAAGAATTAATTTCCAAAATACATAAGCAGCTCAAGTAGTTCAATACCAGAAAAACAAACAACCCAATCAAAAAGTGGGCAGAAGATCTAAACAAACATTTCTCCAAAGAAGACATAGAGATGGCTAATAAACAAATGAAAAGATGCTCAATATAGCTCATTACTGCTGCTGCTAAGTTGCTTCAGTCGTGTCCAACTCTGTGCAACCCCATAGACGGAAGCCCACCAGGCTCTTTCAACCCTGGGATTCTCCAGGCAAGAACACTGGAGTGGATTGCCATTTCCTTCCCCAATGCAGGAAAGTGAAAAGTGAAAGTGAAGTCACTCAGTCGCCACCAGGCTCCTCCGTCCATGGGATTTTCCAAGCAAGAGTACTGGAATGAATTGCCATTGCCGTCTCCGAGCCCATTACTACAGAAATGCAAATCAAAATCACAATGAGGTATCATCATCTCACACCAGTCAGAATGGCCATCATCAAAAAGTATACAAACAATAAATGCTGGAAAGGATGTGGAAAATAGGGAACCCTCTTACTTTGTTGGTGGGAATGCAAATGGATACAACCACTATGGAGAAGAGTATGGAGATTCCTTTAAAACTAGGAATAAAACTACCATATGACCCAGCAATCCCACTACTGGGCATATACCCCGAGGAAACCAGAATTGAAAAAGACACCTGTACCCCAATGTTCATTGCAGCAATATTTACAATAGCTAGGACACAGAAGCAACCTGGATGTCCACCAGCAGATGAATGGGTAACAAATGATTTTAAAAAGTAAAAAAGAGGGCTCCCCTGGTGACTCAGTGGTAAAGACTCCACCTGCCAATGCAGGAGACAAGGGTCCGATCCCTAGTACGGGAAGATCCCACATGCCATGAAGCAACTAAGCCCATGTGCCACAACTGTTGAGTCTCTGCTCTGGAGCCAGTTAGCCGAAACTAGGCCGGCATGCCCTAGAGCCCGTGGTCTGCAACAACAGAAGCCACTGCAACGAGAAGCTGCAGTACAACTACAGAGTAGCCCCGCTCACAGCAACTAGAGAAAAGCCTGCATGCAGCAATGAAGACCCAGCCCAGCCCAGCCAAAAATAAATA
Organism: Bos indicus x Bos taurus; assembly: GCF_003369695.1. Taxonomy (NCBI): domain Eukaryota; kingdom Metazoa; phylum Chordata; class Mammalia; order Artiodactyla; family Bovidae; genus Bos; species Bos indicus x Bos taurus. The sequence continues at coordinate 52,388,039 of NC_040105.1, forward strand.
AAACTATTATATTTTTTAAAAGGAAAAAGAAAAGCAGAAAGGATGATCTTTTAAAAACAAAACACAGAGACTTTTTTTTTTCTGCAATGTTCTGCCATTTTACTTGAGACATTAAACAAAAAATGTCTTATTTAGAGTTGTTGTGTTGGTTTTTTGGTTTGGACATTCTTAAGACCCAATCCAAGGGTAGTGCTGGGATGTGGTTTGTGTCTGAGTGGCAATGCTGGTCAGGGTCTTTCAGATCACATGCTGGTACCCGTCTGTCTTCCCTTGGTTTGGCATGACAAAGGGGCTGGCCCAGCCTAGAGAGAAGCGGTGGCCAAAAACGGCTTTCAGGTTCACCCATGTTGTTTTCTTGGCCCATTTTCTGTCTTCCTTTTTCAGTTGTTCTATTCCCGTCTCATCTGTGCAGATGGAGAGCATCTGGATCCGGAACATGGCCGATGTGAAAATGAGGAAGAGCAGCGCCTCCAAGCCGAGGAAGATGAGGAGGGTCATCGTGGTGGGCGAGAAGGAGCTGCAGTCTTCTTCAAAGCAATGCAGGAAGTGGAATCCCACCAAGATGAGGGCGTGCAAAGAAATGAGAGCTACGTACATTGTAAACAGGACGAAGTATTTCTGGTTCTTCTCGCCGACACAGTTGTTGATCCAGGGACAATGGTGGTCCATCTTCCGAATGCACCGCTTACAAATCCTGCAGTGGTGGGCTCGGTCGGGCTTGATGCTGCAGCATTTGGGACAGCTGTACAGCACCTGCCCAGACGTCAGCTGTAAACTCTCGATGAATTCTTTAGTGGCATTTCCTTTGGGCACAGCCCCAGGGTCGGTCAACATGGCCCGGCAGTGGGAAGCCAGGGCCAAGAAGACCAGCACGCTGAACACGATTCCGTTGATGGCGCTGTACATGTAGTCCCCAGATGGAATCAGCATGACGAAGAGGACCACGAACTCCGCATATAAGACCAGAAACCAGGTGACAATGGCAAAGACAATGCCACAGCCATCGCGGATGAACCACATGGCGCCCGTCGGATAGGGGTGAGAAGGTGGGACGCACTTCTCTGACTGGAAGCACTCTGGTTTCCGCTCAAAGTCTCAGAAGCGGAGGGCGGGGATAAACATCCTAAGCTATTCTGTCCATACTGGCCTTGTGAAGCCCCAGTCAGTTCCTCAGTCCCAGACTCCTGGTGGGGCTCCCGTTGCCGCCACCGTCGTCGCTCCTCAGGCAGCCCCCGACCGGTGACCCGACCTCAGGCTGCGGCGATGGCTCCCCGGCAGGAGGCGCCGCAGCTTCCGGGATTCGGCCGGACGCGAGGCGGCGCGCCCATCAAGCGCCCCTCAGTGGGGTGGCGGCGGCTGCAGGAGCCGGCGCCGCCCACCATTCTTACTGACCTAAACCTTTGGAAGTCAGTTATGCTCACCAGTTACCATCGATGTCACTAACATTTGGATTCCTCCCTCTACACTGTACAGTTGTACAATTAACATAGGCTACTGTTGGGCTTCCCTGGTGGCTCAGATGGTAAAGTGTCTGCCTGCAGTGCGGGAGACCCGAGTTCGATCCCTGGGTTGGGAAGATCCCCTGGCGAAGGAAATAGCAACCCACTCCAGTACTCTTGCCTGGAAAATTCCATGGGCTGAGGAGCCTGGTGGGTTACAGTCCATGGGGTCGCAAAGAGTCGGACACGACTGAGCGACTTCACTTCACTGTTGAGTCCAGGCTTTCCCTGGTGTGGTGGCTCAGATGGTAAAGAAGCTGCCCGCAATGCAGGAGACCCAGGTTCAATCCCTGGGTCAGGAAGATTCTCTGGAGAAGGGAATGGCGACCCACTCCAGTATTCTTGCCTGGAGAATTCCATAGGCAGAGAAGCCTGGCGGGCCCCAGTCCACAGGGTCAAAAAGAGTCAGACACGACTGAGCGACTAACACATTTGAGTCCAGGTTTCAGTCAGTAGGACTAATCTTAGAAATACTGCTAGCTGCTTTAGCTAACACAGTACATACATCCAGGAATGCTAAGTGCACCCATACTGAAAAGTCTGGCCCTACCAAAACCAAAGATATCACAAGAAAATTACAGACCAATATCCCTATAAATACAGATGCAAAAATCCTCAACAAAATACTAGCAAACAGAATCCAACAGCATATTGAAAGGATTATACAGAATGATCTAGTGGGATTTGTTCCAGGAATGCAAGAGTGGTTCAACATCAGAAAATCAATCAGGGTTATAGATACATCACATTAATACAACAAGGAAAAAATAACCTACATGATCATCTCAACTGATGCAGAAAGGGCATTTCAGATGCAGAAAAGGCCTAGATCTAATAAATTCAGCAAAGCTTTAAGGAACAAGATCAACACATAAAAATCAGTTGTGTTTTGAAATTAAGAGCAATTTCATTTACAATACCATCTAAAAGATATCTGTAGGGGACTTTCTTGGTGGTGCAGTGGCTAAGACTGCACTCTCAATGCTGGAGGCCTGGTCAGGGAACTAGATCCCACATGCCACAACTAGAGATGCCACATGCCACAATGAAGGTTGATTTTTTTTTTTTTTTGCTGCATAGAATGCGGGATCTTAGTTCCCTGACCAGGAATTGAACTCAAACCCCCTGCATTAGAAGCTTGGAGTCTTAACCACTTGACTGTCAGGGAAGTCCCCAGATCGGAAGATTTTATATTAACATGTTACTAATACACAAAGCAACCTACAGATTCAACAAAATCCCTATCAAAATTCCAACAGCCTTTTTGCAGAAATGTGGAGATGCCAATCCTCAAATTCATATGGAATTTCAAGGGGCCTTGAATAGTCAAAACAATCTTGAAAAAGACAAATCAAATGGCCAAGTGGTTTTTGACGAGAGTGCCAAGTCCATTCAGTGGAGTAAGGATAGTCTCTTCAACAAAGGGTGCTGATGCAACTGGATTTTTATATGCAAAAGAATGATGTTGGGCCCCTACCTCATACCTATACTATTAATTCAAAATGGATCAACAACCTAAATACAAGAGCTAAAACCACAAAACTCTTAGAAGAAAACACAGGGGTAAATCTTCATGACCTTGGATTTGGCAACAGGTTCTTTTTTAAAATTTATTTTTAGTTGGAGGCTAATTGCTTTACAATGTTGTGTCGGTTTCTGCTGTACAATGTGAATCAGTCGTAAGTATACATATATCCCCTCCCTCTTGAACCTCCCCCTCCCCCCAGTCCTACCTCTCTAGGTCATCACAGAGCATGAGCCCTGAAAATATTATTCTAAGGGAAATAATCCAAACATAAAAGGACAAATATTGTTAAGATTCCACTTATATGAAATATCTAGAACTGGCAAATGTATAGGGACAAAAAGTAGGTTAAAGGTTACCAGGAACTAGGGGCAGAGTGGAATGGGCGTTATTGCTTAATGGGTGCAGAACTTCTGTTTGGGACGGTTAAATAAAAAAAGTTTTGGAATTCAATAATGGTGATGGTCACACAACATTTTGAATGTAATTAACACCACCGAACTGTATACTAGAAAGTGGTTAAAATGGCAAATTAAAAAAATTTTTTATTTTAATTGGAGGCTAATTACTTTACAATATTGTGGTGGTTTTTGCCATACATTCACATGAATCAGCCATGGGTGTACAGGTGTTCCCCATCCAGACCCTCCCTCCCACCTCCCTTCCCATCCCATCTCTCAGGGTCATCCCAGTGCACCAGCCCTGAGCACCCTGCCTCATGCATCAAACCTGGACTGGCGATCTGTTTCACATATGATAATACACATGTTTCAATGATGCTATTCTCTCAAATCATCTCACCCTCGCCTTCTCCCACAGAGTCCAAAAGTCTGTTCTTTACATCTGTGTCTCTTTTGCTGTCTCGCATATAGGATCATCGTTACCATCTTTCTAAATTCCATATATATGCATTAATATACTATATTGGTCTTTTTCTTTCTGTCTTACTTCACTCTGTATAATAGGCTCCAGTTTCATCCACCTCATTAGAACTGATTCAAATGCATTTTTTTTAATAGCTGAGTAATATTCCATTGTGTATATGTACCACAGCTTTCTTATCCATTCGTCTGCCAATGGACATCTAGGTTGCTTCCATGTCCTGGCTATTGTAAACAGTGCTGCGATGAACATTGGGGTACACATGTCTCTTCAATTCTGGTTTCCTCAGTGTGTCTGCCTAGCAGTGGGATTACTGGGTCGTATGGCAGTTCTATTTCCAGTTTTTTAAGGAATCTCCACACTGTTCTCCAGAGAAGGCGATGGCACCCCACTCCAGTACTCTTGCCTGGAAAATCCCATGGATGGAGGAGCCTGGTAGGCTGCAGTCCATGGGGTCACGAAGAGTCGGACACAACTAAGCAACTTCCCTTTCACTTTTCACTTCCATGCATTGGAGAAGGAAATGGCAACCCACTCCAGTGTTCTTGCCTGGAGAATCCCAGGGACGTGGGAGCCTGGTGGGCTGCCGTCTATGGGGTCCAACAGAGTCGGACACGACTGAAGCGATTTGGCGGCAGCAGCAGCAGCAGCACACTGTTCTCCACAGTGGCCGTACTAGTTTGCATTCCCACCAACAGTGTAAGAGGGTTCCCTTTTCTCCACACCCTCTCCAGCATTTATTGTTTGTAGACTTTTTGACAGCAGCCATTCCGACTGGCGTGAGATGGTACCTCATTGTGGTTTTGATTTGCATTTCTCTGATAATGAGTGATGTTGAGCATCTTTTCATGTGTTTGTTAGCCATTTGTATATTTCTTTGGAGAAAGGTCTGTTTAGTTCTTTGGCCCATAAAATGGCAAATTTTATGTTATATGTATTTTACCACAATTAAAAATGTTTGGCCCAATCTAAAATTGTATTTATTTCCCTATGATCTATCATGCATAGAATCAGTTCTCACATATATTACTGGGGTTTCTGCAAACATAAATTAGGCTTTCTTCTCACAGGTCTGACATACAGGAGTCTGAATCCAGTAATGGGGCTGGAGGCGCCAAAAGGTGATATGAATGGATCTTGAGAAAGATGAGCCAAATCGTTGGAGGATCCCCAAGTCACTCAGGTCCAGTCCCATTAGACTGTGGAGGAAGGGCTGCTTCTGCCACCAAGGGAGACTCAGTGGAAGCTGGTGTTTAGGTATCGCTCAGGTTAATACAAATCAACTTTGATGCACCAATTTCAATTCCCAAGGTCCCTTTCTTCTGGCAACCAGAAGTCTTTAGGTTTCACATAAGAGACCTGGAGATCTGGTGAATTCAGCCTGCGGTGTAATTCAACAACCTGCGGTATTTGGCTTTATGACTGATTTCAGGCTACATCAGTCTGGTGACTAGAAGAGATACAGAGGTTTCTTGTTTGTTTTCTAATATAGGCTCTATTTTTCAGAGAAACTTTTAGGTTCAGGCCCTGTTGTCTGTCCCATGTCAGTACCACCCGTACTGTCACTTTTCAATTTTTGCCAATCTGAGAAGCATAGTATCTCATATGGTTTAAATTGGCATTTCCCTGAAAACTAATGAAATTGAGCACCTTTTCGTGGCCACTTACTGGCTATTGGATATTCTCCTGTGAAGTGTTCATTCAAATCTTTCAAATATTTTTTAATTAAAAAAATTTATTGGTCATGGCTTGTGGGATGTTAAGTTTCCCAACCAGGGATCGGATCTGGGCCCTTGGCAGTGAAAGTATGGAGTCCTGTCAACTGGACTGCCAGGGAATTCCCTGTCGAATATTTTTCTATTGATTATAGATCTTTTGTTGAACTGTAAGATTTCATTTTGTAATCTGGATATGAAATCTTTGATGGTTTTAAATGATGAAAATATATCTTTTCCCATTCTGTAATTTACCTTTGCACAGTTTATGGTATTTCTAGGTGAAAATAAGTGAAAGTCGTTCAATTGTATCCGACTCTTTGCAACCCCATGGGCTATACAGTCCATGGACTTCTCCAGGTCAGAATATTGGAGTGGGTAGCCTTTCCCTTCTCCAGGGGATCTTCCCAACCCAGGCATCGAACCCAGGTCTCCAGCATTGCAGGCAGATTCTTTACCAGCTGAGCCACAAGGGAAGCCTAGGTGAAAATAAGTTATTATTTTTAATGTAGTCCATTTTATCAATCCCTTCATCATTAGTAATTTTGGTGTCTTGTTTTAAGAAATGTTTTACTATCCCAAAGTCAAAAATATATTCTCCTATGTTATCTTCTTTGCTTTTCACATTTAGGTTTATAACTATTTGTGAATTATTGATGTTTTAGATATGTGAGGTAAACATTCCAATTTAGGTGTTTTTGTTTGTTTGCTTGTTTTCCTATTTGGACACCCAATTGGTTCAACATAAAATTGCCCTGGTACTTCTGTTCTCCAGTGCTACATTTTGTTAAATCACATACCTGGGTCTTTTTCTGAGCGGTTTGTTCCACTAGGCTAGTGGAACTATGGGGCTTCCCCAGTGGTCAGTGGTAAAGAATCCACCTGCCAATGCGGGAGATGCAGGAAATGCAGTTTCGATCCCTGGATCAAGAAAATCTCCTGGAGGAGGAAATGGCAGCCCACTTCAGTATTCTTGTCTGGGAAATAGCATGGACAGAAGAGTTTGCTGGGTTACCATCCATGGGGTCACAAGAGTTGGACATGACTGAAGCTACTTAGCATACATGCACGGCAATACTATGGTCGGAATTACTGTAACTTTATTTTAAAAATCTGGTCATCTGATAGAATAAAACTTCTCTATTGTTCTTCAGGAGTAATGTATATTTTTGGCCTTTTTCATTTCTATATACATTTTGGAAGTAGTCAAATTCCACAAAACAATGACTACCCATTAAGGCTTTATTTGGATTTATATTGCATCTGTAAATCAATTTGAAGAGAACCAACATCCTTGTAATATTGAGTTCATCAGCCTGTGAATACGGTATATCACTTCATTTGTTTACATCTTCTTTAATCTCTCTTTAAAAAGTTACAGTTTTCTCCACAAAGCACTTGCTGCTGCTGCTGCTGCTAAGTTGCTTCAGTCGTGTCCTACTCTGTGCAACCCCAGAGATGGCAGCCCACCAGGCTCTGCCGTCCCCGGGATTCTCCAGGCAGTAACACTGGAGTGGGTTGCAACCCACAAAGCATTTACATGTCCTTTTAAGACATATTTCTAAATATTTGATTTTTAAATGGCATTTAAGTGTTAATTAAAACATTTTATTTTCTAACTGCATCTGCTTATATGCAGAAGTACAATTGATGTTTGTAAACTGATTTGATATTCAGTAAACTTTAATCCTGGGATATTTACCTCCATTCTTTAAGTATTTTCTCCTCTCGTTTTTTTATTTTTACTCTTTTTCTGAGACCACTATCAAGGCTTTTCTATTTTCCATTTCTCTTAGTTTTTTAACTTAATATTTTCTACATTTTTATTCTGCTTTCTGAAAGAATTCTTCAATCTAATCTCCCAATTCCCTTATTCATTCTTCATCTGTATTCAACCTATTTTACTCCTCTATTGTGTTCTCTATTTCAACTTTATATATTCTTCATAGCTTAATATTTCCACTTTTCTGTAGCCTGAGAGAAAAGGTAAGGGAAGATCCCAGAGAAGGTGGTGATTAGCTGTCTGGAGTGATGAGTTAGGAGGTGCCTGATTATAAACAGAGAGAGGAGAATCAACCTGAGGGTGCAGCAGTAGCTAAGCCTAGAGACCAGACAGCAGGGCCCTGCTGTCCTGCTGGGAATGGCTGGAACAATGAGTTTGGAGTAGGGTGGGAGGGAGATGATGTGGGAAACTGCAGGGCTTTAACTTCACAGGGCCTTGGTCACTGAGAGCCTTCACTTGTGAGCCCTGCAGCCTATGGCGACCTCCAGAAAGATGGCAGCTTCAAGACAGGGTTGGAGGACACACAAACTTTTGAGGTGAAGAGAGTCCTCTCCACTTCATGCTCTGGTTCCAGCACCTGCCAGCTCTGGTTCCCTTGACCAGAGAATGGACCCGGAAAAGGCACCCTAGAGAACCTATGATTATATCTGGATTTTGTGGGATGTTGGGGTTGAAGGTAGAGAGAGGGAAGTGGTCCAAATAAGGATAGGAGTAGAGGGAGGCAGCCACAATAAAGGCGGGAGTCTGTGGGTGAGAAAAAGATGGTGGGGGAGGTGCCAAGAGTCTACTTTGGAACAGGGCATAATCTGGAAGGATTTACGAGCTAAGGCTAGTGAGGGAGGGGCCTGGGCTTGGAGGTGCCCAAAGGCCATGGCCATCATTTCTCCAAAGTCACTGGAGGTCATACATATCTCTCTCCCTGGCCTGGCTGCCCCAGTGCCTCCTTCCTAGTGGTTCCTGGCACTCAGGTCTCAGGCTCTTCTCAAGTTCTTCCATGCTTCTTTGAGGAGAGGGTACCCCATGTTTTATCCTCATGATCTGCTCCAGATAGGTAGTGCAGGGCCTTGACAAGAGTGAAACCTCCTGGATGATAGCTTCTATGGTGCCTCCTTCCCCTGAGAGGGCCCCACATAGAATCCTTTCAGGAGATTTTGGACAGTGGAGTGTCCCTGGAGTTTTCTGATAAAAGGTTATATAGCTTTGGGGAGGGAAAGATAGCTTGTGGACACATAACAGGGATGAGTGTAAGTGTGTGGAAAGCACAGGAGTTGCATCCTAAGGGTCAGTAGGGAGACATGAATGTGACTCCACCACCATGGCCTTGATCCACAGGGAGATTTTGAAAAGAAGAGGGTGCTGAGGACCAGAGTTAGGGAAGTCTGTTCAGACAGGTCAAGAAATCAGAGAGAGAGGCATCTGTGAGTGCCCCATGGTACAGAGTATAGAATCCCTGGTTGACATCCAGGTTTCCTGCAGGATTGGGATCACTTGTATAGACCACACAGAAGGGAAACCTTTGGAGAGGACTTCAGATGCAAACAGGTCTACAAAGAATATGAAAAGGAAAGCAAGCCATAAGGCTAACAGGCTCATGAACAAATGCTCAAACTAAGCAGCCATCAGATAATTAGAAATTAAAACAAAACTAAAGGGGCTTCCCTGGAGGTCCAGTGGAGCTCTGTGCTTCCACTGCAGGGGGCTCAGGTTCGATCCCTGGTTGGGGAACTAAGATCCTACATGCTGCATGGCCCAAAACAACAACAAAGACTAATGCAGATATATTGTTACACCTATTAGACTGATGAAAAAAATTTTAAAGCTGAATAAGACCAAGTGTTGGTGTGTGTGTGTGAAGCTATAAGTTCAGTTCAGTTCAGTCGCTCAGTCGTGTCTGACTCTTTGCAACCCCATGAACTGCAGCACGCCAGGCCTCCCTGTTCATCACCAAACCAAACCCATGTCCATTGAGTTGGTGATGCCATCCAACCATCTTATCCTCTGTCGTCCCCTTCTCCTCCTGCCCTCAATCTTTCCCAGCATCAGGGTCTTTTCAAATGAGTCAGTTCTTTGCATCAGGTGGCCAAAGTATTTCAGCTTCAACATCAAACCTTCCAATGAACACCCAGGACTGATCTCCTTTAGGATGGACTGGTTGGATCTCCTTGCAGTCCAAGGGACTCTCAAGAGTCTTCTCCAACACCACAGTTCAAAAGCATCAATTCTTCAGTGCTCAGCTTTCTTTATAGTCCAACTCTCCCATCCATACATGACCACTAGAAAAACCATAGCCTTGACCAGACGGACCTTTGTTGACAAAGTAATGTCTCGGCTTTTTAATATGCTGTTTTAGGTTGGTCATAACTTTCCTTCCAAGCAGTAAGCGTCTTTTAATTTCATGGCTGAAATCACCATCTGCAGTGATTTTGGAACCCAGAAAAACAAAGTCAGCCACCGTTTCTCCATCTATTTGCCATGAAGTGATGGCACCGGATGCCATGATCTTAGTTTTCTGAATGTTGAGCTTTAAGCCAACTTTTTCACTCTCCTCTTTCACTTTCATCAAGAGGCTCTTTAATTCTTCTTCACTTTCTGCCATAAGGGTGGTGTCATCTGCATATCTGAGCTTATTGATATTTCTCCTGGCAATCTTGATGCCAGCTTGTGCTTCCTCCAGCTCAGCGTTTCTCATGATGTACTCTGCATAGAAGTTAAATAAGCAGGGTGACAATATCCAGTCTTGACATACTCCTTTTCCTATTTGGAACCAGTCTGTTGTTCCATGTCCAGTTCTAACTGTTGCTTCCTGACCTGCATATAGGTTTCTCAAGAGGCAGGTCAGGTGGTCTGGTATTCCCATCTCTTTGAGAATTTTCCACAGTTTATTGTGATCCACACAGTCAAAGGCTTTGGCATAGTCAATAAAGCAGAAATAGATGTTTTTCTGGAACTCTCTTGCTTTTTTGATGATCCTTGTAAATGGCTGATAGGAGTGAAGATGGAGCAGCCCTTTTGGAGGACTCCAGTCAAGAACAAACACTATGCAATTCCATGCCTTGACATACATCTCAAAGAAATTCTCTCAAATGTGCATGAGTAAACATATTGAAGGGTGCTCATCACCTCAAAATCTGTGATGGCAAAGAATCAGAAGCAATCTGGGTGTCCACTCTTGCTGAGTAGACAGGAAAAATAAGGATTTTGTACACCACAGTGCTGTAAAGCAGCTGAGGTTGCTTTATGTCTTACATGTAAGAATATGTCTTACAATACATTGCTGCCATTACTTATTATAGACCAGAGTGGAACAAACCCAAATGTCTACAACAGATGAATGGATAAATAAAATGTGGTATATCCATACAATGGAATATTGTTTGCAATAGAAATAGGTGATGTACAGACCCATGCTAAAACATGGACAAACCTTGAAAACATTATGCTAAATGAGAGGAACCAGAAACAAAAGATACATATTGTACGATTCCATTTATGTGAAATGTCCAGACTAGGAAGTCTATAGAAACAGAAAGTAGATTAGCCGTTGCCTACATGCTAAGTTGCTTCAATCGTGTCCGACTTTTTATGACCCTATGAATTGTAGCCCTCCAGGCTCCTCTGTCCATGGGATTCTCCAGGCAAGAATACTGAAGTGGGTCGCCATTTCCTCCTCCAGGGGATCTTCCCGACCCAGGGATCGAACCCACCTCTCTTAGGTCTCCTGAATTGGCAGGTGGATTCTTTACCACTAGGGCCACCGGGAAAGCCCTAGCTATTGCCTAGGGAGGTGGCAGATGGAGGTTGAAGGGAAATGGGAAATGACAGCTAACAGGTACAGATTTTGCTTTTGCGGGTGATGAAAATATCAAAAGCTTAAATGGTAATGATGGTCTAACAACTCTGAATATGCTAAAAGACACTGAATTGTACAGTTAAATGGGTGAATTGTGTGATATGTGAATTGTATTTCAATAATGGTGTTATACTTAGTATGTATATTTTAGACAATTATATCTCAATAAAGCTGATATATAGATATATTGCTGATATATAAAGCATCTATCTATTTATTTGGACTTCCCCGGTGGCGCAGTGGTAAAGAATCGGCCTGCAGTGCAGGAGACGTGGGTTCAATCTTGGGTCGGGAAGATCCCCTGGAGAAGGAAATGGCAACCCACTCTAGTAACCTGCCAGGAAAATCCCATGGACAGAGGAACCTGGGGGCTACAGTCCATAGGGTCGCAAAGAACTGGACATGACTGAGCAACTGAACATGCACACATCTATATATTTATCTATCTATAATCTATCTAAACATATTAGAGACATGGATGATTTCAGGGCTGGAACCAGAGAGTTAAGATGGGCTTAAAATGAAAGGAACATGTCAAAAGCACACAAAAGCCAACTTAAAGGATCTCCCAATGTCCAAATCTGGGACAATTTGATCAACAAAATAAATAAAGAGTGTAATGAATCATAATCCACAAAATAAAATAAGAACTCATGAGTCCCTACAGATGTAAACAAATGAATGAATGAATGAACTAGCCTCTGTCCATGGGTTTCTCTAGGCAAGAATACTAGAGTGGGTTGCCATTTCCTCCTCCAGGGGATCTTCCCCACACAGGGATCAAGCCTGAGTCTCCTGTGTCCCTGCATTGCAGGTGAATTCTTTACCACTAGAGCCACCTGGGAAGCCCAATAAATAGGGGAGAAAGCAAAATCTTTAATACAAGAGAAGTCTAATAACGTTTAAAAAGTGTTGAAGGAACAGTTGAAATAGAAAAAATCACTATCTGGAAACACTACAGTAACAACTATATCAGGCATGAATAATTAATGGATGCTAAAATTAGTGAGTGAAACCTTGGTGAAACACAGAATATCTGTGAAGATATTTTGAGTGTCTCGTCACAAGTTAGTTATTAATTACAAAGGTGAAAATAGCAATCTTACAGTGGAAGACACTACCTTAATCAAGTGATAAAAGTTAATATCACCAATAATATGATATACGAACATCCCATACCCCCTGTCATGATGGACTGGGAAGGCTGCATCACTTCTGAGGTCCTTACCAAAAATGCATACATTTAATCTAATCTAATCTAATCCTAAATCTAATCATGCAAGAACATCAGGAAAACCCAACTGAGGGACATTCTATAAACTGACCAGTACTCTTCAAAAGTGTCAATGTCATGAAAGATTGGGACAGATCGAGGAACTATGGTAATTTAGAGGAGACCAGAGAGACATAATAATGATAACTAATTGTATTGAGGGATCCGAGAACAGAAAAAGGATATTAGGTGAAAAACTGGTAAAATCTGAATAAAGTTCAAGGTGAAATTTGAATAGATTAATAGTATTTTATCAGTGTTGATTTCCAGGTTTTGATAGTTGTACTGTGATCATGTAAAATGATAACAATGGGGAAGGTGGGTGAAGAGTATATGAGAATTATTTGTATTGGGTCTGTAACATTTATAAGTCTGAAATTATAAAACAAAGTTTAAAAAATTAAAAGCACATATTGCTGTGTGAACAGGAAACAGAATGAAACATACAACATAACACCCTTAGATATATTACAAATACATGCACACACAACAATATATTTTACCAGGACAAACAAAAGGCTGCTGCTGCTGCTGCTGCTAAGTCGATTCAGTGGTGTCCGACTCTGTGCGACCCCATAGATGGCAGCCAACCAGGCTCCCCGTCCCTGGGATTCTCCAGGCAAGAACACTGGAGTGGGTTGCCATTTCCTTCTCCAATGCATAAAAGGCTGCTGCTGCTGCTGCTGCTGCTGCTGCTGCTGCTGCTGCTAAGTCGCTTCAGTCGTGTCCGACTCTCCGCAACCCCATGGACTGCAGCCCACCAGGCTCCTCTGCCCATGGGATCCTCCAGGCAAGAGCACTGGAGTGGTTGCCATTGCCCTCTCCGAACAAAAGGCTATATAACATTAAATATTAGCTTGATTCCCTGAGAATGGTGACTACGAAAAGAAAAAGAAATCAACCAATTCATCAGGAAAGGGAACTTAACTTGGACCCTAGAAGTTTTTCTGGAGGGGGCGGGATTGGATTTAGACCTTGCAGGATGGATGGAGAGACTTGGGAGAGGTAAGGGGTGGTCAGAAACCGTGATAGTGGCAAAATGTGGAAGACAGAGCTAGATGGGATTTGGAGGCCTGCTTTGAGCGAAAGGGCATAGTCCAAAGGGGCTGGGAGTTGCAGCTGGCTAGAGGGACTCAAGCTCGGGAGATGCCTTGAGGGCCAGCCTCCTCTCTGGCCATTTCATCCCCTCAACTACTGCCAGGACGTGCCACAGGGATTGAGCCCTTTCCTGCCCTTTACCTGGTATTCAGGCCTCATTCTCTTCTAAAGATCTCCTTGCTAGCATATCTCTGTCCTCAGGATGTTGGCATACACTGTGTTGCCTCATGATCAGGTCCAGACTGGAGTGTAGGTGAAAGTCCAGGCCTTTTCCCCAGACTGGGGCTTAGTGACAGGCTTGATCAGGGGCTGGTGCCTCCATTACTTCCTGATTCCCCCTAACTGTAGACCTCAGTGGTCCCAGCTGGGCCTGTCCTACTGTATGGTCACCTGTTCAGCCTGTATCTTGACCTGGGATAGCCCTGACATCGACCCCTCTATACAACCAACCACTGCAGATGAATAGCTGAGGCCGAGTAGTGAAGGAGAATTACACAGCTCAAAATAGCCTGGAGTTAAATCTCCCCTCCGGGTCCTCCCCACCATTCTATGCAAAAAAAAAAAAAACCAACTCTTCCACCTGAAGAAAAAAATGGAGGTTAAGGTTGATTATGCCCAGCTCCCAGAGAGTCCCAGCCTCTGGCCGATCTCTAGAATTCCTTGCCCCAGCTGTTTGCTGCTGCTGCAGTCGTGTCCGACTCTGTGCAACCCCATAGACGGCAGCCCATCAGGCTCCCCCGTCCCTGGGATTCTCCAAGCAAGAACACTGGAGTGGGTTGCCATTTCCTTCTCCAATGCATGAAAGTGAAAAGTGAAAGTGAAGTCGCTCAGTCATGTCCGACTCTTAGTGACCCTATGGACTGCAGCCCACCAGGTTCCTCCGTCCATGGGATTTTCCAGGCAAGAGTATTGGAGTGGGGTGCCATTGCCTTCCCTGGCCCCAGCCGTTTAAGAGATAACTAATCCGGACAACCTTGGAGAAGAACAGGCCCCCTTAAGACAGTAGATTTCCACATATATGCCTATATATACTTACTCTTTTCTTGGGTTAGGGCAGCAGCTCACTAATCTGACTGCTGCCCTGTCTTGCCTCATTAAAGGTGATCTGTTCTGTAAAGTGCCGGTCTCATTCTTCTTCCAAACCTGGCGTTCTCTAACTCCCTTACCCTACACGCAGGGAGCAGAAAGGGGCCCAGAAGGAGCAGGTACATTGGGTACTCAGAGGGGAGGAACCACCCACCCAGAGGCTACTGAACTGCTTGGGTGCAAATCCTGCCTCCATGGATTACTGGCTGTGTAAATTTTGGCAAATAACTTAATCTCTTATAGTCTAGATCCCATATCTTTCTAATGAAGGAGAACAGTAGAATAATAATACCTACCACAGAGGGTTATTGTGAGAACTAAAAAGATTATATGTATTTAGTAGTTAAATAAGATAATTAAAATAAGATTATGTATTTAGTATGGCTTCCCTGGTGGCTCAGTAAAGAATCTGCCTGCAATGCAGGAGACTGGTGTTCCATCTCTGGGTCGGGAAGATCCCCTGGAGAAGGGAATGGCTACCCACTCCAGCATTCTTGCCTGGAGAATTCCATGGGCAGAGGAAGCTGGCGGGCCACAAAGAGTAAGACATGACTGAATGACTTTCACTTCTTTTCCTGTATTTAGTGTTCGGCATAAATCAAGTCCTCAGTAACTGTTAGCTGCCATTATTATCATTAGATGTTCTCAGTCTTGGTGCTTGGGCTCCCAGAGCTGGAGCAAGACTATAGCTCAGAGGAAACATCACCTTGGCTGTGGCTCCGATTCGGAGGAGGTATGGGGGTGTGGAGAAAGGGGTGGGAAGAGGGCTTGGTGAAAACATGTGCTACTTTGGTTTTTTGTTTTGTTTTTTTTTTTGGTTGTGCTGCACGTCATGTGTGGTCTTAGTTCCCCGACCAGAGATAGAAGGGATCAAATTGGTTCCTCCCCCGACCTCTGTGCAGCGGAAACGCTGGGTCTTAACCTCTGGACCGCCAGGGAGGTCCCTCTATTTATTTTATATAGTTGTGACAAAAATAAACTATACAGTATTAGAGGAGATAGTAAATCTTTCATTTGTATAAATAAACTATTTTCACATTTTAATGACACATTCGATCATCTTTTTTGGAATATACATTTTACATAAGGTTTTATGCTGGAAATGGCTACACACAATTCCTGATCAGGACTTCTCAAAATCTCTTCAAAATCTGATTGTGGCTATTAATGAGAACTTTTTTTTTCTCAAGTAGGCGGTGGTAAATGGAAAGGAAAAATTTATGAGTTTTTCTCACCATTAGCCAGAATTTCTATTTCATTCTTGAAATCATTTAAATCCAGTTGAACATTTTAATGGTTTTTAAATGATGATTCTTTCCTGAAGTTATTCACATTATTCTACTCCATTAAAATTTTTGTCTTTATGATTCAAATTACATTACCAAGGGAATAACTTTTAACCTCACTTTTCCAAAGCTCCAAAAACTTTCCAGAGTTTTTGCTTGAACCCCCCAAACTCTGCCAGTTCACATTAACCTCTTTTCACATGATCCTTACAAATTTCTATAAACTATATTCAGGGACCAAAAAATTCAGCTAATCTCTCCACAAATCTGTCAGGTACCAATTGACCATGGAAAAAAACTTTCAATTTTTATTGTGGCTCACAAACTTTTGAAAATATTCTTCTTCTGACTCAGCTCACACACACTTATGAAACAACAGAGAAGAATGTTCTGAGCCCTTGTCTTTATACAAAGTTGAAAACAGGAAAGAGGTTAGTACCTTGTATTTCATTTCACCATACTGATAGTACCATTTCCCATGGAAATCAGATCAAAAGGCAAACTCTTACAGATGAAGGCTCCTCTGTACAAAACAATATATTACTTAAATCTCAGCTTTTCAGGACATCTTCCTGTCACCATGGCCTCACTCACTACACAGACTTGTTTCAAAATGTTCATAAAAATGCAATGCATGATCCTGGATTGAGTCCTTTTGCTATAAATTTTAGGCTATTATTAAGATAACTGGTGAAATCTGGATGGGATCTGAGAATTAGGTGATAGTGATGGATCGACATTAATTTCATGACATTGATGGGTGAATTGTGGTTATGTAGGAAAATATCCTTGTTTGTAGAAAAGCACATTGAAATATTCAGAAGTGATGGGTCACTAGGTCTGCAACTTGCTCTCAAATGGTTCGGGAAAAAAATTCTCTGTACTGTTCTTGCAACTTGTCTTTGTGATTGCTCCAAAATAAAAAGTAATTCATGAAATATTTGTTGGAATAGTTTAACACAGAATCATCTGTTTTGTATTGTTGCTTCTCTCAAACATTTTGTATACAAATCAGACATTTAAGCTGAGGAATGAGGGCTTCTTGGGCATTCAAATCCAAATGTGAGATGATCCTCATGAAGTAAGGCTTCCCTGCTGGCTCAGTGGTTAAGAATCCGCCTACAATGCAGGAGACCTGGGTTCGATCCCTGGGTCAGGAAGATCCCTTGGAGAAGGAAATGGCAAACCACTCCAGTATTCTTGCCTGGAAAATTCCGAGGAGAGAGGAGCCTGGTGGGCTACAATCCAACAGGTCACAAAGACTTGGACATGACTGAACGACTAACACTCATGATGTAAACACCATTCATGGACGTGGAGCTGGTTTTGGAGATATGATGACATTGCATCTTTACCCCAAAAGTCCATTATGATATTGTGATGGTTACTTTTTTTTTCTATTTATTTATTTTTGGCTGTGCTGCATGGCTTGCAGGATCTTAATTCCCCTCATCAGTGAAAGTGCCCAGTTCTAATCACTGGACCTCCAGAGTATTACCTTGTGATGGTTAATTTTATGTGTAAATCTTACTGGGCCATAGGGTGCCTAGATATTTGTACATTGTTCCAGGTGTGTATGTGAGAGTGTTTCTGGATGAGATTAACATTTAAATTAGCAGACTGAAAAAAGCAGATTGCACTCTCTGATTGAGTGGGCTGCACTCTCTGATTGAGTGGGCCTCATCCAATCTGTAGAAGGCCTGAATAGAACAAAAAGGCTGACCCTCCCCCCCCCCCAGATAAAAAAGAATCCTTCCTCCCTAACTGTCTTCTAACTGGGACAGCAGCTGTTCCCTGCCTTTAGACTCAAAGAAAACAATGGCTCTTCCTGGGTCAGTTGGCATTTGGGCTGGAACTACACCATTGATTCGCCTGAGTCTCCTACTTGCCAACTCATCCTGCAGATCTTGGGGCTTGTTAGCCTCCATAGTTTTATGAGCCAATTCTTTCTAAAAAAATCTCTTTATCTATATATACACATCCTACTGCTTCTGTTTCTCTGCAGAGCCCTAATCCTGATTTTGATCATGAAAGCAGTCTAAAGGAACAGAATTTTAAGAATGAATTTCTGAATTGGTTCTGGGGTTTCTTGAATTGGCTTTGTAATCTGATTAGCGTTTTGAGACTGGTGGCTACTTCCCTGGTGTCTCAGATGGTAAAGAATCTGCCTGCAATGCGGGAGACTGGGGTTCAATCCTTTGATCAGGAAGATCCCCTGGAGAAGGAAATGGCAACACACTCCAGTATTCTTGCCTGGAGAATCCCATGGACAGAGGAGCTTGGTGGGCTACAGTCCATGGGGCTGCAAAGACTTGGACACGACTGAGTGACTAACACACACAATGACCATCCCAGTAGTAAAGAAAGCACTGATAGTCCATGAACTGCTCATAGAGACACACAAACTATTACCAGTGGATACTCCTAATCAACTACTCATAAGAAGCAAGGATCTATATATTTTTGAACATTTTTCTTAAATTAATGAATATAATGAGATTGTCTGGTTGCTTCTAAGGCTGATCTACAAAGTGGGGAAAGTAAAGAAGGAGCTCAAGAATTTGAAATTCCAGCACAAGAGGCACATAAATGACCTGGCAGGCTCTAGGTGTACCCTGGAGGTCCTCATCTCCTGTAGTTCCAGGACTGAGATTGCTGAAAATCAAACCCAGATTCTCACCCTGCAGCTGGTTGAATTTCAACACAAGTTGAACTCCTGGTCTTACAAGGTGTCCCCTATTAAAGTGAGAGAGAACTGATTGGTAAGGAATAAGATCCTGAAAGTTGGAATGGTGAGGCCAGGTCTCTTACAGGAACACTGCCAAGAGTTCATACTGTTAATCTTTCTCTCAGCCTCCACAAAAGGACCTAGAGCTTTTACTAGGGTAACTGTGCATTGAGTAACAGGGAATAATCAGATCTCTGGGGGGACTACCGGACACTGACTCTGAACGGACATTATTTCTAGAAGACCACTGTGGCCCACCAGTCAGAGTATGGGCTTATGGAGGTCAGGGGATCAATGTAGTTTTAGCTCAGATCTGTCTCACAGTGGGCTGCATGGGTTCCCAAACCCATCTTATGGTTCTTTCCCCAGTCACAGAATGCATACTTGCAGTAGATCTACTCAGCAGCTGCCAGAATCTCTCCGTTGTTTCCCTGATCTGTGAAGTGAGGGTGATGCTGGTGGGAAATGCCAAGAGGAAGCCACTAGAACTGCCTCTACCTGGGAAAATAATAAACTAAATGCAGTACTGCATTCCTGAGGGATTGCAGAGATTAGTGTCACCATCAAGGCTTTAAAAGATGAAGGGGTAGTGATTCCCATCCCATCCACATTCAGCTTTCCTATTTGGCCTGTGCAGAAGACAGATGGATCTTGGAGAATGACAGCAGATTGTTGCAAGCTTGAGTGAGCGGTAGTCGCTCAGCTGTGTCTGACTCTTTGTGACGCTATGGACTGTAGCCTGCCAGGCTCCTCCGTCCATGGAATTCTCCAGGCAAGAAAACTGGAGTGGGCTGCCATTTCCTTGCAAGCTTAACCAGGTGGTAACTTGGGTTGTAGCTGCTGTACCAATGTGGTTTCATTGTTTGAGCAAATTAACATATCCCCTGGTTCCTGATATGCAGTTATTCACATAGCAAATCATAATATTTAAGTCATGGGATTGCAAAGAGAAGAGGACTTTACCTCCTCTTCTGGGGAAGGGGTTAATTCATTTTTGCTGTACACAGGACGGCTGTATCATGTTAAGTAGAAGGATAACCTTTGTATTATCTTCATTTGGAATATGCTAAGTCATTTCAGTCGTGTCCGACTCTGTGCGACCCCACAGACGACAGCCCAACAGGCTCCCCCGTCCCTGGGATTCTCCAGGCAAGAACACTGGAGTGGGTTGCCATTTCCTTCTCCAATGCATGAAAGTGAAAAGTGAAAGGGAAGTCGCTCAGTCGTGTCTGACCCTCAGCGACCCCATGGACTGCAGCCCTCCAGGCTCCTCCATCCATGGGATTTTCCAGGCAAGAGTACTGGAGTGGGGTGCCATTAAGGAGATGACTATGAGTGTCAAGTTGACAGGGGGTAAACTTGTGATGGTTAATTCTATATGTCAACTTGACTGGGTTACAGACTGCCAGCTATTTGGCCAAACATTATCTTGGGTGTTCCTGTGAGGGTCCTTTGGGATGAGAGTAACATGTGAATTGGTAAACTGAGTAAAGCAGATTGCCCTCCCCAATGCGTGTGGGCCCCATCCAATCTGCTGAAGGCCTGAATAGAACAAAAAGTCAGACTTTCCCCAGAATAAGGGAGAATTCTTTATGCCTGATTGTCTTTGAACTGGAACATCAAGCTTTTTTCTGCTTTTCAATTTAAAATGAAACACTGGCTCTTCCTGCTTGCCCACTCACCCTACAGATCTTGGGGCTTGTCAGCCTCCATAACTATGTGACCTAATTCCTTAGGTCTATTGCTTTTGTTTCTCTAGAGAACCCTAACACAGATTTGGAAACAAATATTTTTTTATAAATTAAATCTATTTATATGTAAGGTTCTCAAATTTGATATTTAATATTAGGATGCATTAAGAATACTTAAAATGAACTTCATGAACACTTAAAAATCTACATATGGTAAATGAAATATTAATTTCTGGTTAATTTGATAACGAAAATTCTAAAAATTCTAAATATTCAAAATAAATAGTATACTCACATAATGAATATATTCTGAATAACAGTGTTTTTAAAGTGGTGTGCGTGCTAAGTTGCTTCAGTCATGTCCGACTATTGGCGACCCCATGGACTGTAGCCCGTCAGGCTCCTCTGCCCATGGGATTCTCCAGGCAAGAATACTGGAGTGGGTTGCCATTTCCTCCTCGAGGGGATCTTCCCAAACCAGGGATCGAACCTGCATCTCTTCTGTCTCTTGGCAGGTGGGTTCTTTACCATTAGCACCACCTGGGAAGCCCTTTAAAGTGGCAAAGGCCTATAATCAGCCCATTCTGACTTAATTATATGATACCATTATTACGTTTTCATATTTTTCTAAAAGTAGAAGATAACTCAGCATAAAATTCCATAAAAAATCAGCATATGGTTCACTGTTAAATGCATATTTCATTTGGCAAAGTACTGCCAGACAGCCCTTCAGCATGGCTGCCGAAATCTACACTCCCAGGAGCCATGCAGGTGGGTTTGTAGGTCCTTACAGCTTCATCAGCACTGGGCATTATCCTGTTTTCTAATTTTGTCAGTCTCATAAATGTAAAGTCAGATCTCACTGTTATGTTAACTTCTCAGATTTCCAATATCTTGAATACCTTGTCATATACGCTCTTGGCTTTTCAAATTTCTTCTTCGGTAAACTGTCTATTCTGTGCTTTGCTCAACTAGTGGTGGTGTTTTTTTTTTTGTTGATTCACAGAAAGTCCTTGGATGTTCTAGATATTAAATCCTTTGTTGATTTAAACATTGCAAATATCTTCTCCCAATCTGTAGATTATCTTTTACCTTTTTCCCGTGTCTTTCATCAAGCACAAATCCTTTAATTTGATGTAATCAAATCAATCAACTCTTTACCATATGAATTATAGTCTTGCACTTTTATCTAATAAGTCATTCCAAGCCCCTAGGTCACAAAGATATCCTCCTATAATTCTTCTTATTAACATTAGAGTTTTATCTTTCACATTTAGGTCCTCTATCTAGAGTCCATTTTTTGTATGTGGCATGAGGTAGGGGTCTGTTTTTATTTTTCTCCAAGTCATGAGCCAGGTTTTTAAACACCTTCAAAAAAGAAACTGTCCTTTCTCCATTGATCTGTTATACGCTAGGTTCCTTTATATCCACAGGTCTGCATTTATACTGTTCTATTGGTCTACTTTTCCATTTTTGTGCTAATGCCACAGTTTATATTACTGAATTCAAAGAAACAAGAAAGAAACAATGGTAAGGCAGAAATAAATGCCATAGAGAACAACAGACAATGTCTTTGAAAAGATTCATAAGGGAGACAAATCTCTGACAAAGAGTAATAAAAAAAAAGGGAGTGGGGGAAGAAAATTACAAAAACAAGATGTAGAATGAAATTCTTTTAAAAGAAGAATGATGAATGATATTGCAATGAATTTGAAAACCTGGATGAAAAGGATACATTCCAAGAAAAATGTAACATGTTAAAATAGACACAAAAGTGAGGTCTTGAATAGGCCAGTGAGTATAAAGGAAACCAAAGTGGTAGTCAATGAACTCTCCTTCACCACTACTTGATTTCGTGGGTAAATTGTAGCAAACTTTCAAGTTTCTGATCTTATGCACAATAACAAAAGAGTGAAACTTATCCATTTAATTTTTTGAGCTTAGTGCAACCTAGATTGAAAAACTAGGTAAGAATCCATGAAAAGAAAATTCTAGGGCTGTTTCATTTATGAAATGAAAATCCCCAACAAAATGTTAGCTAACAGACATTAACAGTGTATTCAAAAATATAGATTATTACCAGATAGAGTTTATCCCAGGAACATCAAACATTACCATATAAATGGTCTAAAGGACAAAAGCCTTTAGATTTTTCTGCATCAATTGAATTAACCATAAGATTAGTTCAATTGATGCAGAAAATCATTTGATATATTCCTTTTATGTTGTAGTTAGTGCATTATCTTGATTTTTAAGAACTGTGTAGATGGGTTCCATTAGTAGCAAATTTCATTTCAGGAAAGTAGAAGGTACATTGGGTCTGATGAGTTGAGACTTTCTGCTCTCAGATGACATTGAGGCATATTGAGGACTAACGGAACAGTCTAGTTTCCTTACAGATGCTGGGGCCTGGGAAGGGACAGTCTACGTTATTAGTTGTTGATGGTGGGTGAAGGCAGTTTTGGGGAACTGGAGTGTTCTGAAACAAGAGAAACAAAGAGATGCTCAATCTCAAATGAGTCTGAGATAGATTCATGGAGAAAATGAGGTGGGTTCAGAACTCTGAGATGAAAGGGGTGACATATTCATTAAAGTGGTATGGGTTCAGAACGTGGTGGCAGACCTGTTGGCTCTTAGGAATAAACTGCCTTTCTTACCGGGAGGACAAAGCTATTGCATACATTCTGAGTTGGTATTAAGATGCCATGTTTGAGTGGAGAGTAAAATGGTGGCTCAGACGGTAAAGCATCTGCCTGCAGTGCAGGAGACCCGGGTTCGATCCCTGGGTTGGGAAGATCCCCTGGAGAAGGAAATGGTAACCCACTCCAGTACTCTTGCCTGGAAAATTCTGTGGACTGAGGAGCCTGGTAGGCTACAGTCCATGGGGTCACAAAGAGTCGGACACAACTGAGCGACTTCACTCACTCACTCACTGTACAGCACAGGCAACTACACTCATTATCCTATGATAAACCATAATGGAAAAGAATATTTTTAAAAGAATATATATATATATAGATAGATAGATAGATAGATGAGATGGTTGGATAGCATCACTGATTCAATGGACATGAACTTGGGCAAACTCCAGGAGATGGTGAGGGTGAGGGACAGGGAAGCCTGGTGTGCTGCAGTCCATGGGGTCTTGAGGAGTTGGACACACCTGGTGGCTGAACAACATACATATATGTATCTGAATCACTTTGTTGTACAGCAGAAATAACACAACACTGAAAGTCACCTATAATTTTTAAAGATGCCATGAGCCTGGATTGGTGAGGGTGGGCTTGGGGAGAATGGATACATGTATATCTATGGCTGAGTCCCTTCGCTGTTCACCTGGAACTACCACAACATTGTTAACTGGCTATACCCCAATACAAAATAAAAAGTTCAAAAAAAAAAAAATAAGATGCCATGTTTGAGGAGAACATTGATGACAGGCTCTTTGGGACAGAAAGGTAACTATACGCTGTGTAATTTTTACAAAAAAAAATATTTGACCGCATTGAGTCTTACTTGCAGCATGCAAGGCCTTCTGTGGGGTGCACGCACTCTCTAGTTGTGGTTGGCAGGCCCAGTAGCTGCAGCTCGCGGGCTTAGTTGGTCCCTGGCATGTGGAATTTTCCCAGACCAGGGATTACACTCGTGTTCCCTGCACTGGCAGGTGGATTCTTATCCACTGTACCACTAGAGAAGTCTGCAAGGAATATTTCCAGTTGATATGTTAGTAGACACACAGGTTAAGGCAGGAAGGCACATAACACAGTAATAGGGAGCCATTTCATAAGATTCGGGATAATTGGCTTTATCTCAATTTCAGTTCCAGTAAACAAGTTTAACGAGCAAACTGAGCATGGGGAGATTAGGTGGAACAGGTGGCCTTAATATTGAGGGGGAAATGCGTATTTGCCCATCAGTGGAGATGGGGATGCTAGGATTGGGAGCCAAAACGAGATATTGTGGCCAGAAGTGAGCTGAGTAGACTCGGTGTTACCCTCATGATTCTTCTCCAGGCTGAGGATGTCTGAGGTTTACACAAGCACTCATTTTCCCAACTGCCGGGTTTTGTTTCTTGTTTTTAAAACTATAGAGGCAATTTCTTTTCTCTCTTTTGCTCTTATAAGAACATGACTATAATCTCTTGCTTTCTCCACTGTTTTTTTTGTTTTATTGTGAAATGGGCTGATGCACCAAGTGTTGCATTGGAATCCTTCAGGAACACTGGGCAGGAGTCCACAAATCAAACCTTGGAGAGATGGCCACTCAGAGGGGCCTTCAAAATCTTCTGCCTTGGGAAACCTGTAGCAACCCTTTATTATAATAATCTTCATGTGATTTGACTTTGCACCTGTTGATTTTGAAAAGATATGTAAGGCCCAGCTGCTTTATCATATTCAATATTAAGGGGCAGAAGGTAAAGGAAACTGTCATTATCTTTGACCACTAGACTGGATGTCTTTTTATTTACTTATTCATGCATCCCATTTTCTCTTCATTCTCCATTTACGTTTCTCACCCTCTGCCTCCATAGGCAGATATTCTAATTTGTTTATTGTGATTCTCTTTGATTCTATGTGTTCTGTCAGGTGTAAATGTTATTGGGGTTGAAAACTGTGCTTCTTCAAAAATTTTAACTGCATTCAACATATAGAAAAGTTTCTAAAACTTATTTATACTGTTTGTTGTGTTGTTTAGTTGCTAAGTCATGTCTGACTCTTTGCAACCCCATGGACTGTAGTCCGCCAGGCTCCTCTGTCCATAAGGTTTTCCAGGCAAGTGTTCTGGAGTGGGTTGCCATTTCCCCTTCCAGGTGATATTCCTGACTCAGGGATCAAACCTGTGTCTCCTGCACTGGCAGGTGTATCCTTTACCACTGAGCCACCAGGGAAGCCATTGTACAGTTTAAGAAAGAGTAATAAAATATCCAAGATTCAGAACTGGAACTTTACAGTATTTTAGAAGCTGCTTTGTATCTTCCTTCCCCCAAGGAAACCATTATTTTGACCTTTATGTTCTCATTCTCTTGCTTTCCTTGAAAGTTTTGCCCTAGACAATAATATTGTTTTGTTTTGAAAATGGGTGTGGCCAGCACACACCTAGCTGGTTACTAAAGCTGCTGTTGGGTGAAGATGCCCGAAAGCGGGTAAGCTGAACAGTCTCTTGGTCATAGTCTGGCTTCAGCTTCCCTAAGAGTTTATGAGAGCTAAGTCTGGGAAGGTCAGAGGGTAAGGTCACATGTGAGTTCAGGGAAACACACATGGCTCACCACAGTCAGGGCACCAGCAGGCTGCTGTGCAGACCAGAAAAATTAGTTTGGTAACAATTTGGTAAAACATATTGTCTGGTAACAATATGTTTGACAGGAAGTGGGCCCCTCTAACTTTTCTACTTCTCATCTCCCCGTGACCTGCCCCAACTTCCCAGCATGGGCAAGAGTAGGAGACAGCAGATAATTTCTGTTCGGTGGAATGTATGTCCACATCTGATTGAGGCTGTGCAGTGCTTGGAGGGAGGATGTGCAGGAGCTTCAGCAGCATGTGGTCAAATTAGCACAGAAAAACTACAGATACTCTGAGGCAGGTTCCCCTAGGCATTCTGTCCCCAGGTTAACAGAGGACAGGTGGGGCTGTTTCCTCCTTAGTGAAGAGCAGATGCTAAAGGATGAACACCACAGAGAGTAGGTAAACTAAGACAAAGGAATATGTGCTTTCTGTTTATTTCTTCCTTTTTCCCTTGCTTATTTATTCCCTATTATCCACACCCCCGTTCCATGCCAAATCCTGCCTCACAGGCATCTCTTTGAATGTGTTTAACTTATATCCTTTTAAGGGGCTTCCCTGGTGGCTGAGATGATAAGAATCTGCTTGCAATGCAGGAGACCGAGGTTCGATCCTGGGATTGGGAAGATCCCCTGGAGAAGGGAATGGCAACTCACTCCAGTATTCTTGCCTGGAGAATTCTAAGGATAGAGGAGCCTATCGGGGCACAGTCCATGGGGTCGCAAAGAATTGGACATGACTGAGCGATTAACACATACCACATACATATATATACCCTTTTGAGTTCTTTTAAGATGTATATTTGGTATATATGTGCATGTATTTGTAACTTATGAGAATAGTGTTTTGTTTTACAGCTTATTTTTCATCCAGTGCTACTGTAGATCACCCGTATTGCTCTGTGTATGTCTAACTCACCGATCTAACTGCTAAAAGGCCAACTATGGAGTGTATCCCCTGGTGACAGCCAGAACGACCCCAACTCCCCACTGTTGCAAATCACACTATAACAAACATTCTCCTGCCTGACCTGTTATGGATCTGTGTGAGAATTTCTTCAGGTGGCACATGAAGATATTGACTGGATTATGTATTGCCACATTCATCTCTGGGATGGCTGCCCAAGTCCCTTCTATCATTAGAAGTGCATGAGGGTCCTTAACCTCACATCCCTATTACAGGACACGGCATGATTGTTGTTCAGTTGCCAAGTTGTGTCTGACTATGCGACCCCATGGACTGCAATGTGCCAGGCTTCCCTGTCCTTCACTATCTCCCTGAGTTTGCTCAAGCTCGTGTCCATTGAGTCAGTGATGCCATCCAACCACCTTACCCTCTGTTGCCCCCTTCTCCTCTTGCCCTCAATCTTTCCCAGCATTAGGGTCTTTTCCAGTGAATCAGCTCTTCACATCAGGTGGCCAAAATACTGGAGCTTCAGCTTCAGCATCAGTCCTTCCAATGAATATCTAGGGTTGATTTCCTTTAGGATTGACTGGTTTGATCTTCTTGCTGTCCAAGGGACTCTCAAGAGTCTTCTCTAGCACCACAGTTGGCATGACTGAGCTTTCTAAAATTTGGCCATCTATGAGATCTAACGGAGAAGGCAATGGCACCCCACTCCAGTACTCTTGCCTGGAAAATCCCATGGATGGAGGAGCCTGGAAGGCTGCAGTCCATGGGGTCGCTGAGGGTCGGACACGACTGAGCGACTGCTCTTTCACTTTTCACTTTCATGCACTGGAGAAGGAAATGCAACCCACTCCAGTGTTCTTGCCTGGAGAACCCCAGGGATGGGGAAGCCTGTTGGGCTGCCATCTATGGGGTCGCACAGAGTCAGACACGACTGAAGTGACTTAGTAGTAGTAGTAGCATGAGATCTAAAGTGAAATCTCCTAATTTCATTTTGTAGTTTTTTTATAACCAATGCATTTGCATATCTTTTCTTATGCCTGTTAGTTTTTTCAGTTTTCTACTTCAGCAAATCGCTTGTTTGTATCCTGTGGAGGCCCCTCTACTGTTTTTCCTATGGTGGCTCTATCGACAGGACTGATCCTGTAGGAAGGCTGGACCCTAACCAAAGCTTCTGTACTCTGTTTCAGGTTCTGCAGTGCCTTTATATTTCTATATGAATTTAATTAAAAAAAAATTTTTTTAATTTTATTGGCTGCATGGTATGCAAGATCTTAGTTCCCTTACCAGGGATCAAATCTGTGCCCCCTGCAGTGGGAAGTCTTAATCATGGGCCACCAGGGAAGTCCCTCCATACGAATTTTAAGATCACCTTGTCCAATTCTGCAAAAAAAAAAAAAAAAAAAAGCCTGCTAAGACTTTTATAGGGATTATGTTGAATGTACAAATTGGTTTGGGAAGAATAGACATCTTAACAATTCTTAGTTTTCTGACCCATGAACAAGGTGTATCTTTCCATTTAATTTGGTCTTCTTTCAGCAATATAGGTGTACAGGTCTTTCTGTCA